>NC_080672.1:402202857-402546536 GCF_030247195.1 Topomyia yanbarensis | reverse complement strand
CGTAAAGTTGACCTAAGCATTTCAGCCGCTGCAAACTCAACCACTAAGTACCGACTTGCTGGTGTACGCACCGTAAAGGAGCTGAAGCTGCCTCATCAAACGATGGTTATGGAGGAACTAGAGCAGAAGTACGAGCATCTTCAAGGGTTGCCGATAACAACGTACCGTCATGCAATCCCTCGAATTCTCATTGGCCTGGACCATACCAGCCTCGGTCACGTGATGAAGAGCCGAGAGGGTACACATAATCAACCGGTAGCAGTCAAAACACGACTCGGATGGACAGTGTACGGAAATTTCAACGAAAATCACATTTCCAACCCCTTCGTGAACCACCATTCTATTCGTGCGCACAAGTGCGCTTGTGAAACCGACGATGAACTTCACAAGGCCATGAAAAACTACTTTTCACTGGATAGCATGGGTGTGCGAGAGTCTACCAAGATTTTACTATCTGGCGAAAACCAACGAGCTCTGGACTTACTAAAAAACCTGTCGTGTGAGAATGAAGGTCGTTTCGAGACAGGACTCCTGTGGAGGTATGAGAACGTTAGACTACCAGATAGCAAACCAATGGCATTGAGGAGATGGAAATGTTTGGAGCAGAGATTAGCGAAAAATGAGTCTTTAGCAAGGGTATTAGACAACAAAATTCAAGAGTACATAGACAAAAACTACATCCGGAAGCTATCCGCCGCAGAGCTTGCCATTCCACATTCGCGTATCTGGTATTTACCAACCTTTCCCGTATTTAATCAGAACAAACCGGGTAAGATCCGTATTGTTTGGGATGCAGCAGCAACTGCTTACGGTATCTCATTAAATTCTATGCTGCTGGTTGGTCCAGACCAGCTAACATCGCTTCTGTCAGTCTTGCACAAGTTTAGAGAATTCCGAGTCGGTATCAGTGGGGACATCCGTGAGATGTACCACCAGATCCTTATTCGGGAGGAGGATCAGCAATGTCAGCGATTTTTCTGGAAAGACGACAAGTCAAAAACCGAGCCCAGTGTGTTCCTGTTGCGTGTCATGACATTCGGCGCCTGTTGTTCGCCGAGCAGTGCGCAGTATATTAAAAATATGAATGCTATGAAGTACGAAACGCAGCATCCCGTTGCAGTCGACGCGATCGTTCGAAGGCACTATGTCGACGACATGCTAACGAGTGTTGAAACGGAAAGTGAAGCGATTCAACTCGCTCGAGATGTAAAACAAATTCACAGTTTCGGAGGATTTGAGATGAGAAACTGGGTTTCAAACTCACCTTCAGTGCTTGAAGCGTTACAAGAAGCGGAAACAGGAGAGAAGAATCTGGACGTTGGAACCGGAATATCAAATGAAAAGGTTTTGGGAATGTATTGGTGCACATCGTCCGACACATTCACATTTCGTCTATCTTCTCAACACGATCCTGAATTGCTAACAGCCTCACGAAAGCCGACGAAACGAGAAGTCTTGCGCACGCTGATGATGCTGTACGATCCATTGGGCCTGATCGGGCACGTACTAATCTATCTGAAGGTACTATTGCAGGAGATCTGGAGATCGGGAATCGGATGGGATGAGAAGATTGAAGGTGAGTTACTGCGAAAATAGTACTTGTGGTTAAAGATCATACCGAGCGTGGAAACGGTAAAGATTCCTAGATGTTTCCGAGTAACAACACCCATGTCCACGAACACCACGGTAGAAATGCATACATTTGTTGATGCAAGCGAAAGCGGCTTCGCCGCAGTAGTGCATCTGCGTTTTGAGCACGATGGAATTGTAGAGTGCACGCTTGCCAGCGCTAAGACACGCGTTGCTCCATTAAAGTTTTTATCGATCCCAAAATCGGAATTGCAAGCCGGAGTTCTTGGTGCTCGCCTGGCAAACAGCATTGAAAAATCCCTTACAATCAAAATATCGAAAAGATTCTTCTGGACGGACTCCAGAGACTTGCTGTGCTGGTTGCACTACGATCATCGGAGGTATAGTCAATTCGTTGCATTTCGAGTTAGCGAAATACTGGAAACCACAGATATAAGTGAGTGGCGGTGGGTGCCAACAAAAGAGAATGTAGCAGACGACGGCACGAAATGGCAACGAGTTCCTGATGTAACAGAGAATAGTAGATGGTTCAAAGGTCCCGATTTTTTGTACAAATCAACGAACGAGTGGCCCGCGATGCCTTGCAAATTGGGAAGCACTAATGAAGAAATCCGACCTCACTTGCTGTTGCACGCAAAAGCAACCGAACGCATAATCAACGTTGAAAAGTTTTCCAGTTGGGTACGACTACGTAGAGTAACTGCCTTCGTACTACGTGCGATCGCTAGATTCAAAGCCATCTCGACCAGGACAACTATGAACAGAAGGTGTCATCAAAATGGCAAAACGGATCCCCTGAAAAAGGAAGAGTTGCTACAAGCCGAAAACCTTCTATTTCGACAAGCACAACTTGAATCATATCCAGAGGAGTCTGCAATTTTGGAAATGGCTGTCGGTAGCTCGCACTTAAAACTTCCTTCACGGAGTCAGCTGCTTCGTGAATCTCCCTACTTAGACTCCAACAAAGTTATCCGCAACAGGGGTCGAATTAGTTCCTGCCCGCACACCGACTTGGAATCACATAACCCGATAATCCTCTCTCCAACACATCCCATCACGCAGCTTATCGCCCAGCACTACCATCGGAATCTTCTCCATCGCAACCACGAGACGGCTATTAATAAGCTTCGACTTCGTTTTCACATACCAAAATTACGAACAGTATACAGGAAACTTCGTGGCAACTGCCAGCGCTGTAAGCTGGACCAAGCCACCCCGCGTCCTCCAGCGATGGGAAATCTTCCCATAGCTAGACTAGCAGCATACACTAGACCCTTCGCGTATGTTGGGATAGACTACTTCGGTCCTATGACTGTATCACTTGGGCGTCGCACGGAGAAAAGATGGGGAGTCCTAATAACATGCCTAACAGTCCGTGCGGTTCATATCGAACTCGCCCACTCGCTGAGCACCGATTCCTGCATCATGGCACTAAGATGCTTTATGGCTAGACGCGGTGTCCCCATAGAAATTCACAGCGATAGGGGCACAAATTTTCAAGGTGCCTCCAAAGAACTTGCCAGCGAATTGCAAAGGATGGACCAAAACAAACTGATTTCTGCAATAGTATCTCCACATACCGCGTGGAAATTCATTCCTCCGGCCTCACCGCATATGGGTGGCGCGTGGGAGAGGATGATTCAAACAGTGAAAAAGAATTTATAACAAATGAAACTGCCTAAACTACCAAACGAGGAGGTTTTGAGAAACGCGTTGGTGGAAATAGAAAACACAATTAACTCCAGGCCATTGACGCACATTCCTCTCGATGATGAAAACGCAGCAGTTCTCACTCCAAACCACTTTCTAGTGGGCTCGTCTGATGGCCTAAAGCCCCTTGCTCTCTTCGACGATAGTACAATTGTATTGAAACGAAGCTGGAAAATGTCTCAAACGTTAGCCAACATATTCTGGCGCCGTTGGCTCTCCGATTATCTTCCCACTTTGACTCGGAGGACGAAGTGGTTTGAGTAGGTTAAACCGATTGCAGTTGGGGACCTGGTTATTATCGTGGACCCAAACTCTCCAAGGAATAGCTGGCCGAAAGGAAAGGTGATTGCTGTAAGTCACTCCAAAGATGGGCAGGTTAGATGGGCCACAATTCAAACAGCAACCGGAATATACGAACGACCAGCAGTGAAGCTAGCTGTGCTCGACATTGGCGTTGAAGCTTGTACTGACCAGGTAGATCCAGGCCGTACTCCGGGGGGGAGTATTACCTGCGCTATTTCGAGCAACACGCACCCTGATAAAAATTGAAAGGGTAACACCCAAAGGCTGCAACCCTGTGACGACATCGTATGACAGGCGTGATAGTTGACAGAGGAAAATTGTCATCAAAGCGATTAAACAATGTGCACGGCTTGATCGTAAGTTAATACTAAAATTACCACATTCTTCAAGATATTAATTGGATTAAATTAATAATTAAGTTATTGAATTATTGTCACTACTGAGCCTTAAAGGTAACTAAAATTATTAATTATTAACTGAATTGAAACCTAATTAAACTACGGTTAGGTTAGGTAGCTAGACCGCAGATCCATCTGCTCCGAATCCGTATATTGGTAGATAGTGCAAATATAGGCGGAAGAAACTCGGGAAGAGAAAGGTGGCCGAGGATTACTAAACGTAAGTCTAAGCATTAACGAACAACACTGAACTCAAAGCTGTCCTATTTCAGGAGATTTTTATTTCTTCAATAAAGTTATACGAACACGGAAAATTCTCGGTCCACTGTTTGTTGGAGCGCCAACACCAGGTGCCAAATTCATCACGTTCAGCAAAATTCAAAAATTCTTTTTAGATTACAGAATTAATAAAATTGATTTGATAAGCCGTACTTATCAATCATATTCTGTTTTAAAAATTGCCCTTGGGAGGCTTATTACTACTGCAAATAGCAAATACAAGTACAAGTTATACAAAAAACTTGCTGGCAACCTTAGAGCGGCGTTTAGTAAGAAGTTGGTGCGGCGTGTACGTTTCGGTGAATGTCCCAATATGTATGTTGTCTATACACATCGCAACGGTGTTGGTGTCCTAGACGTCAAATAAGTCAATATTAAATGACTCACCATAGTGCCATCTACGCACCAAATTGTGCTTCGATTTTTCCATTGATTGTCACATAATCGATCCCAGTCAAGCAGGGAAATTTCCTGGCTAACGGAGGGCTGTTTGCCTACTCGGGTGCGCTGAGTGGTCTTCAAATTGTCAGCAAATAGACAGTGGCACAGACTCAATACGCCACTACGATAATTTTGAAATGATTTTCGCGATGTTGTTTTAAAACAACATTGCGAATTTCAGATCTTGTTCAAATGTATTCTCTTTTTTCTTCTGGTAGCAAACCGAAGTAAAAAGAAGTATGTATTTTTGCTCCTATATACTAGAACAAACCTGATATCAACAAAAAGAAAAACCCAACTTCAGCGAAAAATTGGAGACCCATTTTTGATATTTCACTAATTGAGGTTTTTGCTCACCACGCAGTGCAGAGTTCACATTTGACTTTTGACATGTAGGTGGCCAGAAGAAAACGACTACACTGCAAAAAAACTTTACCCATTATATGTATTCAAATTGCCCATTTTCGGAAGTTATTCGAGCTGTCAAAAAAATGGGTACTTTTTTGTTTCGAACAATGGGTACTTTTTATCCATTTGACGACTACTCGATGAAGTAATGTCAATGGGTATATTCATCTGAATAATGGGTGAAAAATCCTTAGGAATTATTTCAAGCGAGTTAACCTGGAAACTAAGGATCGTATCGGAACCTATAAATTATCGGCCAGCATCGGAGACCGTAGCGGAAACGGAACATTTCGGCAATGCTCCGAAAAAAACGACTGTTTGGACTACTGAGGATGTTGCAAATATGGGCCAGTTAGGCATTTTTAGAGCAACCAAAAGATTCAGCCATCAAAAATATATCCAGTTGGCGTTTTATTTTGTTAAGTAGTTTCCCGAATAGAAATGTACACTAACAAAGCATGATTTTCACTGTGACAGTACAGTAATTTTACAATAATTTACAGTAAGTTTTAGTGTTATGCTACAATACAAAAACAATAAACTTTAACGTTTTTACAGTAAATTTAAAAGTAAAATAGACTTTTACAGTGAAAAAGGGGGGTGGTTATGTATCTTAACATTAAAAAAATCAATTTTTCTCCATACATTTTTTTCTCGAAAACAGTACAATTTAATGTGAATGCACTATATCAGTTTTTTGCTGAACAGTGAAATTTATTGTTACATAAATTTTATTGTAAATCTACTGTGCGAACTTGGCATCGAACAATGTTGAAACAGTAATAACTATAATATTTATTGTTTTATGATTGTTTGTAGGGTAAATGCTATTGTAAAATTCTATCCGGGTTTAGAATAGGATCTATCTAGATTCCTACACTTTTGTAAGTAGACAATACTATTAAATGAATGTTATTTTATGTTTTTTTTAAATTCAGAAATAATTCTATTGGCAGTATTTTTCATTCTGGCGTGATTTTCAAGAATGGGTATTTTTCACGACAGTTCTGCGAAAAATAATGGGTAAAACACACCCAGGTTGACGTACAAGGTCTGTACTCATTTATGGGTTCAAACGCTTTACCCATTTAATGGGTTATTCCACTTTTATTGAAAATGCGTAGTTTTCTACGCATTAATGGGTACTTTATTTTATCAGTGTATATGGAAAATAGTAACTGGGATGCGTCATTTTCAAATTTTGCTCCATTCGAGCCGCCATGACATCACCAAATCACCACAAAATTTGCTTATGAGTTCAATATATGGGAGCTGTCAAGTTGTCTCCGGGCTGCACTATGGGGAGGCATGTGGCCAAAAATCGAAAATTGCATCAACTCCAATTCAAACTAATTCTACACTGAATGTTTATAGATACTCTAGCTAAGAAATTCCCAGAGTATCTCGGAAATATATTTGACTTGACTGTGTATATGGATGTCTAAAGATAAAAATTTTGAAAAATAGAAATATCACGTGCGTTTTTTCAACTGTTCGTATCTTTTCTGAATTTTGAATGAAACATATGTTCAAATACGCAATTTTAAAGCTAAGAATGTCAGCTTTGTGATTATATTATTGGAAATGCATATATATTGCATTGGTATGGAGCTATATGAAATATAACGATTCAAAGTCCTAAAATATCCACAAATTGGATCCGGGGAAAAAAGTTCCCCAATGTCCCCCGAAAGTCGATGGAGGATGCAAGGATAATGCATCTTCTAACTTATAACGAAGATTTTAGTTGCCCGAATTTGCCCTAAACTGACAACGCATCACTTGAAGTTTTAAAGGCAGTCTCATCTAGTCGACAAGAAAAGGATACTTCAGTACATGTTTCGGTTGAGTGCTTCATATTCCACAACGAAATGAGCGTGTACTACAATTTTTATTGAAAAGATAATTCATCTGACTACATTTTTGCTACTCAACATTACTGTGTAGCAATAAATGGTACTGAGTTGTACTGGAATTTCCAACTTACCGTTAACACGATCAATGTAACCAAATATTTGAAATTTTTAAATAGCATGATTTGTAAATTCAAAAATGTTCATGCTTATAATAATATGCCCCGGAATCGTCAAAAGCAGGTTTTGTGACCAAGAAATTTTTTATGGCCACTCGTTATATAAAAAATGTATTTCAATACTTATTCTGATAGTTTTAACTATTTCGTTTTCGTGATATTGGTTTATATAGGATTCATTATACTATATCTCCGGAACAAGAGTTCCAAATGAAATAACAATTATTCGCAAACTATAAATATGAAGAAGATATATTGGCATAGAAATCAACTGAAAGAGCGACATTTCTTTTAAAGCTCATTGGTCATTTCAACATTGAAATAATCACTGAATAGCCTATGCACTTCAAACTACTTTCTATTTACTTCTATTTAATAACTAAATTGAAATATTTATGTCTCTTTTGCGACATGCATTCTCTCTCCGTTACTATTGGTTTGAGGGTTTGAAAGCACATGTTATCTGAGTTTTTCCTTTTTTTTCGCTTTTTGTGTTTTTTGTAACACTTTGAAGCCAAAGTCCCATTTTCGCTAAAAAAAACTACTAACATTTTTTGTAAAAATAGTTGTAATAATAATTTTATCGAAAGGTCTTGTAGTTACCTGGAGAATCATTTGAAGAACTGTGAAAAATTTCGGATTGATTGGCCCAGTAGATTTTGAGTTATGATGCACACCGCATTTTTTCGAGGTGCCTTCGGAAATTCGCTGTCACTTGACCAATGAAAATTTAATAAAATATTGTTCAAATACTGCATCATTATATGGAAAGTGATTGAATTGACTAAAACTGTGCCTCTTTTTTATTTTTTTGAAAAAAAAAATTACCTTGAATACTTTACACCAAACCCCCCACCTCTCCCCCTCCTCCTCCCCCTTAAGGTTTTTAAACCTGGATACGTCCATTATGAGTTTCGTTCATTATTAACAACTCAAACAAAGAAAGAATATGACACAAAAAATTTTTGGCCACCTGTTTGTATGGAACCTTCCCATAGTGGGCTGTTTTATAGACAGACCAGTCGAACTAACCAATCTATTAGAAGAATTTAATAGAAGAATAGTAAGTGCGCAATGCGTTTAGAATCCAGTTTTTTGTGTCATAAACAATATCTTAACGATTTCAATTCGCGATCTAACGTTGAAAGTCGACCGTCAGATGGCACTAGAGTGCAATTATGGTGTTTTCCTTTATATCTCTCAGAAAGCATCGAAAGGTAAATTTTTAGTTTTATTAACTCAATATCCTCTTATCACTCGTAATTCAAATATTTATAAAATTCTGCAATGTTTATCCTAAAATAATTAAAATAGAACAACCATCCACCCTAATAAAAAAAATATTATACACGAACTTTAACCCGTATAATCCAACGATTCCACATATTGTTTGGATTATACCAAATATTATAAAATGACAATATGGTTCACTTCTGTATTTCTTAAAAGACGGCACACTGGCGCCACCATGGCACAAAAGGTTACTAGTACACTGTAAATTTTGCCGTACGTAATGACAGTTCTCAGTTCAATACAATATATTATAGTAGAGGTGGCGACACTCCTAGATTAGGAAGAAAACTTTTTTGGATTTATTATCACTCCAGCAGGAGAAAGCTACATTATTTCGTTCTAATGATCATATTTTAATACCCACATGAGATAACGATCATTGCATAGTCTGACCAGTTCATTAAGAGGCACAGTTTACAGGAAACAGGAAACAGAAAAATATTTCGCTGACGAAAATGCTCATTCTCTGCTTACATGTGTTTAGGATAATTTTTTTCTAAAGCAGCTGGAAAAGATTTTGGTAGCTTAAAGCAGTATCCCTAAAATGCAGCTGATGCAAAAACAAATTACACAGATAAACCCACGAAATATTCCACACTGAGCTCCAACTATTGATTCTTACGTTGCGCAGGTCTGACAGCATACTCAAGGTTTCAGATACCAAATTCCAACACATTGGGAAATGAACAATTTGCCCACCTTTCTGTCCTATACTTCTTGGACGCGGTTGACATTCCAATCTACGGCGCACGCTAATCGCAGAATGATTATTTATTGCGATTAAAATCCTTTTTCGTCCACAGATGGCATTACATTTATGTCCTTTGTGATTCGTATGAGATTTACAGGAGTGAACTATATTGTTAATATACAATGTTTGGTTATACCGAAGACTACATATTAAGAAGACTGATATCTCTTTCCTTCCCCCATACAAACGAGAAGCGACAGAGGTTACAGCGCCTCTATTGGAGGAAGGTAGGAAGCTTAATGTAAAAGTGTATATGTGTGTGTGCATCACAATGGGAAGTACCACCTTTACCCGCAAGTGGCGTTGCTGTTACTGTCTCCAGATTTTGGACAGAGTTGCCAGTCTTCTTGATATGCAGTCTTCGGTTATACCCTGAACAGGTCGTTAGGCTCTTGGATCATAAGATGTTTATTGGGGAACTATCATCAATGCATGAAAATACCTTTGTCATCGGGTACGGGTTAAAATAATGAAATCTAGATGGCGCGTCGAGCGGATAAGTTTCACGTTTGAGAGAGCTAATGGCGTCACCAAGAACTGACATTCGCGGTGTAGCAAACCTCGTTTATGTGAGCTCACGTTATATCATAAAGAAACTGAAAGAACAGTTACCCTAGTAAGGGGATATGCACAAATCGCATCTTTCTGTGACGATTGGCAGACAATGTTTAGACCC
The DNA here is from genome assembly GCF_030247195.1 of Topomyia yanbarensis. Taxonomy (NCBI): domain Eukaryota; kingdom Metazoa; phylum Arthropoda; class Insecta; order Diptera; family Culicidae; genus Topomyia; species Topomyia yanbarensis. The sequence continues at coordinate 402,536,655 of NC_080672.1, read as the reverse complement.
GAATAGAGAAATTAAACAGTAACACAATGAATGATTGGAAGAGTTTAGACACTAGAGCTTCATCGTATTTTTTAAGAAGAAGAACCCCGATCAATCGCTACAGCCGCAGCTGTAGCCTTGAGGCTCTAATTTCACATCAGCGGTGTATCGGAGTTCTAATTTAGTTGCTTGACTCTCATTCTCAAACGGATCGGTCTAGAATTTATATTCCAAGTTCATCAATAGTTACACACCAAAAAAATCTGAATTTTATCATTGACGTAATTGCAAACATGACACAATTCAACAAATCGTAATTTACGAAATGACGGAACATTACCGTGTTCCGTTTAATTTTACATGAAACATATACTTTACATGCGCAATAACATAAAATTACACTTCCTACCATTCAGAACAAACGCTGTATGTGGAGTAAAATTACATGATTTACGAAATTAAACGTCATGTAAAATTAAAGTCAAACGTAAAACTAAGTCATTTTTGATGCTCGTATATGTCAGGGTCAGGAGACGTAAATTTACATTGTTTTTTCTAGGTGTGTACTACTGAAAGAGAAAAGTACAGCTTGAAGAAAAGGTCCCTCTCTCCCTGATGCTGATTATTGATGGTGGCTCCTGGTGATGAACACATGATGAAAAACGATGATTTAACTCAAAATTGAGGAGATGGACTTTCATCGGGTTAGGAGAGTACATATTTCTTTTATTTTGGGCACAAATGCGAAAATAGCAAGAGAGACGAATAGCCTGAAGCCAAAAATATCAGAATTTAGTAATGCAAATAAACATTACCCATTTGACGGAGGGCTAGTATTGTACATTCGTCCATACAGAAACTTACCTACTACCAGGTACTCATCTTTTTCTGGCATGCAAGTTGAGAATCTAACTCATACCTAGACGTGACTTCCGCGCTCAATTTCTGTATCCAGTACATGGTAATTAACTCAAATCGGGTCTGCAGTTCGTGCTACACCAATCAACATTAGGTTTCAAGCTGTTGTTGGAGTAATCTGCAATCTTCAGTCTAGCGAATGAGCAGACTTGAGATCGTCTGCGAAAGACAGACGTGGCGTCTTCAGCACTAGATGGACGTTGTTGAAGTAATGCAGAAACATGAACGGTCTCAAGTGGCTTCCCTGTGGTACACCTGACGTAGAAGTAAATGTGGGTTCCTGACGATCTCTAATGGCAATCATTATATCTCGATCTGTAAGATAGGATTGAAACAACTGCAAGAAACTACCGTCGAGTTTAAATCTGTTAATTTTAGCAAATGCCTGCTCGTCGAGCAAATCAAATAAAAATTATTCTGAGGTTTTAAGGTTTGAAGATATAGTAGCGATATTTAGAAAGATAAGCTGTACCACTTTAGGTAATGAAACCATAATTTTATTCTTCATTTAATGACCCAATTGGATGGTTATAATCAAAAAGCCAATTTTCGTTTAAGCACAGGTTTAACATTGGTACAGTAGAGTAACTACCAGAAAAACCAGTATTAGTAGAACACCAAGTATAAGCCATACGTACCATGTTGATGATCCGCTCTTCAACGACCACTGGGAGATAATTTCCGACGTCTTCGATGAGCAGATGGCATTAAGAAAATCTAGTGTGTTATACGATTCGGAACGTAGACAGCTACAGTTTGCGGAATTTTCCCACGGACTGTGACGTACAACGCCTTCCCTGTAGTGCGTAAGCTTAAAAGAAGCCGCCGAAGTCGTTTGATTTTCCCAGCAATTGGTCCTATTCGAATTGATTGAGTGATGCTGGACGGTTAAAGTTTCTCTTGTAAAGGTAATCTCATATCGGTCATCTGGATGGAAGTTATTTGACGTAGCACACCATGGAATCGGGGTAACGACCCAGCATCGCATATACTCCAAGTAGCTGGTGTAAAATCCAAACACTTCCATGAAGCTGCACGTTGCGTAAACTACAAAAGACATGGAGCTCCCATCGGAATTCTTCAAATATTGAACCATCAGGCAAGGATTGGACGCTATAATGTCTGCAATGTCGACTTCGGCATTTTTATGGTGGCATCTTTCTTCCTTCCGTTGAAACATTTTTGCGTTGAAAAAGAGTTTACCGTTCCATAATCCTGTTAGATTGAATTTAAACGGTAGACAGAGAGGCTCGATAGGATCCAGTGCAGCAAGTGGTACCAGCTGCAGTAGAAATAGCAACAACATTCTGATTGATCCTGATATGCTTCTGGGAATCCGCGTAAAACCCGTCGACTGGTTGAAGTATGATTGAGAAATGATGATAGAGAGTTTCACTGGGCAACGGCTTGTGACAAGCGTGAGAATCTTTGGTACACAGCATGTGGTGACATTCAACATTGTTCGACGCAGAGTTGTCGCATTTTAAGCTTTCAATATAGGTGTCTTGTTTCAAAATATGGGCACTGGCAGCCTTGTCAGTTTTTGAGCACCAATAACTTCCGCGAAATGTTTTAATTTTTCACTATGAGAGTGATAATAGTTACAAGATTCTTGTACTAAATTTTAAAATGTACACGATAGCCATGAATAACGAAAAAATGATTTTATGAAAACAGCTCATAGATAGACGAATGAATAAGTCATAACACTATATCAAAAGTTTTAATATATGTAAACGGTTTGCACTTAAAATAAAAGACAAAAAATTATCATCGCAAGAGTACGCTCAATTCTGGAGTTGACTGTAGGTAGCATTAGCCACCATTTGACGAGACAGGATTGCAGAAAGTTAATCGATGCCATCACGCATTGCATCATAACTCTTATGTATCTTAAGATGCCCCAGACACTACCCAGTCCACCTGTCTATCGTTGTTTCCTAATCATACTAAAGGGTGTTACGGTCAACAGTTGGTCAACTTCAACTTGACGCATTTTTTCATCGTGCATTACAAAAACATATACAATACACTCCTCATTTTAAAGATGCATGTGTGTATTCTAATTAAAACTGTTTGATTTTGACACTGACTCTTCAGTTGTGAAAAAGCCATCGAAGCAAGAGAAGCAAAATTTTGCTCGCAGTCGCGACCAAATGAACTGTCACCAACGTAATAAAAGTGTTCGGAAAACATTTGTCGGTAGCCAAGGAGACTAAAGCGGGGAAAAATCGAGAGGCTGCAAAACCGCTGAAAAGACTATGGTCAGCTGTTTCAAGCGGAATCCCAAGTTCTTCAGCCGAGATGTCACAAGCAAGCTGTGAGTATCGTCTAAAAATCAGCCGGACTGTCGTCTTACAAGAAGTAGGTGTCTTCAAATCGTGACGATAGGCAGTGCAAGTCGGCCAGAGAATGATCGCGGAAGCTGTACATTAGGATGCTGACGAAGTTTGATGCGTGGAACAAGATGACGAAACCTACGCCAAGGCGGACTTTAACCCTTTCATGCCCAACTTTTTCTAGTGCTTGTAGGCTTTCAAAACTATTTTTCCTTAAAAGCGGTGAGCTCAAGAAACACGAAAAGTCTATTTTCATAAAGATAGGTGCTTCCCTTGCAGTGCTAGAAGCTGTTAAATTTTTACCTTCCAATGCTCAATACAATTCTCCAAGAATATTTACAATAGTCCAATTGCATGGAAACCGTAGCCAACGACAGTCTTAATTGATGAGTTTTATCAGTTTTCAATAATATTGCACCATAACGAAGATATATGAAAAAAAATCATTTTCCGTGGTAAACGTACACTGTTCCTGGCAGCACTGCTCCATCGGAGTCCAATCAGACTAATTGCAATAACTTCAGTTCAAGAGCTGATCCTTGTAACTGTTATTACTCAAATGGAAGGCAATAGTCACATTCATTAGTCTTCTTTATTTTTGTGAGCAAATCTTGCCTCAATCAAAAGTTATAGCTATTTAAAAACGTTGCTGTCCACAAACAACATGGGCATGAATGGGTGAAACAGGAGGAAAGTTGCTAGAGTTTTTTTAAATACGAAGTCGAAGTTTACAAAGAAATATCTCGTGTGGCAGGCCATCTGTCACTGTGGCTTAAAGAGCAACATTTACGTTGCAACCGGAACCATCAACCAAATTTAAGTGCAGGATTGCCTATAAAAACATCAATTACCTTTCCTCAAGCAACACAATTATGTGCGGTTCTGTTTTGATTGGATCTGGCATCATGCCATTACTTAATAAAGGCCATTATGAGTAGAATGTCTCGAACAACGTTTAAGACAATAACTCAACATGTCAGAGCTCCGCGCGATAGAAAAATATTGGACAATCGTCAAGCGGAATCTCAAGAAGACGCGTTGTCAGAGAGATGCAGTTCACGGCAAACTGGTGTTCTGCGGCGAGGAGAGTGACCAAAAAGGCTGTGCAAAACTTGACAGTAGGTGTCAAACGAAAGGCCTGGCAATTCACTAAAAAGGAAGCTTGGGTGTGTACGTTTTCTTTATCCTGTATAAATTGAATTTACAAATGAAACGTAATGTATTTTTTTAATAAAAAGTTTGACCGACTTGCATTCTTTTTTGACCAATTTTTGATCGTAACACCCTTTACTATACCGGCCTATAGGCAGGTAGCACATAGTTATCCTCATAGGGAGAGATAAGTGAAGAAAAAACGATGGGTGGGTAATGTGTGGGACATAACAGGTGTGTCGTGACTACACTTTAGGCTGGTAATTGAAATCTTATAGCGGCTCTTACGCGATCAATACTATTGTCAATACTTGAGATTGTTGATAGCGTAATGAACACAAAATCGATTTCCATTTAACATCAATTTTAAATAGTGCGCTTGTTACGGTTTTGAACAACAAACCGATTGGTTTTTTTTTTAATTCGTTTATTTGACACGGCTCATAGCGGTAGCTTAACGGAGCCGTGGATCTTTTATACGTTTACAATATATGTAAAAATGAAAATACAAACAAGAATTAATTAATTGGATCTCGTGCGCGCAACTTTTTATTGCGAGCGGAGACTTTTTTCGCGAGGTCTGTTGGCAAACAGCGTCAGGGGGGTCATTTAATTCTCTCTTGTTTTTCACGTCCCGGCCGAAGCTGGCTTGGTGTCCAGGATCAGATGTTCTCCCTAGCTTCTTGCACTTATTGTTGATCAGTGTAAATCCGTCGTCATTGTTACTATATTCGTTTGCCGATGTTGCTTACAGTTGCTTTTGGGGCGCTGGATGCTTCTTTTGTGGTTGTCATTATGGTCTGTGAAACTGCTGCCACAAATTTAGCCACTGTTTGTGGTTCAGGTATTGGTATTGAAAACTCTGTTTTGGGTTGGTTTGCCGTAGATGAGTTGGCAGTCGGTTGAGATGCGTCTTCCTCTGCATCTTCCGCGCATGGTTGTCCATGATGAGCTGTCTGATTACAATACTTGCACGTAGGAGTTTGCCCCTCATGGGTGCATAGCGTAGTTTGCATAATTGTAGTTCCGTGAGTTTTGAGTTTTATTGTTAAGTAGGAGGGTATAGGCCTTTCAACCCGCATCCTCACTACAAAAACACCGTTAGGAGTACCCGGGAAGAAGTTTCTCCAAGTATCAGGTGTAACGGATTCTACTTCTCCGTATTGCGACATGCATTTTGCAATTGTCTCAGGAGGGGTACGAGGTGATAGGTCATATAACCTTACATCTATATAATCATTCTCAATATATACGGGAATCTTAATTCCAACGTTGTCACTTTCAACCACGTGTTTTAAGTTGTTCCTCAAAACGAAACGCTCGGCTTGTGCTAACGTGTTGAATGATATTAACACTACATTGCGAAGATGATAATACTGAAGGTACAAGACTTCCGTAAGCCTAAGTTTCATTTTTACCTTCAGAAGGTATTCCACTTCACTAAAACTCGGTCGTTTTAAACAAAATTTAAAATCAACGACCGCTGCGTTGGGTCGGAGTAGAGCTTTTTCGTCTACTTTACTCATGATGACAAGAATAATCCGATATTTCCTCTGTTCTCGAGACAATGCACACTAGATCGAGAGGCCCGTTGTTCACTTGGCTCGATTGTACGTTTGACTGCGGCAGAAGTAGAAAGTAGACTCAAAAAAACCGATTGGTATTCTACCCGTTAAAACGAAGTTGTTGTTAAATTCCCCACGAAACACTGAATATTAGGATTTGGTCATCATAATATAGTGCATCCCACAGATGGCAATAAACGCAACATGCGAGTCTATTTAGGAGCGACTAAAATCCAGACTATTTCTTATTTCACCGTCTGATAATGCATCTACATGCTTCTCATTCGACTAGCGAACAACGAATGAGATACAAAAATACATGTGGACCTTAAAAATCTTTACACCCCAAGTATATCACATGGAAATATGTAATTTTGGAACAGTATTTAGAATATTTATATAATTTATCTTTTGTACGTGAATATGAATTTTATATTATAACTCTTATAACATAAATGTCAAGTCGAATTTTTGGTGTTTCGGTTTCCCCTTGCCAGTAGAAATGCCTGATATTTACCACCATTTTTAATTTAATTTGATATTGACGACAAATACAAACAAATAGTAAAACGAAATTGGCTAGAATATTTTTGGGCAGGCAAGCAATCTGCAGTAGCGGTAAGCGAAGTCAGATTTATGTCACAATCGGGATTATGAACCAGGGCAGAGGATTTATTACAAAGAGTGCCTTCAACAACGTCCACTACTTCTTACAGACAAGCTTGTGGTTTGGTCTGATTTCAGATCGTATCGTTATTTAAAACTAGTTCTAGACTTGCATAGAGTCATCAAGATAAATTTTGTGCTCGCCGCCAAACTGCATGGAACTTCAGTAAATCGAATGAAAGTGACGAAGTAGCAGCTAATAAATTCAGATGTTGCTAAAATGTAATGAAAATGTAATCAAAGTAGAAGAAAGTTACAGAATACTACTGTGTAAAAGTTTAAGAGGGCCACTCAAAAATGTTTTTAAATAGTAGTTAGTTTTCGAATTTTTATCTTAATTTGGATAACGAATTACTTTTTGGCCACGATTTCTACGTAGTGCAATAATTTCGTGAAGTATCTCGTCAACAAACCACAATGCTCGTTATTCGCCTACGAAGCCCAAAATAATGAAGTATCAAATCGGTGTACGTTCTTTTATAGATAAAGATCAAATATCTACCCGAAAACAGATATGACACCACAAACTAATAACGTCGGCACACAGCGAATAATGGGAAGTAAACAGGACTTTGCTTGTTAAATATTCCGGAAAAATATGCTTTCCGTTATTTACAAAGGTACACATAACTGAACAAACCTTTCTCTTTCTCGTAGTTTCTTAAAGACAAAGTGATCATAAATTAGAGATTGGACTAGACACACTATTAATTTCCCAAATATGGCTCTGTAGTTTCGAAAAATTTGGATTATTCTCAGTGAAAATATTTCAGAACTCCTGCAAAATATATAAAATATATACCTAAGAAACAATAAAAAATAAAAATTCAACTAGCACTTACATTTGTTATCCACATATTTGACAGTGCCTATGTTATAGGGGAACCCGGAGCTATTCGGACCAACTTATGCAAATCGCCCTTTTAGGAGGATAGCTGTGAAAAAAGTTACCGGTAAAAAGTTCTAATAGTTAGTTTGAAATCTCAGCTACGTTTTGGTGACATAAAAGGTTCATTTGCACCACTCAATGGCAGCGCTAGGCGACGATTTACAAACCTCTACGTTTTTCCATCCTTTTACAACGTAAGGGTAATTCGGACCTCCTTATTTTTTTACAATGGAATTATGTTTACCTATGAATTCATGGGAACTGTAGGAAGGTAGTTACAAGAGACACTCCTAAAGAAGCAAAAAGATTAATTGCTTTACAAAAACTTACTGGTATGTCACAGCTGACGATTGACGGCCCATGTATTTTCTTTGATGTGCCGTGTGCAATGGTGTGCGTAGCTGCAAGCCGCTGAACGGTGGTTGACGGAATAGGGGGTCCGAAAAGCCCCGTATGGTCATATCGCATAAATCTTGAGCGTTTTTTCAAAAAAAAACATCTACAATGAGTGATTCTCTTTGTTTACTTTCTCTTTCGATTTTTACGGCGCCACTATAGCACTTTTCACTTATTTTACAGTACAGATCGAAAGACGGTGGTTTTGACTAGCATATTATGCAAAGATCTGAGGGATAAATGTTAAAGCGACCGAATTATTAACAGAAGAGAAAGTAAACAAAGAGAGTCACTCATTGTAGATATGTCGTTTTGAATAAAAGGTCTAGAAATGTGGTGAGCGTCTCGAAAATATCTCTGTTTTCACCCAAACAAAAATCATTCCATAAAATAAGAGCCTTAAGCTTTCCAAAACACTTACCTTTTATTTTTTCACTTTTATTTGTTGCTTTTATCACGGTTTCTCCATTATAATGATTTTTGTTTTGAGAATGGCAAAACAACGAAACACGTTGTATCCCCTTTCTACAAAGACCAAAGAATCAACTTCTGATCTCGAAATTAATGTTTCAGAATAGCGGTTCCACGAACATGTATGATATTTTCTGAGAAATCGTGGGGGTCCGAATTACCCCCACTGTCTTAATAGCCCCGGGTTCCCCTACTCAGCTCCTACATCAAATTATCGGTTGGATAAGAAAAATTGACATTTTTTCCAATAAATAGCCAATGAAAATCACAAATCAACCACATCAATTTTATAAGGCGCACTCATTAACCCCTTCATGCCCACGTTGTTTATAAACAACAACGTTTTTCAAGGCTATAACTTTTGATTTACGCAAGATTTACTCACAAAAACAAGTAAAGCAAATAAATGTGACTATAACCTTTCATTTGAGCACTAACAGTTACAAATATCAACTCTAGAACTGAACTTATTACAATTATTCTGATAGGATTCCGATGGAGCAGTGCTGTCAGTGTCAATTTACGTTGAAGGCGAAAAATGAAATTTTAACAAATCTTCGTTATTTTGTAATGTTATTGAAAATTGATTAAACCTACCAATTCAGACAGTCTTCGACTACGTTTTCCACCCAATTGGATTATTATAAATATTCTAGGAGAATTATATCGAGCACCTATAATTATGAAAAAAGCTTTTTCGTGTTCCTTGCCCCACCGTTTTCAATGCAAAATAAGTTTGAAAGATGGACATGAAAGAGTTAGTATCATATATTAAACCAAGGAATAAAAATTGGGTTGATTTATAAGTCATCACATATAGGAATCTTATGTCGTTATGCTTCAGTTTAACTCTTTTTCGGGTTAGAGAATCCAACCCAAGTGAGCTGCGTATAAGGTAATCGATGTCTACTGCGATATGCCCACCTCTAATTCTTGCTGTCAATTGTGGATCGACCGTATGCGAGATATTTTATCTTGGCTGCAAACACGTGACTTAACAGCTACCTGTAAACGACGGCAGAAAGTAGGCCATTTGAGGTTTCTTGGAAAATACATTGAGAGATATGATGCAATATGTGATGGCATCGATCAACCCTTAACAATCCCGTTTCACTGAAGTGTGGGGAATAAGTGCTACCAATATGCCTTCATTGCTCAAACTACAATCCGGCCACACCAATTCTTCTTATCGCCTATAGTCATCGGGGTATTAGGAATTTGGAGAGTACTTACTCGCCATAATTTGGTAGAAAGGATGACGAAGGGTTAATGGATGTCACCATATGCTGCGCTACCCAAAATTCTCACGCATTTCAGAGACCACTGTCCAGCAAAACTTGCTATCATAGTTTCTCAATCTTACTTCAACCAGTCAAGAGGTTATAGACGGATTTCGGAAAGTTAATCATGTTGCTGCTGTTGCTACTGCAGCTTGTATCACTTGCTGTACTGGATCCTCTCGAGTCTCTCTGTCTACCGATTAACGCCAATCTAACAGGATTATGGGACAGGAAATTATTTTTCACCACAAAAATGCTTCAACGGAAGGCAGAAGAATCCCGCTTCAAAAATGTCACTATCAACATTATACAGATGTTGGAGACCAATCCTTGTCTAATGGTTCATTCCGTTAGAGATCCTTACGGAACCATCTTGTCCTTGGTAGTTTACACCATGTGCAATTTAACGGAAGTCGTCGGATTTTACATCACCTACTTGGAGGGTAGGCAATGCTGGATCGGTAGCTCAATTCCGTGGTGTGCTACGCAAAAAGACTTCCATCCCGATGACCAGTATGATATTACCTTTACAAGAGATATTTTAAGCATTGAGCAATCCGGCTCTACGGCTTCATTCAAGCTCACGCACTACGCTGAAGGCGTTCTGTGTCACGAACCGAGGGAAAATTCGGCTAACTGCAGTTGTCTCCGTACCGAATCATACCACACTCGAGATTTTTCTCCGGCCATATGCTCACCTGAGACGTCGAAAATTATCTCCCGGTTCATGGGGAGCAGATCGGCGACATGGTACGTATGGCTTATACTTGGTGTTCTACTGATGGAAGTTTTGCTGGTAGTTGTTCTACTGTTTTGAAGTTAAACGAGTGCTTAAACGGAAATAAAGTATTCGAGGAAATTAAATTGAGTGTAACCGATCAATTGTCGCCTATTTCAAATTGCCGTATATGTAGAGAAAAATGTCAGTTCTACAATGACAGATCTACGTTTGATCGCACTATATTTTTCCTGTTCAAATATAAAACCGAATCCTTTTTTTAGTCTTAAGCGATATATTTTTTTTAATTACCATAATTTGATGGAACAACGAAAAAAACGAATCAAAGCTTTTGCTAGTATAAAGCAAAACCTTGGTACTGCGTTCCGTTGCGACCTACTATTTCGACAAACTTCACAGTCGATTCGCAATGGAAGTGTCAATAAGGGTGCAATTTAACGATTATACAAAGTTAAGTGGCTTATAAAAGCATTTTCGGCATATTTTTGAGTGACGCGAGTGGTGACAGTTTGTGAAAATCGAATTCCGGCAAATGAAAAAATATCTTTTCCTCGCATTACGGGCCGTCGATTCCCGATGCAAGGACAATAAAAGTTCACAGAAAACATCTAGAAACACAGTGTATATTCTAAAAATAGTGAAAAATGGTTTTTCAGGGAAAAAAATTCAATCCGAAAAGTGAAAAAAGATACGGCAATAAGAAAAATTAGCATATTCAAATAATTGGCGTTTCACCAGCGACTAGCGACTACCAGGTGTCGCCCCAAAATTCTTCGCCCGAAAAATAGGTGGCAAACCAGCCACTCCAGCTCAGCTAATTTCGTCCGCGTCCCTTGTCACCTATGTTTTATTGGGTGTTTCATAGGCGGTGCTATATTTGGAAATGAGCCGCCTTGGATATTCAACTGTTTTTTTTTACTTTCTTATTTTATTGCGTATGAGGAGAGGTTTTGATTCTTTAATATTCGGGAACACGTATCTGCCGGTCGGCAAACTTTTCTTTGGACTGAGCAAACTAATTTCTATGTTTCTTTAGAGTTTGTTTTACCAACTGGGGAACTGATCCAAAGAGCATTCAATGTGCTTAGGGAAGACACATGGCCTTATTTGAGTAGAATGATGACTTCAATCATGTATAGGGTTTGAGAATTGACAATTCGCGGGGGGAGTCGGGGATCGGTAGGCAATTACCTTCAGTTATGTCAGCACGAAGAATAAGTGTTTTGCTGTCATGTTCATTCAGCTTTCAATTCTATCTCATGCCTCCACGCGAGTCTAAGTTTATTAATGGCATTTGGTCCTTAGACCGGCGACGACTGGGTGCTATCAGCCTTCTGCCAATAGTAGCAGAATGAGAGGGTGCGAACAGATCTAGCGGAGAAAACAATACCGTCCAAACGAATAGTTGTTGGGAAATCAGCTCCAATAAGACTTTAACTTGACTAGTATCGATGATCGCGGATCAATACGTACTGAAAATTCGCCGCGTCTGTTTTAATGAATCTAATTTCAAGTTCCGTTATTGGTGGCAAGCCCGTGCATCAGGTTAACGAGCCTCTGTATTTCCCTTTAATGTTCGATATAATCGTTCGTATACGTGTATTTCGCAAACAATCCGATATTAGAAATAGGAAATACTTTCGTTGATTTATAACATCTCGAGCTATCATAACTCTTTATGTGTATAACGTGTTATCACTCGGTAGTTTGCAACCCAAAAAATATATTGTGGAGAAGGTATAGCAAAAAATTAGTCTAAATAATGTGGCAATAAATAGTAATCCGGCCTATTATGCAGATAAGATTAGCTTTTCTAGGCAATACTCCCACGATCGGCTGTGTGGAGTTGAAATTGCTTTTGTTTAGAAAACATAGGATACTCTCGGTAGCCGGCTACCCAGTGTTTAAAAAGAACCAAAAACTAAACAAGATCTTCTTTTTCGAGCGATCGTGTTCTCGAAAACTTACTAAACTACTACCTAATGAACTATGTACAGGTCGCATCGCTTGCATGGAGCGAATCCTAGAACACCAACTTCGCGACACCTATGGAAGAGTGTGATGAACCTTCTGTATAAGATTACTCATTTTATTCAAACGATCACCGGGTAAAATCAGCACCGACACGATAGAAACCACAAAAAATTCGTCGCGTGATTGAATATTATTAAGAAATATAAGCAGTGCTCCTTATAGCCGGCTTTCCGGAGTTCAAGTTGCTTATTTTGCTAATCGTATTAATACAACAAATGATAAATTTCCCACATTCTCGGCAGCCGGCTGCCCAGAGCAATTATTACATGATAACGCCACTGGCACACTTACTAACAACTCTCCCATTCCCGTGATACATGTGGAGATGCAGAGGATTCCTCGGTCTCTAGTAGCAACATGTATCGGACTAACATTCCTTCCTTTCCCAGAAGATCTGCATTCGGACGTGGCCGGCGTCGGTATTGATCAGCATGCAGGGATCAGAATAGATTGTACAATGTGGCTCATCATGTTATTCCCAAGCATGTTGTTCCAATGAACATTTTGCAACCTAATTTGGTTCTGGTCAATAACGGAATAGCAACTACGGGCGATCTCTTATGCTTATGCTTATGCTAAACTTCACAGTCGATTCGCAATGTACAGGAGATTTGCGCGGCTCGTGCTACGATTCTATTGATCACTGAGAATCCTTCCTGGCTAGGGCTTGCACATATGACTAATAATGATCTTTAATTTAAAAAAAAAATGTGTCAGTTTTTCATATGTATTGATAGCGGGTGTCCTAACGAGTACACTTATATTATTTTTAAACCTTAATTATTCTTTTCTGATTTTTAAATTAAAAGTAATTAAATAAAATTCAGCCAACAAACTGTCAGTTGTCCTACTAAATGACGTATCTGCAAATATCTCGTTCGCCTCATTGTTAACCGGGACAGCACCTCACACAGCATTATCTGGTACTTTTGCAATCCGCTAGCAGCTTGCAATCCCAAGTTTCATCTGCAAACTATTGTAGATCTGATGAGACAACCTATAGAGTCGTGCAAGTCGCATGGTTTTGGATGTGTTATTGTCGTAAAACAAATCAATAGTTTCGGACTTAAAAACAGAAAAAAGGATTGAGATATTAACTCACAATACTAATCTGGATCAGAAAATGTCTTAAGCCGCACATCTCTAAAGATGATTAGATACATTGTCTAACGTCGCCCCAAGTCGGTACCAGTTACTGACGAGACGAGTTCGAAACACAAAAATTGAACTTAATGCGACTAGCGCCTTGCTCTCTGAATCGTCAGACCAGGGCAAAATATCTAAACCGTTTAATTCCAGAATAAAATCGAATCTAGGCAGCAAACTTCGACGCAGATTCATGGTAAGTGTTTCTTTTGGCCATCTTCTTTTTGATTACTTTCAATAATTCAACTCGCCATCGAGCCGTTGTCATATCGATTTCAATTCAAAACACAATTCAGTTCAATTCAAACTGGTATCAAACTGCTTCCCTGGATGATTTCAGCCAAGATAAGGTTTATTTCAGCTAGCTGATTCCAATTCCAGTTGAAAGTAAATTATTCAACAAGGGACGTGTTTTACGCAATAAACCCAACCATGGATTGCATGGAAAAATGAATCGATGTGTTATTTTGCGGAAAATGATTCTTCACCTCGCTCAAAATGTTTTCCGACTTCAAAATAATGCTTTAATCTAACCACATTCACTTAGCTCCAATAGTACTAGTCACTAACAGTGGTAGCAGCACTGTTCATCCAAATGCATTTTCTTTGTCCGAAACGCCAACATTGCACTGTTCCCCTTTCCATTGTCTGTATTTCCGAATGAATTTGTGCCGTTTCTGTCGATTGAAGATTTGTTTTTTTACGCTTTCCATGTCCAACTTTTTCTAGTGCATGCTGGATTGCGAAACAATTTTTTCTTACCGCTATTGGGGTCAAGAAACATGAAAAACTTATTTTGATTGTGGTAGATTATTCTCGCGCAGTGCTAGATGCTGCCCTATTTCTACATTCTAATGTCTAGTACAATTGTCCTAAAATATTGAGAGTAGTTCAATTCCATGGAAAAGGTGGTCGAAGACAGTCTAAATTGATTAGTTTGATCAGTTTTCAGAAATATTTCAAGGCCACAAAGATATACCAAAAAAGCAGTTAATCGTCGAATCAAACATCGCGTTTCACCTTCTTTTGACCTCAAGGTGCTCGCGAGTTTGGGTATTGAAGTTGACAGTGAGCTAGATATGATTTTTACTGCCTTTCAATGCACTGCCGAGCGAACTAATTTCTTGAAAGGAGACTAACAAAAGCTTACAAGAAATCAGTCGCAATTCTTTATAATTAGTGAGTTTAAGGTTGATCAGAGAAAGCGCAAAAATCCAAAACAAAAAAAGCAGTTTTTTTTCATACCGTGTTAGATCTTTATAAAAATCAATCAGCAGTTCTGTAACAACATTCTACATAAATAAGCTGATTGATTTTTATGAAGATCCAATTCACGGTGTGGAAAAAAACTGCTTCTTTCGTTTTCGATTTTTTCCCATTCTCTGTCCAACCTTAACGCTGCTCAAATAAAAAAAAATACTGGTGGCCAAATCTTACCGAAATCAGAAGATATAGCTGTTAAGAAACGTTGGTTTTTAAACAACTCGGGCATGAATGGGCTAAATTTTCTTCTTAAAGTCCGGCGATTTTTGTTCAACGCGCAACATCCAACTTTTCGTTGACTTGTAAGCAGAACAATCGATTTCGGGTTTCCTTCTGTTTAATCTGGCCGTTCAGATGTAAAAAAAAATCATTTTGGCGGTCATTTCTGTATCCCAAACTTTCTTTTTTGGAACTTTTTATCTCAGTTTCTGAAATCGAAAGATTCTTACTACGCTCGAATAACTCTCGGGGATTGACTTAGTCACTGTATTCGCCATCAAACCGTTGTTGTATTAGGTTATAACGCTTTCCGCTAAATTTGAAGCCTGCCTTTGACCGAACGATTCTCATGTTTAGTGTTGTGTCAGTAAGCAAAACAATTCTCGACAAACATGTCAAATGGTCCTAAGTGCAAATGAGAGCCTCTCTTTGTTTACTTTCGAAATATATCGAAAAACCCTTATTTCGACTAGCTAAGAGTTGAGTAACAAACGTATAAACTGGCGTGTTATTAGCGAAAGTGAAAGTAAACAATGAGAAACTGTCATTTGCACTTAGGACCATTGGACATGTTTGGCAAGAATTGTGTAAAAACTTTGAAAAAATTTGTTAAATTGTTCCCAAATGCGATATTATTGTTTACAGCACTGTGTGAATAAACCAACGAACAGATCTACCGTACATTCCACTTACTACTTGCAGTGCCATCTGAATCTCACTCACTGAAACCTCTGAAGTGCATATTAGACGATGTGTCCGTTCCGATATCTGCGATGCCAGTAGATAAATTCTGGCTTGACTCGTTCTGTATAAGACCAGAAGACGAAGTTATCCCAACGGTACGGGACAAAAATGATAATCAGCTCCCTGAAAACCTTTCAATTCATAGCATGCCGTCGTATATAGCACATGAATTCCTGTCTGTGTTTTACCAGAAAGTTCGTGTAAACAAAAACGCAGGCCTTCTTGCTTATCCTCACTTCCTGCGATCGTTCTCACCGAAACCTGGCTACGTGATGATATATTAAACACCGAACTATCGACGAACTACACAATTTATTGATGGGATCGCAACTTTTCTACCAGTCATCTAAGCCGTGGAGGTGGTGTTCTTATAGCGATAAAAAACCGGTTGTGATCGTTTGGAACAGATTGTGATACGTGTTTCACTGCCAGGCCGATCTTTATATGTTGGCTTCATTTACCTGAGGTCGAACAGTGATCTTGACATGACCAACTTTCACTCCTCTGCGGTCCGAAACATTCTTGAGAAACCCAACCGACAAGACTTGCATTTGTGTTTGTTCTAGGCGATTACAATCAAACTTATCTTCGGTCAGTTTTCAAAGACAATTTCAAGTGCTACCATCCTGAAAATGAAACATCGGAGCAGGAGATGGCCATTACACAAACGCTGGTAGTTTGTATCATGAATGGATAAATTCATCCAACGTGTGCGAACTGATTGAGCCTCCGACATCTATACTGAAGATAGACCCTCACCATAAATTCTTCGTTTTATGATTTGATACGCGTTCTGATGGTAGTAACTTTGACTGTGCTCTGCTCGAGACTGTTCCAATCTCATTTCGCGATAGTAGATACCAGCACCAGCACGTCCCTCCTTCAGAGAGCCATCAATGTAACCAAATTCTTCATAAACTAGCCAATATGAGTATTTTCGGTATGGTATTGACGAATAATCGAGCAAAATCTAAAAAAAAATATTTTTTTTATAATTCATGATTGTTTTCTAATTATATAAAGGCTAAGTAGAGTTTTTTTTTTTCTAGAATATTAGTTCCTGTAGAAAAAAAATTGTTTTTGTCCTAGTTTCATCTCTACTGCAACTCTACTATGAATCCGCAACGGAGTGAGGTTTTGACGAGGTTCATCCCAGTGGTTATAACATTTAATTCATCGTTTTTTTTATTTCGATTATAGAGGTTTTAATGTTATGGTCATTCGCCTCTTTGCCTCGGGATAGAAAAGTCTCTACCCTTTATGCGGGGTTGGGACTCGAAGTCACGTGAGCTGTGTACAAGGCAATCGATTTACAAACTACGTTATACCCACCCCATTTTTATTCATCGATATTTCGAAGAAAGTCTTGCACTTTTCCATTGATGCCACTCATCAGCCAGTGCATACCTTCTTCAGTCAAGGTTATGGTTAGTTGATTCTACCAACTTTTCATCCGGTTAATGGCGTTGGTGGCTGTACTCTCCATTTCCGCTTCATTATCGCCCAATGCGCTTTTATTGGACAGAACTGGGGAAAAATTGCTGGAATAAGCTCCTGTAGAATGAACTAGGCGCCAATTGTTGTTGCACCATCATTGTATCACGTCCTTACTGCACTGGAAGTTAGTTAGATTTAGTCAATGCGTAATTTTACCCTAATGGGACTTGATGAACGTTAAAATCCGTTTTTGACAAACTAGTAGAAACTTTGGCGTAATCAAGAGCGCCGGAATTCGTTTGAAATCGGCTTTTGAATAGGTTTCAACGTCCATCACGACACACCTGTCGAGTTTCGTCAGCACCTGATCGTAGAGTTTACGTGTCCGTATTCTGGCCACTATTTGTTTTTGAGACTTCGAAAAGGCTTTTTTTAACAGCTGGTTCGTATTCTTAACCCCAAATCATGAACCGAGCTGTTGGGATCAGCCTTGATTTTTCGAATGACCTACACCCGCCAAATGATTACGCGTTGGAGTGGAATCACTTTGCACATTGCGTACAGTTGTGGAAGTTTTCTTCTACTTGTTAGTCACTCGAGTCACAGTTCTTTTCTGGATAATTAGGCAGTTTTGCCAGTTGACGTTGATGAATTTTGGATTGTCTCCTGCATGATGAATATCTCGGAACCGCGTTGGTTTGAAATTGAAAAAATGGACCCAGTGATCAATTTACCAACAATGAATGCTTTAAAAAACTTGCGACTTCTGGGAACACTGCCATCTCAGAAATTAAATTCTTCATTTCTGTTTGATATAGCCTTTAGGACTGCAACCAGTGACTCAGCCACCAGGAAATAATGTTAATCTCTTTTTTGGTGGAGACGGACCACAGCGACCAATATTCAGATCTATTGTGGTGAATGTTCACCTTGCTACATATCGTTTACATCGTATGACGCAGCCGAAAGGCAGTCTGAAACAACCAGCCTGTTAGACCCAGAGTGTAAAAGCTGTAAGATACTAGCTTGATGAGAACTCGGACGACGAAATCTACATGTAATTTGACTACAAATGCTTGCCGGGGTTACAATATTATACGGTGCGAGAGGGGCAATGACAACCATTCTGTGGTATCCATTCATTTCGAGAAATTTGGTAAAGAAGCTGCAGTCGAGCAAGCTATATGTGACTGCGGTATTGATTCTGCACCTCCTCATTGCAGTTGCTTCGATTAACAGCGAAGTATACTTCAAGGAATGCTTATAAAAACGGCTTCTACGCATGATTCGAAGCAACGAGGATCGTATTGTCTTCTGGGTAGACCTTGCGTCTTGTCATTACGCGAAATCAACGGGTTTGCCCAATACTCGTGTTCTGATTGCGGACCCTTCTTGTCAGGGCGGGCTAGGCAACTAATTCATGTTCTAGATGTGACAGATTTCGCGCTAAATCGTATTCAGAGTTGGCAGTTCCCCCCCCCTCAGATTTTACTAAAACTTTCTGTACATTAAGATTTTGCATACTTTTTTCCCAAAAATTATCTAGACTGTCTTTTGAAAAGGGTCAAACTTTTTTTTTCAAATGGCTTTAGTCTAAAAATGAAGTCCTACACAAAAATGTTGTAGGAGTGATTTTCACAAAATTAGTCAAATTTTTGAATAAAATATTGAAAAAATTCTTCATCGACTCCTACACTAAAAACATCGATTTAAAAAATTTAAAGTCGATTTACTAAAAAAAAACCCATTTTTGAATTGGATAAAATTTTGTTCCTAGATTGGTAATTATGTTCCCCATCTACCGTCAAAAATTGGGCACTTTCAAGGAAAAAAAGTTATTTGAAAAAAAAACTTTTCCTTGTCCAAACTGAATTTTTCTTTCAGTGCATTTCTATCGGAAACTAAACCAATGAAAGTTATAATCATCTCAGAATCCAATAAAACTTTGGTTGTGAGAAAATATTGTCTAATTTTGCAACTAAGTATATTTTTATTAATCAAGAATCCCATTGAAAAATGTTTGTCATTAAACAAATATTTCATTATTACTTCATTATTTTCTTATTTTCACAAATGCTTGAGGCCTTCGCGACCATCCACGGCACCTACACGCGCGATCTCTCAAACATGATAACATCCTGGTGATCAGATGAACGTCTCAGGGCTTGTAAATTTTCAAACGCGATCTCAAGGGTGAAACTAACAACTCCCGCGCTCGCACGATCATGAATCGGTCACTTCCGGAAGTTTCTATCTGGTATCAGCAGACTAGGTCCATGCCTTCAATTAAACCAATTAAAAAAGAAAGCTCTCATATCCATTGGACAACACGTTCCATGGCGACATGACCGGGAACTTCAGTGATATCTTACTTTCTTCTATCGTCTAAACCGTACATAGAAAATTAAGTATCAGATTTACGGTTCGCGCGCGATCATCCAAGAACACACGCGAGTATGCGAAAGGCACACGGTTGTAAAATCGAATTTATACACGCGAAGTTACATACACGTTAGCACACGCAACATACAAACGCACACGCGATTAAACACTTTAGCGTACAAATGCTCGAGCCCTTCGCGATGATACACATACACATATCTGAACCGTACAATGAATATCACATTCAGAATCACGGCATGCTGCAATTAGCCTGAAGCAATGTTTTGGTTGGCAACGTTGCCTGTCTCATCTGCAATTGTAGTGTGTGATTCTGACGGGGAACCCTTCCGAGAACCTAGCTCTGCAACTCCAGTAGGACAACTCTCGAAAACAAAAGATTTTTAAACATTTCAGTTCCACAAAATTGTTACCATTATAGAAATACACCATTTTTTTTAACCGAATAATTTGATATATCGAACAGTTCTTGAGTTATTCTCATTTTTTGTTTTAAAAATGACCTACCTTGTTTTCCTCCGGGGCTGAGGGGTTCGACGGTATTGCAAACTTCATCAACCATATTGCATGCATCAGTGCTAAAAAACCTCTGACAGACAATTGTTTTAAAATGGTTATTGCATTACGCCTCGATAGTAATGCATCGAAGAGACCGAGAGAGCCTATGGACCTTTTTTATGTGTGGAGTTTTTTCATACACGCTCAAATAAACGACCACTGGTCGGTGCGGGCTAGCATGGCCTACTCGAGGGTCGATGTGAATTGATTTTTTGCTGTGGGCCGTGTTTGCAAATATTGTTCCACAGCTTGATGGCGGGGTTGTTGGACACGGCTCGCAGTGCAGGTCATTGTGTGTCGATTTATCGGTCGACTTCGTCATCGTGCTAATTATTTTAAAAAATGTAAGAGTAGAAGCCTATTAGTGTTTAATCAATTAATTATTATGCTCATTTGAAAGTTTATATTCAAGTTTGTTATGAATATATACCACATTCGTTACTGATGCTATAATATGTATCAGGAAACTAGCAGTTGGGAAATTGAATTCTGAGATGGCTATGACTTTCATTGGTTTAGTTTTCGATTCAAATACACTGGAAAAAATCAGTTTCGACCAGGAAAAGTTTTTTTCGAATAACTTTTTTTCCTTAAAAGTATACAACTTGAATTTTTGACGGTAGGTAGGGAACATAATTACCTACCTGGAACCAAATTTCGTCCAAATCAAATATGGGTTTTTTCAGTAAATCGACTTTAAATTTTTGAAATCGATTTTTTCCAATGTAGGAGTTGATGAAGAATTTTTTCAATATTTTTATTAAAAAATTTGACAAATTTTCTGAAAATCACTCTTACAACATTTTGGTATATATATATATATATATATATATATATATATATATATATATATATATATATATATATATATATATATATATATATATATATATATATATATATATATATATATATATATATATATATATATATATATATATATATATATATATATATATATATATATATATATATATATATATATATATATATATATATATATATATATATATATATATATATATATATATATATATATATATATATATATATATATATATATATATATATATATATATATTGTCTTCGAATTAATAATTTTTGCACAGACTGAAATAGTATACTAACTTAAGTCTATTTTCAATTTGAACATTTCTCTACTCTTAAATTAAAGTCAAAATGATAAAAACGCTATTGAAGAGCTGATAACAAACATCTACCGGGTTATTCTGGCCGTACTACATGCGGTGAGTAGAGCGCCGAAAGAAGTCCATTCTCCGCAGAGACCTACCAGGAACGTTGAAGTCCAGCTTAGCGAGAAGCAGAGGGCAGTCAATGTTGTCAGCGAGAAGATCGAACACAAAAAGTCGCTGCAGAAAAACTCTCCTGTTTCGTAGCGTAGGCAGGCTGATAAGAGCGCAACGATGCTCATACGGTGGTAGTTCAAATCGATTTCGCCAGGGAAGCCGTCGAAGGGCATACCGGACGAAGCTCTTTTGCACCCGTTCTATGCGATTAATGTGTACGGTGTGATACGGGGCCCGAACGATAACTCCATACTCTGGAATGCTGCGTACCAGACTGATGTACAGTGCCTTCAGGCAGTAGACGTCGTTGAAATCTTGGGTGTTTCGTTTGATGAGTCCTAGTACTGCATAGGCTTTAGCAGTTACTGCATTGAAGTGTTCGATGAAACGTAGGTCCTTGATTGATGAAACTCGTTCTACTGGGGCAGCGCTCACTGCATACTCAAACGTAATTGGCGAGAGTATTCGTGTGAATGTGATTATGTTTCATTTCTGAATGTTTATAGTCATTCCGTTTGTATCACACCAACTCATGATCCTATCTATGTCCAATCTACCAGAGTTGTTATGATGCGATAAATTTTCCGATCATCTGCGTACATCACCTTACACGATGTCAATTCGCTGCAAATGTCATTCACAAAGAGTACGAAGAGAAGAGGTCCAAGGTGACTCCCTTGAGGTACACCCGATGTGATGTCGAATGGGTCTGAAAGTACAGTTCCAAGTCGCACAGATGCACTGCGGTTTGTAAGGTACGAGAAGATCCAATTAGTCAGCCAGTCCGGAAATCCGATTCGCCTCAACTTTTCAACAGCTAGCTGATGAGGAAGGCGATCGAAGGCTTTGGAGAAATCTACATACACTGCATCAATTTGTTGTCGTTTATCTAATTTATCAATCAACGTTGACACATAGCTCATTAGGTTCGTCGTTGTTGAGCGCTTTCTAACAAACCCACGTTGATCTGTAGTGATGATGTGTTTTACTGCAGGGTAGAAAATATCTAACAGCATACTTTCAAAAACTTTTTAAATTAAAATCTGAGAGGGTGCTGCCAACATTTGGTCGAGTTGGCGCGAAATTCGTCATGTAATAAATAAATGAAATAGCTCACGTCATATACGTAGTTCTCTGAATAATGTACCAAAATCTATGGATAAAATACTGAATACTGCAGGGGAATTAAACATAATTATAGAACACATTATTTTTGTTCATGGTCCTGTTTTCGTAAAGGTGATTGTTCCAGAATTCGTGGTACTTTATTTATGATTTTGGAAACAATTCGTTTTTCTGTGGGACCAAATGATTTTTGATTGTTCTGAAATTGTCACAGTAGATTCCGAATTTCCCCAACGACATACGTAGGATTTTATTTTTTGATTGCATTACTTTTAAGAAGCAATTAGGCGTCATTCGATTAAAAAAGTGCGCCATTTCGCGTAACATAAAAAATCGATAAAGAATCCTACGTACATCGTTTGCTACCGTTCTAAGAAATCGAAAAAAACTTATCTAGGTCAACAAATACAGGAGATAGATTTCTGGCCGCGGACCCTTTCCAAAAAAAAAACACCTACCGAAAAATGTTGCGCTGTCGCCATTTTGTGACAAAATTATCTAAATAAACTATTTTTTCTGCTTCACAACTAGTATTATAAATCTCATTTTACAAGATCTCGAATCACCCCTGGGTTGCACCAAGACAAATTACCGCAATATTCCTATTTTTCCTGTTCTACAGTGGTGTAACCTCTTAACTGTATTGCACTGTTAACCTTAAATTACGCACAGTGGAATTGGACGTCTGCATTGCGCAGTTCTTTGTAAACAAAATGTGCTATCAGTTGTTTGGACTCGACTCGATACAAAAGAAATTCTTCAAGTGTTCAAATCCATGCCACTCTCGCATGAAACCATTTCCAATGTTTTAAAGGATTGTCATGATGACAAAAAGCCCGGAAAATAAAAAGGAATGCGGTCGCCCAACAAAATTAATTGCCAGAACAAGAAAAAATGTTCTGTCAAGTGCCAAAACTAGGTAATTTATTATACACCTAAGCGAGCACCAAAATATGCACCGAAACAACTCTAAAAAATACCAATTTGTTGCCGTACACTTCACTGTAAACACATTGCGAATGAAAAATTGTTCATTTTGGATGAGAAATCATTTACATTTTCGCACCAAAAAGTAAATGAAGACGATAACTATTACACTGACAAAACGGAAGCAACACTTGAAGATGTCAAATACACCGGCAAATCAAAATTCGGTGACGATGTGGGCAACCATCACTTAAAAGGGTGCTTCAGTGCGTCTGATTCTTCCAATCAAAGCTAAATCGGTCGGTACAGATGGTAATATCAGTAAATGCTTGCCGAAATTATTACGTTCGTCAAAAAATCAAGTTTTGGTCAAGTCTTTCAAGTCATTCGGCCAAAAAACGACGAGTTGGCTGAATATAGAAAATATACTATTTGTTCGGAAAAGGAACAATCCTCCAAACATGCCACAAACGAAAATGTTACTTCCATTCCAACAGACACGAGCCCTTCAATTTACCTGCAAATTCGACCAATTGAAAAATTTTGGGCATTGACATTGAAATATTTTGGGCATCTTAGGTAAAATGTCTCCACATCAGACACCATTGAACAGCTTGAAAAAGATTGAAGAAAGTGTCCAAATTTGAAGTGTGTGCTGACTCTAATAAACATTCTCCGGTCAGAATACGCCATTTTTGTGCACGCACCATTTATATTATGAATGACGTTCCAAGCGCGACAGCAATCAAAGCTTAAAACAGTGAACCAATCGCTAAAAATACGTATGGAATCCATCCTGTAATGGGTTGGCGATCACACGCATGCTCATTTTGCAATTTATTAGGTTCGAAGGGTGCCAACCATTCCGGTTAAGTTCAGTCAGAAATGGACGATATCTCGTTTGCCCGTTCTAACCGGAGCTTATGGAATACGACCGAGGAAGGATAATATGTGAGTCTCTCGGAACAAGCGAGATGAATGTAGAACACGTGAACGGCAAAACCGGGAACATTAGAGCTCTTCCAAAAGGATGGTATGTACCACAGCGCCAAGAAACGGCTTTGTTCCATCTAAAATATCAAAACTTCGCTAAAAGTTTAATATTACCCTAGGTCGACCAATCGAAGGATCGTTCTACTTGCAGTTGCACCAGTTGATCGCCACTGCATATTCCGAGTCAATTTTGCTCAATATCAAAAGCCATTCTAAAGAATAAATTATCCCCTTTGACATGAGGCGACTTCATGCGCACGAGATTGCGTTTTTGCTCCGATCAGAACTCGCGATCGTGCACGCATTCCTTTCCAGTAGGTACCTATGGGCTTGTTTTCCACAATCTCCTATATAGCAAATGAGCTGACCGCCGACCTGCAAGTGTCAGCCGATGTGAAAATTTTAATTGACCAAGTGAAAAATTTGCCCCAATCACCACAACGCAGCATGGGCTTACACCACTTGACCTGGTCACAAGCGGCGGCAATCGGCGATGATGGGGGGGCGGAGCCGGCGGTGCTAAGGTGGACCCTCTAATCGACCCCTTTGAAGCCTAAGTAAACCACCTAATTTACACCCCCGGAGTAGGATATATTATATATTTACGATCAGTACGCTGACACTAGTGTAGCGGAAAATTAACTCGCACCGTCCTACACGATATCACGCAAAGCTGGCAAACGCGTTTTCAAGTATTGTCCAGTTATTAATAATTGTCACGAAAACGATCAGTAGGCCTCGCTTGCGTCAAAACACAACTCGTTCACCAAGCCTTGGATTAGGATTGGAGAAATTGGAAAGACGACCAGATTTAAAGTAAAATTTACGTAAACTTCTATAGAAGTATAAAATCTTACAATAATCAGAGAAATAGAATTTACCAAAGTTTTTCACATATTCTCATACACACATACTAATCGTATATTCTTGCGCTTGGTCAGCTCTCCCACGGTTCCTCCTGCAAATAAGTATGTTTCACTGGATCCGCCCTTCACCAACGCAATGCACTCTTTGTATTGTATTATTCGCCTACTCATTGAATATCTTAAGTACACAATGTGTTTGACCGTTGCACATTGAAGGAGCGAAAAAAAGGATCACGCGGGGCACCGATCGCATAGTGACCTACTGCGGTGTGAGCTGCTAGTAAATCTCCATCACTGTCAGAGTCAGAGCCCTTTCAACGCGAGTAATTGTATGTGCGAGTGTTTATTTATTTAGTAGGTAATTCAATCGTCTTACTTCAAACTCATAGTAGTAGTAGTAGATCACGGCAGTTTTATGAGCTGAATATAATATCAAAATCACGTCCTAACTCATTCGAACAGGCAATCATCGTTCAGTGGGCCCGTCCGGGGTGATTATGAGCCGAGCCTGGTTGAATGAGTTCTTAATTGAATGTTGGAGCGAAAAAAAAAGGATGCGGGTTAGTGGGCGGAATAGGGGCTAATACCGGACTAACCAATCACGCGAATATGATCGATTCAGCAGCACGGAAATAATTAGCTTGCTGCAGTTAAATGATGGAAATAATGCAGCACAGTAAAGTGCCATGGTGTCGTTAGTTTTACTAGCTTTTGAATGATTTATACTTAAACAGTTAATTTTTTGAGCACTTGGTTTATTGAATCTGTATTTTCTATCTCATTTCAGGTAATTTCATCGATTGACCAATTGAGGTTTTACAACTAAGGTACAGTCAATTAAATGTTTTTACCCTCATATTGATTAACACAGCCATAACCAGCCGTTTTTACCATACTGTTGTACTTCACAAAAACGGTAGATCGTTGAAATTTTTTTATGTTAGATATTGAAGGGGTCGTTTATTTCAAACGATGCGTTGCGTGTGGTCAACTAGGTCGTAAGTCCTACAATATAAATAACGTAGTTAACATCTAGTAAGCATTCCTTTGAATTCTGCGCACGAACTTTTTCGATCTTCTGGGTTATGATTGCGACCCCTGCTTCTTTAGCACTTATTTCTTCACTGAATATTTTGAAGATGATATGTTTGTAGATTAGTTGATTGCAACAGATGATTTTTTCTTAGCAAAGCTAGAAGGTATAGTCGCACCTCTATTGTGTTATCAGCCATAAACTCGGCGAACTTTACCTATGCGTAATAAGTCTAGATGACTTGTCGCTATGCATAAAGAAGAAAGGGTGATCCTCACATGATGGAACTGGATATAGGTGGCAACCATAGAGCAAATCTTTTCTTTCGAGAAGTTTCTCACTTTGCGAACAGAGAAGTAAATTTTGCAAGATTTAAAATTTAAATTCGAAATTGAACCACTGGTTGCTGTTCAGTTTCACTCAATTCGATAAACTCGATCCTCTCAGCAGGAATAGAAGTGACTCATTGTGTGGTAAATATCTTTTTCAAGATATTTACCACACAATGTTTACACACACTTGATGCGGTGGGTAGAACTGGATTTTATTGTAGTTTATTTTTAATTGATATTAGAAGATATGAATATCGATAATAGTCTCTGCTACAATATTGTTCGTAGATCTCGACGATCTTGTGATCAAATTCAATATAAATCAATAATCATTTATGAGAGATTTTGGGTTCTTGTGATCCCTGATATTATCATGAACTTAAGCGCTTTAAAGGATCTATCTCACAAAGTATACTAAATATTCTTATTTCGTTATTTGCATTAAAAATCTGTAAAATTAAATTTTTGACCATTAGCTCCACCAGGCTCTACTGATTCCTTTTAAGGCCCTTAGTAATTGTGCAAATTTTGGCACTGATCGGTTGTGTCTACGGACCCTCCAAAAATTTCAAAGTTTATATGGAAATTAGTATGAAAAATCGGTTAACATAGAAAATAAATTCTTAAAAAACACCTCATCAATCAATAAATCAGAGCGATATATATTTCAAAAGGTATTTTTCTTTTGAACACATTCGTGGAACATTGCAAGTTTGTGAAAATTCGCTGAGAAAATTTATTAAATAAAGAAGCAGCATGACTTCAAAACAAGTGAATTTTATTATTAATCATAGCAGCCATTCCGCCATTTTTCAGTAGAATTGTCTTGTAGCGCTTACGATATTCAGAGATTCCTCATTTCGATTGTGTTATCTTCCGTATTCATGAGGATTATGACTTATGTTATAAGCCTGAACGATGGTGCATGAAGTTGCTTGAAGAAGGAGGATAAACTCCTAAATGACCCCAGTACGTGCTACATGTCTCACATGGTGGAACTGGGTATAGGTGGCAAGGCAATTATAGATGGACTTTAAGTAATATTGAGTCGTAAAATAATAAAAAAGAACCGAGAGTAGAAACCTGTGTAATTCCATAGCAAACAAACGCAAAAATAAAGGGTATACGGAATCAAATTGTATCACTTTCAAATTGTAGTATTTTTTTTTAGTTTAGGGCTACAAGCCAACTATGGCTAATGTTCAGTAACTTTATAACCTATACAATTGCTCAAGAGAATGATTACGATGAACCAAACACCATGTATAGAATTTGTAAAGTAAAGCCAAAATTACTATTATAAATCCTCATTCATTACTGCGTGTTTGTTATGCTTTATTCTATGGAATTGGGTTCCTTGTTGCTTTTTCCTTATTGCTTATTCCTTATCATATCCGGAGAAAATTTAGAATAGGTCGTAAGAAACAATGAAAGATTCTCTTTGGGGTCTTTCTCTTCTGTTCATTACTCGGTCGTTTCGACATTTTGTACTCAATTCTTTGCATAATATTCCAGTAAAAACCATCGGCTTTCGATACGTGCTGGAAAATTTGCGCCAAGTGTGACGTAATAATTGAAAGAGAAAGTTAACAAAGAGAGGTTCTCAATGTTACTTTCATCCTATTCTAAATTTTCTCCAAATTTATACAGAATTCCTTACACGCAATTTGTTATTTTTATTTTTTACTCTTTATTTCTCATTTCTTAATCAATCCTATTCCTTATTATACAATTATATTTACTTAGGCGAATGACCCTCGAGGTTAAAGCCTTAATAAATAAACAACAACAAACAACATATAATTATTTATTCCTTTTTCTTTATTTCTTATTTCTTACTCTTTCAGTCGTCTTCATTTTATTTTTCTTTTGGCAAATCCTTTCCTTCTTTCTTTATCTTGTTTTCATTTTTTCTCTTATCCTTTTATTTTTTTGCATTTTCCTTTTTTTTCTCTTTCCAATTTACTTTATTTTATTTTTAGTTTGTCATTTTTGATATTTTCTGCTCTTTTCCTTATTTTGTTTTTTTATGAACGTGTCCACTGGAAAACAGACAGAGACAGAATGACCGGAACCGTGAGATTGAAGAAACGGTGAAAACTCACTTTATTGGAAACACTGAGAAAAGATATGTCCTCAAGCAGGAATCGAACCTGCGATCTCCCAGTCTCTAGTTGGGTGCAACTAGAAACTGGGAGATCGCAGGTTCGATTCCTGCTTGAGGACATATCTTTTCTCAGTGCTTCCAATAAAGGTGAGTTTTCACCGTTTCTTCATTCTCACCGTTCCGGTCATTCTGTCTCTGTCTGTTTTCCAGTGGACACGTTCATAAAAAATCCTTAAGAAAGGAAAAAACAAAGACACACGTCCAAACAAGGAATACTTATTTTGTTGTTCTATTCCTTTTTTATTTCTTTTCACTGATTCTTCTTTCTCGATTGCTTTTCAATTTCATTTCGTTTTTCTTTTTTTTTTCATTACCTTTAATTTTCTGTTTTTAATTTTGCATTTTCTCTCTTTCCTATTTCATTTCTTGTTTTTCCTTAATTTCTGTTTCGTTTCTTTTTTATTCGGCTTTATTTTGTATTCCTTATTTTGCATATTTTTAAATTATTAGTCATTTCTTATTCCGAATTATTTACGTTTTATTCGTTGTTCCTTGTTCCTTATTTCTCGCACCGTCTTCCTTGTTCCATGCTTTTTTTCCTAATTCCTTCACTCTTGGTCCTAGTTCCTTGTTCTCTGTTCCTTGTTCCGTGTTCCTTGTTTCTTGTTCCTTATTTCATATTCTTTTCTCTTGTTCCTTGTTCCTCACCTCTTTTTCCTTGTTCCTTGTACCTTTTTTTCTCCTTTCTTGTTTATTTGCTTTCCTTGTCCATTGTTCTGGGTTTATCGTTTCTTGTTTCGTCGTAGTCGTGCCTTTTTCTCAATTTCTTGCTTTTATTTCTTGTTTCGGTTCCTTTTTGTTGCTCGTTGTTCTTCGTTCCTTGTTCCTCTTTCCTTGTTCATCGTGCTCTTGTCCTTGTAATTTGTTTATTGCTGCTTGTTTATTGTTTTTCCCTTGTTCCTTGTCCCTTGTTCTATGGTATATTTCTTTATTCCTTTTTCCTAGTTACTTGTTCCTTGTATCTTGTATTTTCTCCCTATGTATCTCGTTTCTTGTCTACTGTGCCTTGTTCGTTGCAGTTGTTTCTTGTTCCTTGGTCATTGTTCGCTGTCACTTGCGCCTTGTACATTGTTCCTTGTTTTTTGTTGCTAACTATTTATTTATTGTTGTTTCTTTTCTTGGCCATTGCTTCCTTTCTCTTTTTTCCTTCTATTTTTCTCCTTTTTCCTTTTTTTGTTGTCATTTTACCTTTATTTTTTTCTTTCTTCTTTTTTTCTTTTACTTTTTTATTATTTCCTTTTTCCAAGTCTTCTTTCCTTTTCCTTTTTACCTTTACCTTTCACTTTTTCCTCTTTTGTTCCTTTGTCCTTCCCTTTTTTTCTATAGTTCTTTTGATTTTCCGATGCTTTCCATTTTTGCTTTTTCGTTTTTCTTTTCAGTTTTATATTCTCTTTTCTCTTTTCTTTTTCTCTTTTTTTTTCTTTTTCCGTTTTCCTTTTTTTGCATCTTTTTTATTTTTCCTTTTTTACTTTTTATATCTTCCCTTTTCCCTTCTTCCTTTTTCTTTTTGCCTTTCTCATATAAAGAAAGGCTATGCAATCACTGTAAAAATCGACTTTTTAACCGAGGCCCGGAGGGCCGAGTGTCATACACCATTCGATTCAGTTCGTCGAGATCGGCAAATGTCTGTGTGTGTGTGTGTATGTATGTATGTATGTGTGTGTATGTGTGTGTTATTTAAACTCACACAATTTTCTCAGAGATGGCTGAACCGATTTTCGCAAACTTAGTTTCATCTGAAAGGTATAACGCTCCCATAAGCTGCTATTGAATTTTTAATTGATCCGACTTCCGGTTCCGGAGTTACGGGTTGAAGAGTGCGGTCACACAGCAAATTCCCATATAAACTGGTACCACCATGATGTTCAAATGATGTAAAACATACTAAAATTGTTGGAACATTACTCTAGTTTGCGGGTCTGGATCACTAATGATCAATCAAAGCAGCTTTGACCACATTGGCCACCTATGACGGTTCATGACGCGCCCGGGGAACCCGCCAAGTTCCTAAGCTAATATCACACCCATTCCCCAACGAATTCTCTACCGATTTTTACAAACTTGATTTCAAATGAAAGATACAGTAAAACCATTGACTGCTGCTGAATTTCATTCGGTTCTGATTCTTACTTCCGGAGTTACAGGGGTGTTAGTAAGCATACACTGGAATTTCCCATATAAATCGGTACAATCGTAATACCTCAGAGGCTAAAAACTATTGAAATGGTCACCAAATTACTTCTAATCGCAGATCTAGATCACCGATTGCCAATCAAACATTTTTTGAATATATTGTCCACTATCGACGATTCCGGAATTCCGGACTTCCGGGCATATTCCACAATTAAAGTCACATCGGTTCTTCGGTGATGACTGAACCGATTTTCTCAAACCAAGTCTCAAATGGAAGGCAAAATATGCAGTTGAGTATTGCGTCGCCGCCCCTCCCCCTTGCCTTGCCCTTATACCTCCCTCCCTCATGCCCGCATTTCCTTCATCCACCCCGTATACCGAAATAAGATGAAGGATTTCTGACGCTTCCTCCACTCCCACTCAACTAACCCCCATTCCCTCCACTTTTAAACCCATTCCACCAACATTTCAAAATATAATCACATGAAGATAACATTGAACTCATGCTGATTAAGCTAATTAAATATTATTCTTTTGCCTTTCTCATATAGAAAAGTTATGCAATTGCTCCAAAAACCGACTTTTTAACCGAGACCCGGAGGGCCGAGTCTCATATAACATTCGACTCAGTTCGCCGAGATCGCTAAATATCTGTGTGTATGTATGTGTGTATGTATGCGTGTATGTATGTATGTATGTATGTATGTATGTATGTATGTATGTATGTATGTATGTATGTATGTATGTGTGTGTATGTGCGGATTTGTTAGCAAAATGTCCACATCGGTTTCTCGGAGATGGCTGAACCGATTTTTACAAACTAAGATTCAAATGAAAGGTATAATATTCCCATAGGTTGCTATTGAATTTAATTTTCAACCGACATCTTGTTCCGGATTACGAGTTGAAGAGCATGGTTACAAAACAAAATTTGTTGATTTGTCCACATCGGTTTCTCGGAATTTTCTGAACCGATTTGGCAAACTTGATTTTAAATGAAAGGTCCATCAGCTGCTGTTGAATTTTGTGTGGATCCGAGTTCTGGTTCCTGAATTACAGGGTGATACGTACGATCACGCAGCAAATCCCGATTCTAACGAATTCTGCGATGAATGTAAAAAGGTGAAATTTTTTCCAAAATGTAAACACAACTGTTGAATTTGTAGATCTAGGTCACCAACAGTCATTCAAAGTCTCTTTGGCCACACTGGCCACCATCGACGGATCCGGTTATATTGGTTTCTCGAAAATAGCTAGACCGATTTGATCAACTTAGTCTCAAATAAAAGGTGTTGCGTCGTCGGAAACTGATATTAAATTCCATTTCCATCCGACTTCCGGCTCCGGAGTTACGGGTTGTGGAGTGCGATCACATAGAAAACTCCGATTCAAACCGATACCGCGATGAATGCAAAAAGGTGCTCTTATATATACTTACCAAGTGTAATAAGAATGAAAGACATTTCCATAATGTTATATTGTACGAACCAGCTATTAAATCATAGTTTGGAGAAATGAGAAAGGCACAATTGCACCTCTAGGTGGATTTAAACAGGTTTTTCCGTTTTCCTTTTCCTTTTTCTTACCCATTTTTTCTTTTTCCTTTTAATTTTTTTCTATTTCTCTTTTCCTTATTGCTTTTCAATTTTTCCTTTTTTCTTAATGCTTTTTAATTTTTCCTTTTTCCTTATTTCTTTTTAATTTTTCCTTTTCCTTTTTACTTCTTTCTCTTTCTTTTTTCCGTTGCCTTTTTCTTTTTTCTTATTCCTTTTTCATTTTTTCTATTTGCTTTTTACTTTTTCCATTTTCTTGTACCTTTTCCTTTTTCCTCTTTCCTATTTGCCTATTTCTTTTTCCTTTTTTTATTTTTTTTTTATTTTTTTTACCTTTTTACTTGGAGTAATATGTAATCACATTTTCTTCTTTACTTTTCAACAACATTTAATTAGCTAGAGATTTCTGAGTTAGGAAAGGAAAATGTAGTGCCATGGTACTCAAGTGAGCGTAAGGATGTGAAATATACAGATCGATAATCTAGAAGTATTAGACTCATTAGAAATATTACTTCTTTTGTCTTCCGCTGGCAGGAGTCGAGCTTAGGCTGCATTACTACGAATCGCTCAAGCTTACCAACATGTTTCATAGCAAAGGCAGACTTTCTTTTTCCTTTGTTTTCTTTTTTATGCTTTGTCCATTTACCTGTACCAAAGGAGTGACATTAACCTTCTTAGCAAAGTCACTCCCAACGATTTATCATATCCCCTTTAAACGGAAACGGTTGGTACGGTTGGCCTCGTTTCTTCCTCTTTTAAGATTCAAAACGATTTGTCAATCAAATTATTCATTAATTGAATTACTTTCTTTTTTTACTTTTCTTTCTTTTTTCCTCGTTTCTTTTTTTTCCTCTTTTTTGTTTTCTTATTCTCTATGCCTCTTTTCTTGCTTTTTTTTTTCATTTTTTCCTTTTTCCTCGTTCTTTATTCCTTAATCATTATTCTTATTTTGTTAAGCCTTTTCTCTTTTTCCTTAGCCACTGCTGATTCCTCATTCCTTATTTAATAATGCTTATTTCTTTTGTCGATTGCCTCATCGCGAATGCCTTGTTCTTTGCGCCTTATTTATACCGATAAACCAAGCGCGTAATTCGTACCATCCCTAAATCGCATACTAGATCAGAAAAATTTCTTATGAATGCCTTCTTTTTCTTCTTAAGAAATAACCAATAAAATTTTGAAAGGAGCACCCAGATTGTCATATCCCGATTAGCAATCTTCACGTACGAACTGGCGTCAATGCCTCAAATTTAAATTTTTATCGTGTTATCTCAAGGATTAAACGTACGCTTTACCGCCCATCACAATACGAATTCAGTTTTGAACTGAACCTTGCCACGATTTGTTATTGAATCTCATTGGCAATGAGCTAGTTTTTCCGGCTAAATAATTTATATTTCACCTTCTTACAAACATGCTCTGATCCAGAAAATCGCTTCGAATACAATCTTGTTTCATTCTTCGTTTGAAGGGCGAAAATATGATAAAAGAACTGTAATCACCACACGCATCAATCGCTTGCCTGATCATATTTTTCGTTGCGCATTAAAATTTTGTTTTTCTGACACTCTGAAACGCTGCTTGCTTCTAGCGACATATTTAAATGAATGATCTGCTTTATACTGTCCTATGGTATATCTCTCTGTTCGGAGAAAACTGGGCAAAAACTACAGTAAGATTCCGTTTTTGGCAGGCTCCTTTTCTGGCAACAAAAAATTCCGTTTTTGGCAACAAATGGGTTCCGTTTTTGGCAACATTGTTGTTGTACATAGTAAATCTTTTAGAAAATGCTTAATACTTATTTTGTTGTAATAATTTATATCACTGACATAATTAAAAAAAAATTGCTACCAAAACAGAATCCTACTGTATTTGAACTGAACACACAATACCTACTTTGATTAGTTAGCTTTAATGCATTGAATTCATTTCGTCAGCGTATGGCACATGTCTTGACCGCCATGTCCAAAAAACACGACTTGTGTTCGCAAAAAAATGACTAGTGTTAATCAGAAGCTCTGTTTCTGATAGAAAATACCACTCGCTTCTCATCTCGATCTTTTTTTTTACTTTCGCTCGAGTTTGCCGGGAAAGGTAGCAATTAAAGTTATTGGCGGGTTGAAATTAGTAAGCAATTTAAAATGGTTGTGTAAATTTTTTAAATATTTTTTGGGCAAATAAGGCAATGTTTTATACCAAAAGAATATTATTTTAAATCTTAATAAAAATTACAACTTACTATTTTTTCCCTAGTTTGCTTAGTTCATATGGGCTTCCATAAATAAATCATAAAACTTGTACTAAGGCCGTTCTGCGTAAAAAAAAATCATCCAGCCAACCCCCCGTCCCATTCACGAAAATGTGACAAGAAAGAAGTTATACCAAACCGGGTAAGAGTAAATATTAAAAATCACATTCAATATTTCCATGGCAGAAATATAATCTTTATGTAGCAGGGTCCAAAGAGTACTTCACTACGGTAATGTTTCTGTAAACTATGTAATGCTCTATTTCCACAGCACTTCAAAGATAATTAGTGTTTTAATAGGTTGCCAACATATTTTTGGAACCGAAACGGGAGAGATTCCGAATTAATTACTTTGGTGATATATGCCAAAATGCACCTGCCGGTAGCTTCCTGGCAGTACATCTCGTATGACGTTACATCCACCTATGAGTCACGTGAATGATTTCCACAGGTAACTTACTTCGATATTAGACATACTTTAAACGGGCCAGACTCAAACGAAATTACTACTTGGCTAGGCGCGCCTGCCGTCGCTCTTTCTAGTCGCGGATCATCCTAATCAAACCACATGATTGCTCCTTCATATAAATGTTCTAAAACAATTCGCCGAAGCGATAAATTAGAATAGCTTTATGACCAGTAAAACCATACTATTAGCTTTGACAGAATGTCACGCTGACTGCCAAACAGTCGAAGTAAATTTCTTCCCACTTTCTGCCTGCTAGAGATGAGGTTCATAAAATTTACTCAAAAACGACACTGCTCTCAATTGCAATCAAGATTTACGGTCGTAAAAAAGTCCCCCGAAAAGAACAAGTGTAATGCACACATTTCGACGGCCATTAAAATACAAAAAAAACGGAACACTACGTTCCTCGACGAACAACCACTTCGGCATAGTATTTGCTCTGCTCCGCACGACTCTCCCCTGAAGCAGGTCCCTTTCCAGTCTGATACGACAGAAGGTGCATCGTCGATGTAGGTATCTACCAAGGCATCTACCAATCCTTTCCTGAGACTCCCGGTTTGTCCCGGCATCGGTTTTCTGAACGCGCGGCAATGGCAGTGGCACTGACAGTGACTTTCCACTTGCGATTCTCGGAATCAGTAGGCAACGATGACGACGACAAAGAACGACGCAGCGAACGGAAGGTGGTTCATAAATTTTATCGTTTTCGTCTGCGTCTCGTCATTGTGTTCCACTTCTGGCTCGATATTAGATTTTATTGTCATTTTTCATTATCCCGCTGCTTTCCCTTTCGAGCCGGTTGACACTTTGGGCGAACGTGCACCGAGTGCATCCTTTCGTCGATATATCCGTCCGGGGTTCTGCGCTAACTGGATGGAAGTAATCTGTGGCCTCAACTCTGATAAGTGATCATCATCGTCGTCACATCTGCCTAGTTCTGGTTTCATTTTTATGCTCGATATTCTGCACTTGTTAGTGACAGTCAACCAACAGAACAATTCTGAGTTCAGGGAGTATGCTGGTTACGATCGAATCGGTCACGGAAATGAGATTAATTTACTGATGTTTAAAACTAACTGCAAAATGCGCTTTCATTTTCAAATCAGTCATTTTTACGCTGAAAGCCTTAATCCTGCACCTCATTGACGTTTGGCGAAACCAGTACATAGTTGGAGCCCTCCTCGTGTGCCATTTTTGCTCCCACCCTCCACTCCCCAGAGTGCAGCGTTTCCTCTCCAAATATCTCATTTGTAATGCAATGGTGGAGCCGCCATTCTCCGTAGCCCAATTGAAACCATCATCATGCTTCTTCAGCCAGACAACGATTGCATGACAATTTTCAATTTCCCCTTAGACCCAGACAAACGGCAGTTTGGCACTGACTGAGCTGCAGCATTGAGCATTGAGCATCCGTGCCACCGACTGCCAGCCATAATGTGTCTGTGTGTAAAGAGTAGCATGGCACAGCAGTTTCCCGCTTTTTATTGCTCCTCTGCATTTTCCCGCCATTCACTTTCCATTTCAGCTCTCTTTTAGTGATTCCGATGATTCAAGCCACCAGTCGTTCTGGTTTGGTTTTTCCTTTCCACAGCACCGAGGCACCGAGTTTGCGAGTTTAGTGCAGTGACGTGATCCAATGTTATTTTTTTTGCTCTATGACTCTTGGATAAAAAAATAAAGATTGTCACCAGGCCAGGACGGAGAACTTGGTCGGTAGAAAAGTTGTACCTTCGAAACAGGTAGTTGCACTTGAGGCATGCATCGAAGAGAAACTCAATTGCCATTCAGCCATTTATCGGATGCCAGATTAGAGTTACCCTTGAAAGTTCATTGGCTAACCAGTCCTAGTCAGTCAATCTTGGCCAGGCAATGGCATCGCAGCCATTCGCGATCCGGTGGCGACGAACGATGATGATTAGCTATGTCGCGACGCGAAACCTGCAGCCCATACTTCGAGGCCTTATATGTGCATAAATCAAACGCCGTTTACCGTTCGGTTCGCGGTTCGTCGTCGTCGTCGTACACCACGACCGACGGCAACCGCTGTTGAATAGCGCGCGTTTAAGCCAGTGTCGGTTTTGGGTAGAAGGGAAGGTTGGTCTTGGGGCGAGTTGGTGATGTTTTTTCCAAGCAGTTCATCCTGCCCAAAGAAAAGTATAAGTTAGAATTCTTTACGCTCAGTAGTTCATGTTAAGTTTCATTACGATGTCTTCAAAATGTTTTTTTTAATTCAGAAAGCCATCTTATATCACCCTTAAATCGCCCTGATCCTGTAACTCCAGCACTGTACCGCACGCACCGAATGCGCATCTCGATTGCTGCATCTGCGCGATTATTCCGTTTCGATTTTCAATTAATTCTCCCTGGTTAACTGCAGACAGAGGCCACTCACCATTTGGTGACATTTCAATTCTTACAATTCGATTAAGATATTCAAATTTAAAGCACCAACATCCCGCACAGCAACGAATCGGAGAAGGTAGCAAATTTTCGCATACCCATCAGAATGACCTTGACCTACATTCCTCAGGCATCTCACAGCAGCAGCTGCTACTACTGCTACGACAGCAGCATCAGACTATAAGACAGATGACTTTTATATGTGCGAAATGAAGTGGCAAGCAATTTTTTAAACCGTACGCTCCTCGTACGTACACCGCGGTACCTACTTGCGTATATTCATGGGGATATGACTTTCAAATCGCTGCTGCTCGCTGTCAGTTGAATCTGGCGGCTTGAGCCGATGCCTGGCCATAAAAGTGTACACTTTTCTAGACGACGACGACGACGACTACGACAACGCGGTTAATGTCCCTTTACTTGAACTGGTGTTTTCTCACCCCCTTTAAAGTATTAAACCGCAGTCGCAGAAGCAGCAGCAGAGTACATACTGCTGGCAGTGGTATTAATGCCTGTGAGGCGGAAAAAATGCTAACAGCATTATTACTAGTATGTTTATGGCACAATTAAATTCAAATTGAAAAGCCCTACACCGCGGTAGCCAACCGGAATATTGACATGTCATCCCATTTATATGGCCTATACTACCGCAGGACTGTACAGGTTCTCGGGCTTTCAGTAAAGATTTCGGTAAATCTGACGTTTATGCGTCACCCGTTTTCACGAGCGACGATAAAATTTAACGGTAATATAGGTCGAATGAATTGATTTAATATGTTGATCTTCGGTGGGTTCAGAATTTTTACGATTCTCTTTCTTTAACTCAAAGCTGAATTTTGAGTAGTCACATTGGGTAATAAATAATTCTGTCACGGTTTAGTAAAATGTAAATTTGTAAAGAAAAACTCATGATCTGTAAAGCGATTTGCAACTGTCGAGGAACCCCGTGGTTGGGCGCTTGAAATTATTTTTGTAAGAGTGCAGCTGAAAAATATTTCAACAAAGAAACAGAATAACAGAGCATAATGTAATTTTTGTACAAATTTGAGCTTTGATCAGATGCTAGCTCCTTAGGCCGAACGGTCAGAATGCCGAATGAACCAAAAAATGAACCAAATAGAATAGTTCTAATTGAACACAAGATTTTAAACAATGATCAGTTTGCAATTAAGGGTGATTTTTTGCGATTTTTTCAAACTTTGAAACTAAATGTTTAGCATATTTAAATCATCTTTTTCGCGGCTTATTTAAATAAAACAAATATGTATTAATATGTATTCACATTCAGGCTTGTCGAAACTCAAAATTAGCAAGTTTATTATTCTTTAAGAATTTGTGTTACTAACGTAATGCAATAAATGAATAAATGGAGTGAGGACTTCAACAAAGTTGTCAACTATTGTATTTCTAATAATTTTGTTGAAAATACCTTGTAGATTTATTTTTTGAGCTGCAATCGTTGTTCTTTGGCAGTTTAAATTTGCATTTTTTAACCTTTCCATATTGTAACCGCTATTGATCAACTCAATATGTTCTACATGCGTGTAAGTGCGTGTAAAACATAAAATTTACGTAAGAAAGGACAAACCCTCCCTCCCCCTTAGATAAGAATTCGTAAGATATTTTGAAACTCCCCCTCCCCTCATATTCCCTTACGTAATTAGTGTTTGGCCCCTAACGGTCCATTCGGCCTAATTTTCCATTCGGCCTAACTGTCCATTCGGCCTAACTTTCCATTCGGCCTAACTGTCTATTCGGCCTAACTGTCCATTTGGCCTAACTGTCCATTCGGCCTAACTGTCCATTCGGCCCAACTGTCCATTCGGCCTAACGGTCCATTTGGCCAAACGGTCTATTCGGCCTAACTGTTTATTTGGCCTACCTTTCCATTCGGTCTAACTGTTCATTCGGCCTAACTGTGCATTCGGTCTAACTGTGCATTCGGTCTAACTGTCCATTCGGTCTAACTGTCCATTCGGTCTAACTGTCCATTCGGCCCAACTATCCATTCGGCCGAACTGTCCATTCGGCCTAATTGTACATTCGGCCTATCTGTCCATTTGGCCGAACTGTCCATTCGGCCTAACTGTCCATTTGGCCTAACTGTCCATTTGGCCTAACTGTCCATTCGGCCTAACTGTTCAATCGCCTTAACTGTCCATTCAGCCCAATTGTCCATTCAGCCTAACGGTCTATTCGGCCTAACTGTCCATTCGGCCTACCTTTCCATTCGGTCTAACTGTTCATTCGGCCTAACTGTGCATTCGGTCTAACTATCCATTCGGCCCTACTATCCATTCGCCCTAATTGTCCATTCGGCCTAACTGTCCATTTGGCCTAACTGTCCATTCAGCCTAACTGTCAATTCGGCTTAACGGTCCATTCGGCCTAACGGTTCATTCGGCCTAACTGTCCATTCGACCTAACTGTCCATTCGGCCTAACTGTCCATTCGGCCTAACTGTCCATTCGGCCTAACTGTCCATTCGGCCTAACTGTCCATTCGGCCTAACTGTCCATTCGGCCTAACTGTCCATTCGGCCTAACTGTCCATTCGGCCTAACGGTTCATTCGGCCTAACTCCATTCGGCCTAACTGTCCATTAGGCCTAACTGTCCATTCGGCCTAACTGTTCATTCGGCTTAACTGTCCATTCGACCCAACTATCCATTCGGCCCAACTATCCATTCGGCCTAACTGTCTATTCGGCCTAACTGTCCATTCGGCCTAACTGTCCATTCGGCCTAATTGTCCATTTGGCCTAATTGTCCATTTGGCCTAATTGTCCATTTGGCCTAATTGTCCATTTGGCCTAATTGTCCATTTGGCCTAATTGTCCATTTGGCCTAATTGTCCATTTGGCCTAATTGTCCATTTGGCCTAATTGTCCATTTGGCCTAACTGTCCATTTGGCCAAACTGTCCATTTGGCCTAACTGTCCATTTGGCCTAACTGTCTATTTGGCCTAACTGTCCATTTGGCCTAACTGTCCATTTGGCCTAACGGTCCATTTGGCCTAACTGTCCATTTGGCCTAACTGTCCATTTGGCCTAACTGTCCATTTGGCCTAACTGTCCATTTGGCCTAACTGTCCATTTGGCCTAACTGTCCATTTGGCCTAACTGTCCATTTGACCTAACTGTCCATTTGGCCTAACTGTCCATTTGGCCTAACTGTCCATTTGGCCTAACTGTCCATTTGGCCTAACTGTCCATTTGGCCTAACTGTCCATTTGGCCTAACTGTCCATTTGGCCTAACTGTCCCTTTGGCCTAACTGTCCCTTTGGCCTAACTGTCCCTTTGGCCTAACTGTCCCTTTGGCCTAACTGTCCCTTTGGCCTAACTGTCCCTTTGGCCTAACTGTCCCTTTGGCCTAACTGTCCCTTTGGCCTAACTGTCCCTTTGGCCTAACTGTCCCTTTGGCCTAACTGTCCCTTTGGCCTAACTGTCCCTTTGGCCTAACTGTCCCTTTGGCCTAACTGTCCCTTTGGCCTAACTGTCCCTTTGGCCTAACTGTCCCTTTGGCCTAACTGTCCCTTTGGCTTAACTGCACCTTTGGCCTAACTGTCCCTTTGGCCTAACTGTCCCTTTGGCCTAACTGTCCCTTTGGCCTAACTGTCCCTTTGGCCTAACTGTCCCTTTGGCCTAACTGTCCCTTTGGCCTAACTGTCCATTCCGCTTAATGTCCATTCGATAAATATTACATTTTATTGTCACCGCAACATATTCATTTCATGAACTTGTTGATATTTCTCGGTGAATTTCTTAGGTCCATTCGGCCTAATGTATATTTGACCTAATCCAGCACTCCAATTTTCATCTTACTATTTGAGCCAATACGTCGAACGGATGTAGCACATGCTGTTTGATAATATGAAATAGTATCATATTTTTTTTTCTAACACTTCGTGACCGACCAGCTTCGATTCCGATGAAACTATACACGTTTCACCGGCATGAAAGAGTAAAAATTTTCCACAGTCGATGGGATCATTTTGACTAAGAAGCAATTTTTTAAAAGCCGTAAAAGTTTTTGCATGTAGCATTTTCGAAAAAAAAGTGTTCGTTTACTGCATTTTGTACAGCAAAACTATCTGACAACGAATTATAGGAAATGAATACGAAAAAATATACACTGAAAAAAATTTTTATCGCAAAAACAAAAGTTTATATTAAGAATTTAAATTACAAAAAAACATTGCTCATTTTTTTTTATTTTTGTCAAAAATTCAAAGAGAAAATATTCTAAATCTGATTGCATGATGGAGAATGTATCAGTAGAAAAGCTTCTAACAATAATCAGCAGAAGACAAAAGTTAGCTCGTACGATATTAAGCCCATTCTAATGACCCTGCCACTTCTAGTTTTCCGATCTGGTTACTTCACATCTTTGCTCTCACTTGAGTACTATGACTCTAATTTTCATAACTTTCCCTACCCAGTAATCTCTAGCTAATTGAATGTCGTTAAAATTTAAACAAGAAAATGTGACTAACATAGTCCAATTAAAAAAAAAGGAAAAAAGTCTAACAATAACTTTATACATGATTTTAAATTTCATACAAATGGCAATGTAATTTTATTACAGAATATGATTCTAAATGTCATTTCAAATGCATTTAACAAAAATCGTTCAA
Source organism: Topomyia yanbarensis (assembly GCF_030247195.1). Classification (NCBI taxonomy): domain Eukaryota; kingdom Metazoa; phylum Arthropoda; class Insecta; order Diptera; family Culicidae; genus Topomyia; species Topomyia yanbarensis. Next base: position 402,494,271 of record NC_080672.1, on the reverse strand, counting down.
AATACGATAGTTATCGAACGGTCTTAAGCGCGGACCTACAAACAAATATGTTCACGCGATCATGACTCGGTCACAGTCGAAAGTCCCTACCATCAGTTCTAGCATAGGTCCATGTCTTCAGTTAAACCAATCAAAAAATTACACTCATATTTACAAAATAACGCGTCCCATTGCGACATGACCGGGACTTTGGTGATATGGGGCATCTCAATCTCTTAGCATTCAGCACGTTTAGATACAAACGCTTAAGACTTTCGCGATCATTCACGCACACTATAGCTCGCAGTCTCGCAAACATGAAAACAGCCCAGTGATTAAGTGAATGCAATAATAAACTTTTAAACACGATTTTAAACTGGAACCTACAAACGCCCATGTTCGCACGATAAAGACATCGGTCACATTCGGATATCTCTTCCTTCGCTCTTAGCAGCCTAGGTCCATGCCTTCAGTTTGACCAATAAAAAATTGACGCTCATATTCACTAGACAACACGTTCCATGGCGACATGACCGAATTTCTAGTGATATGGGAAAGCTTATTCTCTTCTAGCATCTATACCATACACTAAAAATTATGTATTAAATTTACGCTCCACGTGCGGTCATTCAAGAATACACGCGAATATGCGAATGGTCACACGGTTTAAACATTGAGTGTATGCACGCGAAGTTACATACACGCCAGCGCAAGCGATAAACACGTTAACATAAAAACGCTCGAGCCCTTCGCAATCATCCACGCACACCTACACCCACGATCTCGCAAACCGGATAAAACCCCGGTGACTAAGTGAACGTTTTAGCACCTTTAAATTGACAAACGCGGTCTCAAGAATGAACCTACAAACACCCGCGTTCGCGCTATCATGAACCGGTTACGTCCGGAAGACCCTATCCTCGGCCCTAGTAGCGTGGGTCCAATGCCTTCAGGAGGACCAAACAAAAAAATACGCTCATGTCGACTAAACAACACGTTCCATGGCGACAAAACAAATCGAATTTATACACGTGAAGTCACACGCGACAAACACGTAAACATACAAATGCTCGAGCCCTTCGCGAACATCCCCGCAATCTAAATAATTATTTTAAATTTCTCTCAGTTTGAATAAAATTATCTCAAAATTTCTGACTTTTTTGAGTCTGACTTAACATTTAGTGTAGTATCAAGATACATAGGCCTCATCTTGCGCATTTTTGCGCCGAAGTTGTTATATCTATGTTTTTGAAAATACCCATGTGGGGACGCCCTATAGCTTATCAATCTTCTTATAAATTGGTTGCCTAAACAACATCATATTACTGAAAAATTAGTGATTTTTACTAGTTTTGTCAATCATTTCTACTATCCGATGTGATATGCTACTATTATTAACGTGTATATTAACCCTAAAACAACCAACGCCTTCAAATGGGTTTACATAAAAGTAATCGAAAAAAAGAATTATGGAATTCCAAAACTGATAACAGAAATGGATTCAGCGACCCAAAATTAGTTAAAAACCCAGTTTTAAGATACATAAACTAATTTGTATAATTTTGTCACAACTTTGTGTGAAGAGGTGCCATTGTGCTGCGTTCTCGCAAACATGATAACATCCCAGTGATAAGGTGAACGTCTCAGTACCTATAAATTTTCAAACGCGGTGTCAAGCGTGAATCTACAAGCTCCCGCGCGATCATGAGTCGGTCACTTCCGGATGTCTTTATCCTCGGTACCAGAAGTCTTGGTCCATGCCTTCAATTAGACCAATCAAAAAAGAAAGCTCCCATATCTAGTAGGGGAAAGAGGGTAACAGTGGAACTATGAAAACGTATTGTTTTCATAGTTCCACTGTTACCCTCTTTCCCCTAGACAACACGTTCCATGGTGACATGACCGGGAACTCTAGTGATATGAGAATATTACTCTCGGTCATAATCTGAACCGTGCACCGAAAACTAAATATCAGGATAACGGTCCACGAGGCCATCCGTTACCATCTAAGAACACACGCGAATATGTGAATAACCACACGGTTATAAAATCGAATTTATACACACGAAGTCACATACACGTGAGCACATGCGACAAATACGTTAACATAGAACGCGATCATCCACGCAACCTAAATCAGCGATCGTGCAAACTTGATAACACCCCGACAATAAGGTGAATGTTTTAGTACTTACGAAGTTACAAACGCGGTTTCTAACGGGAATCCACAAACGCTCGCGTTCGCGTGATCATGAATCGATCACGTCCGTAAATCTTAACTCTCCGTCCTAGCAACTTAGGTCCATGCATTCAGTTGGACCAATAAAAAAATAACGCACATATCCACTAGATGGCATGTTCCATGGCGACATGTCCGGAAACTCTAGTGATAAGGAAGAAATCACTCTCTTCTAACATCTGAGCCGTACACCGAAAATTAAGTGTCAGATTCACGAACCGCGCGCGATCATGCAAGAACACACGCGAATATGGGAACGGACACACGGTTATAAAATAGAATTTATACACAGGAAGTTACAGACACGGTAGCACACGCGACATACAAACACGCGATCAAACACGTTGACGTACAAACGCACGAGCCTTTCGCGATGATACACGCGATCGCGAAGTCCCTACGCTAGCACATATCTGAACCGTACAATGAATATCACATTAAGAATCACGGCCTTCTGCAATTGGCCTTAAGCAGTGTTTTAGTGAGTGACATTTCCCGTCTGTGCAATTGTAGTGATTTATTCTGACGGGGAGCCTTTCCGAGACCCTAGCTCTCCAGTTCCAGTAGGAGAACTCTCGAAAAAATAATTTACAAGAGCATTCCAGTGACATTAAAGATTAGGAAAAATTAAAAAAAAATGTTTAGTCAGCTATGTAAGATTTATATTTGAGTGCTGAGTTCGATGGAGTAATTAAATTTTGTTATATGCTTTTAAAGTGAAGAAAAGTAAAATAGATATTTAAAACTAGTTTTTTTGTTGACAAGATCACACCATTTCCAAATTGTCAATTTTTAAGGTTAAATATCTTCGGAATTATTTTACAGCATAATTCAGCCCACTTTCTGATACATTAATGGTGCTGATAAAATCTCGTAGAAGCAATTATGAAAAATTGGCTCTTTAAAAACAATTTGAGGGGTAGTGTCCTCAGCAAAATTGTTAAGAACACCATCACAAACAACTTTGTTAAAGACATGGATGCTGTATAAGTTCAGGGTATCACGATATATTAGGTTCTCAGCGAAAAAAACTTTTGAAAGTAATCACAATACTTCCAAAAATCTATCAAATTTTCATCAAAATGCCAAAAATCTACCATCTGTAAAAAAGAATCTGTGATCAAAAATTTTGAAAAAAATCTGACATCACAGACAATCTGTGAATATAGTAACCCTGCCAACAAATCAGATATACCTATATTCGCCTCAAACATTGAACCCAAGCGAACAAAGTAAAATGAGTCAACGCTGGTGATGATGGGTAGAGCAAAAGAGACAACTGGTACCATGACACTATGTTAATCGTGTTTGCAAATGGAGCTCGAATGTACAAGCGATTTTGTGTAGGAATAACTGTGTTCGAGATTGTACATAAAAGTGTGCTGGAAACGAGCACAACACAAAAGAAAGCATAGCACTGGATAGCGTACCTCCACAAGCAGTGTAACAGACTTCTCACTCTGCTACACTGGCTGTGACAACACACAGCGCAGTGATCTGCTCCGCCTGCCGTTTAACAGGCAACTGAGCTTGTCCGGCCAAATCCGTTCTTTAAATAGTCGATGATGACGTCATTCATAGAAGCGTAGCGCGCTAGGTACACAAATCTGTCGTACCTGGCTTGGGAAGCTCTATCTTCTGTGTGTAAATATGCGATATTTTGACAAGGTTGTATATTATTTAAATTTTTAATGCCATGATATCAAAAATCTTTGAGTTTATCTATTGGAATCTATTCTTAGAAGTATTTCTGGGCGATTTGTGCAAAAAATTTGAAAATTTATCGTGAGATGGGTGAATTAAATGCGTTTAAATTTAGACCACTTTTCGTTATATACAATTTTTATAGAATTTTCAAAGTGCACTCCCATATCGAAAACAAAAACGTAGTCCTACGTCAAAATTAATGTGGTTCGACTTCTCCAAATCTGCGGCACCGCTCATCCAACCATCGATTCACCCTTTAAGAAACATAATACCAACGGAAAACTCTTCAATCAGCACCATTTTTTTGCTCAGACGTCTAGCCACCTAGGTCATAAACCATCCTCCAGGAACGGAAGCAGTTTAATCATCACCCATTGACTCGAGAAAAATGTGTATTTGGTGCACAAGCATTAGTGAACGAAGAAAACCCCTTCCAGTCAAGGCACCCAAACACACTAAATCATCCTTTCCGGCCAGAACCTTTGCGCCAGGACAGACCGAATATGTCATATTTTTATGATCCAATAAAAGAAGTTTAGTCTAAATGCTGAAAATCTATCAATTCAAACAAACTGGACTGATAACACGCCCTGACATAAAACACAAAAAATATCCATCTAAATCATCGGCTAAGCAGACGACTGCACGGCGAAGAAAGGGTACAGACTGCTAATGAAATTATAATAAAGTGGAATTTGTCGGTTGCAACAACCCTCCCATATCCCTTAAGCGCAAACAATAACGGGTAATCCGAACGACTTCGACATGATTGGCATGCTATACAATAGCAGGTTGTTTTCCCTCCGCATACTCTGCGCTGGAACAACGTACATACAACACTTTTCCAGCGTAGCATTAGTACGAGTAGAAGCAAAAAAAAAATGACTGACGCTGATGATGATGGCAATGGTGATGATAATACGATAAATCAGAGTACGTCGTCGGACAGTTTCCAGCCAGAGGGATGCCATACGAATCGAGCGTACATAGGTACATCAAAACAGGGATGCAACCCACCGGAGACTCAGAGCCCCTAAAACACCCGCACTTCAACCGCTACGATGAATGAGAGAGCAGTGGGGGGCGGGGGAAGAAACAGTTCCAAACTAACAATATTGAAACTTGTGGAAAGCTTCTTTTCGTACACGTCGGGCAGGATAATGCAGGACTAACTCAGCGCAGTGCAGAGTCTGGAACCGGCGACGACAACGAAGACGCGACGTGACGCGTTGGTCCGCTGCTGGCGATACATCGATGAAGTCGTAAAAAGATGAACAATGATCGAGAGATGCGGTTAACAGTAATCCGTGACTATTTGAGTTCAACGTGGCGAAGGGGGGATGCATGGAAGGACGATGCTCCGAGAAAAATGTTCATTCAGTGGTTGCAAGAAGATGAGAATTGATTTTCTGCTTATTTCTAATTTGAGTGATTACATGACAAAACAACTGGCTATAAACCTGGACCATCCTCGATTCGAACGGAACTTGTTAATTGTGTTCGGTTTATTAATGTTCAGGTTTCTCACTGGCATTCAGGATATTTTAACTCAAGATCATTTTTTTAAAATAGCGAATGGGTTTTTACATGCTCTACGTTCCAAAAAGTAGTTGCAAAATGAGAATTGATTTTCTGCTTATTTCTACTTGCCTTTATCGAATGAGTGCACTTATCTTGTTCTTGCAATTTTAGCCTAAATTATCAATATCAATTTAATAAGTTTTCTTCTCTCGCATCGCCGATTCGGCATTATTGGGTATATACTACTACGACAATTTTGACATATATTAATTTGGATCTCAGTCTGTTGATTTGATGATTTGACTAATACGAAGGTGCTTCAGACTACCATCCCACGGTAGACAGCGATATAAACAGTGAACGTCAATGATGCTGCAGTTGAAGAAATGGTTTGATATTCGATGCACAAAAACCGTTAATTGTAACGTCGTTCTGGTGGAATGTAGTCGCTTGATGCCCTCTTGTACCTTCTGTCCCACTAAGCTAAGTTCCTGCAATGCAACTATCCGCGAATTTGTTGAACCCTGGTCAAGTTACTTATACAACAATCGTAGTCCTTTTTTCATCTCGTGAGTCTTTACCGATTGTTCCGATTCGTATTAGCTTCTTAATTGTACGTAACGAGGATTTTTACGGGTGGTTTTTTTGGCCTTGACCAATTCCCGTCTCGTCGGAGAACGGTGTGTATATTCTCGTGGAAAACACGATTTCATTGTGAAAATCTTCAACGAATTTTTTATCTTCTAACATGGACTTGCACGGAGATGAATGAGCTCGTTTGCAAACATTCGAATGAAAATATTAATACCCCCGTAGCCAACTAATCAATATTGTAAGAATCAGACTATCCATTCTGGAGATATGGTTTGAAGAGTGCAATTATATATATTTACTTTTATCGAGGTTATTGAAAGCAAATATAAACCAAGCTACCAACCAAGCTAAACAAGCTACCATGAAATTCAGCTTATTTCAGCATCTATTTCGAATCGATTGACTGAATGAGAAATGATGTGCCTCATCAGCTATATCCTAGATGGCTAGGTTAGTTATAACAACTCTGATAGGGGGTGGCATGGCGACATTTTAACCAATAACCCAGAAAAATGTAAACATTTAAATGTCAAAGGAGATAACCCGATGTATTAATGTGCTTCAAATTCTACGTATGATATCTGATTTTACAGTTTTGATTATTAGATGAAATATCTAATGCCTTCTTTTTCTCTGTTCTTCCCACAGGTATGTCTAGAAACGTTCGGATTACTTTGGATTTAATAGACAAATCAACCTCAAATTATTTAATAATTTCAAGTAAGTTTATAACCTCATAATTTTTTGACATTCCGGCAAGAATCTCGGACTTCCTTTCGCGAAAAAAGTGGGTCTTCCGGACTTAAAGCAGTGGCAAGTATCCTTATTATTCCTTATATCATCTGCCTGAAGTTTTTCTGGATTCCAATTGTACGGACAATGAGCAACCATTACTTGCTTCCTATTCAGTTCTGCTAGGACACCGCAACGCATTCAACTATCGCTCTTGCTTCTCGCGAACTGCTCGACCTCGCTCTGAAAAATTCTCGTGAGCACTGTCATTTTAGTGCCCCCAGAAAAATTGAAATGTGAGCATTACAAAGAATGAATTCTCGCATCCCTTAACAGAACTGCTACTCCAACCGAGCATTTTCTGTACATTTACTAAGAACAAATTCTTTAAATATGGGTAAAATTTTCAATAAGACCCAAGTAACATTCAAATCGAATGGCCCAGTGAATTTGAAGTTCTGATGTACACCGCTCCCATTATTTTTCGAGGCTCCTCCGAAGATTCACTGTCATTCGCTTATATTTTTTTTCAATGTTTTGCAATAAAAATTTGGCCGGAGCTTCGATGATGAGCCTAAGGGCGCGCACTCTTGGGTCGTGGATAAGAGTGGGAGCTTCGAGCGAATGCTGGTTCTTTGATCTCTGAATCTCATGACTAATAATCATTAGATCGAGTCTTATTTGGATCAATGGACTGTCATCTATAAGAGATGATCAGACTGAAGGTGGGTGTTTTTATCTCTTAACTCGCTCGAACTGTCGCCCTGGATGGTGAGTAACACTCGTCTATAATGAATCGGATTCGCTGTTTTCAGAAACAGGGACGACAATCGCTTATGGATGAAACCTCTTTCTTGAACACACTGTTCTGTCCTTAGTTAATGCTCAACTAGCCAAACATAATAAACTGAAACGCGTAGTTTTTTAAGAAATCCAATCCACGCGAACCACATCATCAAACACCTAAAAGTAGTTTAGATGCATGTAATATCTTTTGCCTTTCTCATATAAAGAAAGGCTATGCAATCACTGTAAAAATCGACTTTTTAACCGAGGCCCGGAGGGCCGAGTATCATACACCATTCGATTCAGTTCGTCGAGATCGGCAAATGTCTGTGTGTGTGTATGTATGTGTGTGTGTATGTGTGTGTGTATGTGTGTGTGTGTCATTTAAACTCACAATTTTCTCAGAGATGGCTGAACCGATTTTCGCAAACTTAGTTTCATCTGAAAGGTATAACGCTCCCATAAGCTGCTATTGAATTTTTAGTTCATCCGACTTCCGGTTCCGGAGTTACGGGTTGAAGAGTGCGGTCACACAGCAAATTCCCATATAAACTGGTACCACCATAATGTTCAAATGATGTAAAACATATTAAAATTGATGTAACATTACTCTAGTTTGCGGGTCTGGATCACTAATGATCAATCAAAGCAGCTTTGACCACATTGGCCACCTATGACGGTTCATGACGCCCTCGGGGAACCCGCCAAGTTCCTAAGCTAATATCACACCCATTCCACAACGAATTCTCTACCGATTTTTACGAACTTAATTTCAAATGAAAGATACAGTAATGCCATTGACTGCCGGTTCTGACTCTTGCTTCCGGAGTTACAGGGGTGTTAGTAAGGATACACTGGAATTTCCCATATAAATCGGTACAATCGTAATACCTCAGAGGCTAAAAACTATTGAAATGGTCACCAAATTACTTCTAATCGTAGATCTAGATCACTGATTGCCAATCAAACATTCTTTGAATATATTGTCCACTATCGACGATTCCGGAAGTCCGGAATTCCGGGCATATTCCACAATTAAAGTCACATCGGTTCATCGGTGATGACTGAACCGATTTTCTCAAACCAAGTCTCAAATGGAAGGCAAAATATGCAGTTGAGTATTGCGTAGCCGCCCCTTCCCCCCCTCCCCACCTTGCCCTTACACCTCCCTCCTTCATCACTCCCCTCTTCTTGGATCACCCTCACGCCCAGATTTCCTTCATCCACCCCGTATACCGAAATAAGATGAAGGATTTCTGACGCATCCTCCACACCCACTCTACTAAACCCCCATTCCCTACACGTTCAAACGCATTCCACCAACCTTTGCAAATTATAATCACATGAAGATAACATTGAACTCATGCTTATTAAGCTAATTAAATATTATTCTTTTGCCTTTCTTATATAGAAAGGTTATGCAATTGCTCCAAAAACCGACTCTCTAATCGAGGCCCGGAGGGCCGAGTCTCATATAACATTCGACTCAGTTCGCCGAGATCGCAAAATATCTGTGTGTATGTATGTGTGTATGTATGTGTGTATGTGTATGTGTGTATGTATGTGTGTATGTGCGGATTTGTTAACAAAATGTCCACATCGGTTACTCGGAGATGGCTGAACCGATTTTTACAAACTAAGATTCAAATGAAAGGTATAATATTCCCATAGGTTGCTATTGAATTTCATTTTCAACCGACATCTTGTTCCGAATTACGAGTTGAAGAGTATGGTTACAAAACAAAATTTGTTGATTTTTCCAAATCGGTTTCTCGGAATTTTCTGAACCGATTTTGACAAACTTAATTTTAAATGAAAGGTCCATCAGCTGCTGTTGAATTTTGTGTGGATCCGAGTTCTGGTTCCTGAATTACAGGGTGATACGTACAATCACGCAGCAAATCCCGATTCTAACGAATTCTGCGATGAATGTAAAAAGGTGATTTTTTTCCAAAATGTAAACACAACTGTTGAATTTGTAGATCTAGGTCCCCAACAGTCATTCAAAGTCTCTTTGGCCACACTGGCCACCATCGACGGATCCGGAAGCATCCAAAGTCAGAATAACGGTTATATTGGTTTCTCGAAAATGGCTAGATTTGCTCAACTTAGTCTCAAATGAAAGGTGTTGCGTCCCCAGAAACTGATATTAAATTCCATCTCCATCCGACTTCCAGCACCGGAGTTACGGGTTGTGGAGGTCGATCACATAGAAAACTCCGATTCAAACCGATACCGCGATGAATGCAAAAAGGTGCTCTTATATATACTTACCAAGTGTAATAAGAATGAAAGACATTTCCATAAAGTTATATTGTACGAACCAGCTATTAAATCATAGTTTGGAGAAATGAGAAAGGCACAATTGCACCTCTAGGTGGATTAAAACAGGTTTTTTTCTCTGTAGCTAATATATTTTTATTTACTCAATAGTATATATAGTATAGTCTTTATATTTCCCTGCTAAAATAATCTATATTTATGTTCAAACTCCATCTATCTTTGCATGACTTTTTTCCTTTTAATATTATATCTTAGATTCATACTAACTCTCACTAACACAATAAGTTGCATATTCTCTTCTATTCTAATCTCACAATCTCTTTCATGTACGTTTACAAACGCTCGTGGCCTTCGCGATAACACAAACATGGTTACTAATACGGACATGCAATTGCAATCATTCACACATACTTACACTCGCGATCTTTCCAAAATTAAAACAACCAGGTAATCAAGTGAATGTTTTAACATTTATAAATTTACAAACGCGGTCTCAAACATTAACTCACCGCTCGCGCGATCATGAATCCGTCCCGTTCGGAAGTCTCTACCCTCGATCCTAGCAGCCTAGCCTCATGCCTTCAGTTGGACCAATAAAAATGACGCTCATATACACTAGGCAACACGTTGCATGGAGACATGACCGGGAACTCTAGTGATATGGGAGGACTTAGGGTGAAGCCAGAGTGGACGCGATGCGTAACGCGACGCGATGCGATGTGAACTGCGTGCGATTTCCAACACGACATGATAGCCAGAGTGAACGCGACTGGAAGCGATGGTCATATGCGTTATACGTAAACAAAAATTGCGTTGAAGTGTCGAACGGATTGCGAGCTAAAAAGTTTCTGTGAAAATGAGCTCAGACGAAAAATATTTCATGTCCGAATGCGTACGCGATTTCTTTTTCAGAAACCATAAAGATTTTGGAATTCATCCGATCAATAGGAAAAGAGAAGACGTATCTCACCCTGCACCAAGATTTGCTAAATTATTTAAAAAAAATTCGCAACTATACCCGTGTGAGCATCGAAACGTTTGATTACATTTTAAGCCATATTGAAGTTGTTCTCACTAAAGAGTGGACCAACGTTATTAAAACTCCCATAGAACCACGAGAGAAACTTATAATCACGCTAAGGTAATGCTAGACCTCTCCTTTCCCCGTCGTAGTATGTCTTCACGAATTGCAAAGCAATCACCCCTTAAAAAATAATGTTGAATTTGTAGAATACCACACATTAATTCTACAATCCCTACGATATATCGTGGCATATTAGCAAAATTTATAAGCTGTTTTTAGATTGAATTATTAAATAGTTTTATTTAAGAACCAATACAGTGCAATATTTCTAGGCTTCTGGCAATGGGTTTGTCGTTCAATGCACCATCCTACACGTTTCGTATTGGAAGATCTACGGTCGCTAAAATCATTAAGGAGACCTGTCTTGCATTATGGATAAAGCTTCAGCCAATTCATATGCCACAGCTAACCCAACATTTATTTACACAACGTGCGCAAGATTACTGGACTTTGTGGAGCTTCCCCCATTGTTGTGGCAGCATTGATGGAAAGCACATTCGAGTGAAATATCCGCCACACTCTAGGACAATGTTCTACAACTACAAAAAGTTTTTTTTGGTAGTACTTGATTGAATCGGGACAACTAGGCATTCCATCAGAAAATAATCTCCCCGGAAACAAACATATCCATGATGAAGCTCACCCGTTGTTAAAACATGTTTTGCGACTATATGCTCAACGAGATATCACTATTTCAGAAGAATATTTTAATTCTAGTCTTTCAAGTGCAAGGAAATCGATCGAGTGTGCTGTCGGGGCAATAAATGCTAAATGGAGACTGCTATGGAAACCAATTGAAAGGAACGGCCTAAGATACTACCAAAGCTTTCTGTATTTGTCACAATGTTATCATTGATAGGGAAGGATGTATAGATGCTATTATGAAGAGTGAAGATTTCTTATAAAACGTTCAAAAGCCCACACATAATCCTGTCTGTTGCAGCACAATTCGAAGCCGAAGCTTCTCTAGGGGATTTCTTTACATGGGGTAGCGGGCTATCAAAGAAAGTTTTATATCAAGCAGTTCTAGCTTCCTTTGCTCAAGCTCTAAAAGATATTCTGCTTGAGCGTTCTTTTCGTTATTCTTTTTATATCGTTTGGTGGGAAGCGAGACAGGAGCACTTGATGATCGCCCAATGAAGGTATCAGCTACCTCCATTGTTTCTAGTTGACTTGGTAGGATTTCAAAAAATCCTTCCAATGCCTTGACGTCCTCAAATACCTCGCTGTTGGAAAATTGAGGCTTGAGATTGCCAATTGCTTGCCTGGACTACATTTGTTGCCGTAAAAAGTAGACTTTTGAAATACGGTCAGCTAGAGCAAACGCTTTGGTCACCAGCATCCTCGGATCTGAACACCGGCAGCTTGCATAGTTCGCGACCAAAAGTGTCACGCAACTTTTTACACCTATTCTTTGCAACATCGTCTGAAATTTAAAAATATATAAAGTTTAGAGCAAGTATAACATTTGAGAAAATGTCGGTCACTCACAGTACCCATTAATAACAATTTAAAAATTGTCCATCGATTTTACTTACCATTAATCCAAAACATATTTCCAACATTGGTTCACAAGAATCCGGTGCCGTTAATTGCGGGGTTGTTGGTCCCACAGTGCACACCTTTGGAAGACAGCTCCAATGTGTGCTTCGACATCGACATAAACATCCTCTGCCACCAAAGTAAAATCAAATTTTGAATTTGTCAGCATCTTTTCGCGCGAAAAACCTGTGCACGTACTGGTTGGTCGCGCGTCGCGCAAAAAATCGCTTAGTGCATCGCATCGCGTCGCTTCCACTCTGGCATGTACTGTATTATTTTGCAGGAAACAAATGAACGGAGCTCGGTCGCGCGTCGTCGCGCGATCTGTCAAAAATCGCTTCGCATCGCGTTAACTCTGGCATCCCCCTTACTCTCTTCTAGCGTCTGAACCCTACACTGAAAATTATGTATAAGATTTACGGTCCGCGCGCGATCATTTAAAAAGACACGTGTGAATGGACACACTGTTATAAAATCGAATTTACATACGCGAAGTGCGATGCGATAAACACGTTAACATGCAAATGCTTGAGCCCTTCGCGATCATTCACGCAACCTACACCCGCGATCTTGCCAACATGATAACATCCCGGTGATAAGGTGAACGTCTCAGTACTTTTCATTTTCAAGTGCGGTCTCAAGCGTGAACCTACAAACTTACGCGCTCGCGCGATCTTGAATCGATCATTTCCGGAAATCTCTATCCTCGGTACCACCAGTCTAGAACCATACCTTCAATTGGAATAAATAAAGCAAAGAAAGCTCTCATATCCAATGGACAACAAGTTCCATGTCGACATGACCGGGAACTCTGATGATATGGGGTGACACACTCCCTGTCAGAATGTGATCTGTACACCGAAAACTAAATATCAGAATGACGGCCCACGTGACCATCTAAGAACACACGCGAATATGTGAAAGTCCACACGGTTACAAAATCGAATTTATACACGCGAAGTCACATACACGCGACACGTACACCTACGCTCGCGATCGCTCAAACTTGATATCACCTCGGTAATAAGGTGAACGTCTTAGTACTTACGAAGTTAAAAACGTGGTCTTAAACGCGAACCCACAAACGTCCGTGTCACGTCATGAATCGATCACGTCCGTAAATCTTTGCCCTCCGTCCTAGCAACTTAGGTCCATACATTCAGTAGGACCAATCAAAAAATAAAGCTCATATCTACTAGGCATGGTTCCATGGCGACATTACCGCGAATTCTAGTCATATGGAAGATCTCGCTTTCTAGCACCAGAACCGTACACCGAAAAACACGCGAATACGCATAAGACTCACGGTTATAAAATAGAATGTATACACACGAAGTTACATACACGGTAGCACACGCGACATACATACGCACACGCGATCGAACACGTTAACGCTCGAGCCCTTCGTGATGATACACACGATCGCGAAGTCCCTACACCCGCATATATCTGAACCGTACAATGATTATTACATTCAGAATCACGACCCGCTGCAATTGGCCTTAGGCAGTGTTTTAGTGGGCGACCTGCCTGTCTCGTCTGCAATTGTAGTGTGTGATTCTGATGGGGAGCCCTTCCGAGAACCTAGCTCTACAGCTCCCGTAGGACAACTCTCGAAAAAATATCATTTCTATGAGTTTTATATATTCTATTAAGTTTTTCCAATCGGCAACTTTCACAATTTTCATTAACGTATAATTTTCCCTATCTCGAGCATTTCCGAAGATATAGGGAAATTTTTGAAAAACAATAGTTTTTGCCTTTCTCATATAAAGAAAGGCTATGCAATTTCTCCAAAAATCGATTTTCCAACAGAGGCACGGGGGGCCGAGTGTACGATTCAGTTCGTCGAGATCGCAAAATGTCTGTGTGTGTTCGTATGTATGTGTGTATCAAACAAAGTCACTCAATTTTCTTAGAGAAGGTTGAACCGATTTGCACAAACTTAGTTTCAAATGCACGGTATAATGCTCCCATAAGACGCTGTTGAATTTTTAGTTTATTGGACTTCCGGTTCCGGAGTTACGGGTTGAAGAGTCCGGTCACACAGCAATTTCCCATATAAACTGGTAACCCGAATGATGTAATACTTATTCAAATACGTTCAACATTACTTCAACTTGCGGGTCTAGATCACTAATGACCAATCAAAGTAGTTTTGACCACATTGGAAACCTGTGACGGTTCTTGATGCCCCCGGGGAACTCTCCAAGTTTCTAAGCTAATATCGCAGATATTTTCTAGTAAAATCTCTCATTGACTGCTCTTGATATTCATTCAGTTCGGACTTTTGGTTCCGGAGTTACAGCTTGGTTATTGCGGTCACATAGGAATTTCTCATATAAACCGGTTCAATCGTAATACCTCATAGGTTTAAAGTCTATTGAAATGAGCATCAAATTACTTCGATTCGCAGGTTTAGTTCACTGATGGCGAATCAAAGATTATTGGACTACATTGCCCACTAATTCCGGGAATCCCGGGTTCCGGGCATATTTCAGAACTAAAGCCACTTCGATGATGACTGAACCAATTTTCATTAACCTAGTCACAAATGGAAGGTATAATATGCAGTTTGGTGTTGTACCCCCTATCTACCCCTCCCCTTCCTTCCTCTCAACTCCATCCACCTCTCTCACTCTCCCCTCTCAGACCAACCTCACACCTGCATTCCCTTCATCCACCCCGTATATCAAAAGTTCTAGGTGGTTCCCTACGAATCCTCCCCCGCCCACTAATTATACCCCTTCCCTTCCAACAAACACCCCGCATTTCAAAATATGTTAACAGGAAGACAACATTGAACTCACGCTGATTAAGCTTCATTTAAATATTATATTTTTGTTCAGGTTCGTGATAGTCGTGCACTTATATACGCTTATCAAGTGTAATGAGAATGTAATGCAACCTTAATATAATAACCCAATATTATATTAAGGTTGCACAGAGAAAGGGTAAAATTCGCAAACGAAAAAAGCAGTTTTTTTCCACACCGTATGTCAGATCTTCATAAAAATCAATCAGCGTATGTAGAATGTTGTTACAGTACTGCTGATTGATTTTTATGAAGATCTGACATACGGTGTGGAAAAAACTGCTTTTTTCGTTTGCGAATTTTACGCTTTCTCTGTGCAACCTTAACGTAACCAGACATTAAATCATAGTTTAGATAAATGAACAAGGCACAATTGCACTGCTAGGTGGATTAAGATAGGTTTTTTTTCAAAATATCTATGACTCTACTGGAGACAACGAGAGACAAGTAAAATTCATTAAGTTTTATTGAGTTCATGTTGCACTTCTAAATACAACTAGAGCTGGTTGTCCGCTTTGGCCCGTTCGTAAGATATTACCTTCGAAACTTTCGCAAATTTTATCAAAAATTATCCAACATCTTCTAAGTCGCAAGAGATAGACCAATGATCTCTTCTGTAAAGGCTTCTTGACTAGAAAAATTAACTTTCTGGAACATTCTGAAGTATTATATACGCTATTCAAGAAACTATGTGATATAAAACCTTTAAGGGGACGTTCACAAATGACGGTCTATAACTTCGAGTGTACTACAAATTAAGATTTTTGGTCTTCAGTAAAGTTCTTTAACATTTCTGAAGACTTCATCTTGTTTTTCATATCTTAAAGAAATTTATAACCTATATCTCACTTCAAGGGGGATTAATCACTTTAACTATATCATAAAAATGTAGGTCTTTTTCTCATCAAAAATTATCATTCGCACGATTTGGCGAGAAAAAACACTGGCAACAAACTGGATGATCTTCATGCGGTCCCAGGAGATGCCACAGGAAGGAATCTTCGCACGCAATGGATTCAATGGTTGCCATTTTGTTTTAGGGTCGTTCGCCTCTTTTTCGGGTTATAGAAATCTCGTAAGAAAATTCTCTAACCCAATGTGCGGGGTTGGAAATTGAACCCAGGTGAGCTGCGTACAAGGCAATCGATTTACCAACTACGCTATGCTCGCCCTTACCCATTATTGTTTTATTCGTTGTAAATATATAACGGCACACGGCTCCGTTTAGCTTACTCATTCAGCCGTGTCAAATAAATGATCGAAATAAGGTTTACCACAACATTTCCCAAAAAAACAATATTTTTGAAAAATTCTTTTAAAAATGGCAATTTTGATTGCGTTATCTATTTTTGGCACATTAATAAAGTAATGAACCTGTTTCAACTATATTTGGTAGGGAGCCGCCCTGTTACGTAAATTACTCAGTCTACAATCGATGCAATACATATAAATTGGTATTAATATCTTAGCTCCATTCTTGAGAACCAGTATTATGCCGAAAATGGTATAAAAACACTGAAATACTCGTGTTTGAGTGCAGCAATCACTTGACTCGATTGTTCCAATTTTAAGCCTACCCTTTCAACCAATGCGTTGAACTGTTCTGACCAACGGCTTCAAATAGGTAGGTTGATAATAGGATGAGGGTAATAATAGGCTCATTAGTAGATGATTTAAAAAATGGCAAAGACCAATAAACTTTTAACAAAGTACAGTGGAGAAAATTTTTGGCAAAAATTATTTTTTCTCCTTCGCGCGTTAGAACTAAATGAGTTATGGAGATGTGTCTTGCGAGACATCACGCAAATAGCTTTTCTTTTAATTTTTGAAGCTAGCGTCAATCCGGCACTAAGCTTAGTTCTATCACTTAGTGTCGGAATTTGATGAGAAGAACTTTCAAACTTTCAAACATTTAAATTCCTTTCAAACATTTAAATTCCAAAAAAATTCTGCCTTGATCTAGCGAGTCATAGAACATAATGCATTGCAATGGATCGTCTGCCAAACTAGAATTTCTGTTCTTCCGGGACCTCAATCGGGCCAAGTTGTTTGCTTCACGAGCACAAGTTGTGTTACGCTTTTAGATCTAGCGTCCATCTGGTACCAACTCGTTATCAGATACTGATGAGACGGCAGTTTTATTGACAGTAGACGATGAATTTCCTCTGCTATTAGCCGCATCTGCATTGTTTTTCAATTCGTGTATTTGACACGATTTGACAGCTTCAAGGAGCCATGGGTCTTTAATATATTTACAAAAAAGATAATAAAAATAACATTCTAGTGTGTTTCTATTGAATCATTTGCACGAACGAACACGTGGCAGTTTGTTGGTCATATGTGCACAGTGTTGTCTATGTATAGGGGGTGCCAGGTTTTTGGGTCATAAAAGAAGGAATATGCCTGGAGACAAATCATGTAGTTAATGTCCCGCGCATCTGCGTTACTGCAGGGGTTATTGCAAATGCCCCGAGTTTTAATGAAGATCAGCAAAACGCTACGCAGCTCGGTCATTAGTCTGCAATCAAAACGCACACATATATATAAACTTTGAGTTTTGTGACGATATGTGATGACGGAGTGGGGGGGTTAAGGAATCATTCCTCTCATCATCACATATCGCCACAAAACTCAAAGGTGTTATGATTGCAGACTAATGACTCTCATTCTCGCATAGACTATTTGAGGAGTAATGTTTGTGAATAATAATTCTTCCAACAATCAATCCATTTTTCGGGTTTTGACGTAAATCCCAATGTTTTAGTTGAAACTATTTTGATGGTATCCAATTGGGAAAACAGACTGAAATGGTGAGTTAAACGAAAGCAATTTTTAACTCACATTCTACGAAGTATGGTCACTAACTTCGTTTCTCTGATACTAAACCAGGGAGTCCAAAAACGAGACAAAGTGAATAACAAAGATAATGTCGTAACACATTTTTGTTAGGACAAAATCTCTCTGCTACATATCTTTGTTGCTTACTTGAAACAACAAAGACAAACATCATGAATATATTGTCGCCAACACGACCGGCTAGCAACAAACGTATATCGTATTAAGAAGACGATGAGTAACGTGTTGCATTGGCTATGTGTTCTAACATTTCAAGCAACGCTACATCGTGGTGTGTGATCTTATCTCCATTCTCTCATCCTCTCAATAAGATGTGCCTTCGCTGCTCACTTGCAGTCGATGTTTGGGATTTTTTGTATGTTTTGAAAAAGTAGGTTGGTTCGTTATGAGGAATATAGTTTTAAGAGCATATATTTTTATGCAGGTAGGGTGATAAGCTTATTTTTTTACTGTTTCTATTATCACTCTACTCATTAGAAACCATTGGTTAGAGCAGCGTCTGCCACCTTTGCTAGTGCTATAATTGGGGCATTAGCTTGCAATTTTCGCTGCGATCAAACAGAAGTATTGCACAATTCTCAGGTCATGTTTGTTATTACATTGATTCTTTGGGAAGAAGCAATGCTGATGCCAATTTATACGCATTCCATCGATTGCAGGTCGCGTAATTATTGAGATAGTGCGGCACCCTTCCTTCATTCCGGGCAAAGTGAGAACGACGCGATGACCATCATACGTTGATACCACTAAGTTGTAACGTGCTTTAACATTCAGGCGGTAGCACTCAATTGTACAATACAACTGGCAGCGTTATGTCCCAACTGAATATTTGTTAGAATAGCTGTACGAAGTTATATTTCAATAATAAAGCACTGTTTGTCAAAACAATTGTTTCTTATATCAGTGTTATGGAAACCAGTTTTTCGTTTTATGAACAATCTGTTTTAAACCACCCAAGCATTATTGTAATTGTGCCTTTCTCATATTCAACACAGTTAAAAAAATCTTAAAATAATTGGCAAAATCCTCGTATTGAAAAATCTCATGTGGTCGCACAGTGGCGGGTTCCCGAACAAACCAAACCAACCACCAAACCAAAACTGTTGCTTAATCTGGCTGAAAATCACATGTTACGCTAATTTTGGGGTGGTGAGTTCATTTTCAATGTCTAAAGTTATAGAATTTAAGAATTTCTATACAGTGTTATCGAATCTTTCTTATTAGTATAATGCCATTGTTCTGATGAATTTATTTTACTGATTAGCTATATCAATAACAATGTAATAATATAACTAATAAAACTACTTCCAATCTCTATATATAGTGTTTGTTTATATCTGATTCACTTGTTATTTGGCGCTAATCAGCATGCACCTCCATACGCATAGAAATAATTTTTAATTTCAACAATATTCTGTATTGAAATCAACTAAAAAAATGTTTGTTTCCCGGCTAATAATAAATATTGTTTACGACAATTTTTTTTATTGAATTCAATGAAATATTTTTTTGGTTTTAAAAGAACACAGATTTTTTTGGAAATGACGAAAAATTGTATGAACAACAATTTTCATTTGCTAAATCACCCGTGTATGTTGGTTGAATCAAAAATATTTTTGCTTTTCTCATATAGAAAGGTTATGCAATCACTCTAAAAATCGTCAAACTAATCCCGGCCCGGAGGGCCGAATGTCATATGCCATTCGACTCAGTTCGTCGAGATCGGAAAATGTCCACACAGCAAATTCCCATATAAACTGAAATGAAAAATTCGCAAAGGGGGGAGTAAGGGAAAATTTCAAAATAGAATTTGCCTTTTTGATGCTAAATGACTTTAAAATGCATAAAACGTTGAGATTTGATGAAATCTCGAAAAAAAAAATTTTGACCAAAAATTGACTTTTTTGGACTTTGGCACCTTTGGCCTTTCTCATATAGAAAGGTTATGCAATCACTCTAAAAATCCTTAACCTAATAATTTTTTTGACTTATTTAGGCGTAGGTAGGAATTTTCAATGAGGGGTTGCTACTTTAAAATTGAAACTAGTTTAAAATTTCTTAACAAGTTGAAAGTTTTCGGCAGGGTCAGGACCCCCCGGATCCTCTTCCTTGATCCGCTGCTGGTTTCAAGCGATGTTTCAGTGTCAACACATAGCATCTCAAGATCGTGGCTGTCGATCCATTGTATGTATGTGCAATTCGTACTGAATATGTAATATTCATTTCCACCGTTGTATTGAACATAACCAGCCATGGAATCGTGCACCACTAGGTGGATTAAAACAGGTTTTCTTTGAAATAATACAGCAATGTTTGAAACAACAATATTTATTTGTTGAGTCGAAATAAGATATCTGTTGAATGTATTACAGGCCATATTCGATTTTCCGTAGTCTCGATTGTCCGTAGACTCGATTTTCCGTAGAAAATGACTCGATTATCCGTAGTCCGAAGAAATTGTTTCAATTTTTCGCATATTATGTTTTCACGTCTATCATTGTTATCAATTACAATGATACAGTTTCTGAAAGAATTAAAATATTCTAAAAAATTATGAAATCTTCATAGAAATACAGAAGTTTTACTTAATTAGCATATTATTTTGAATTCGATGCGATGACTTACATATTTTCGTACACCAATCGATTACAATTGATACTAGCTACAGTTATTGGAAAACCAGAATTTTATGTTCTCACAAAATAGTCACAAAAATACGTGGAAATATAAAAATTTCGCATTTTCAACAAATAACTTTTTTTGCTATCCTAATATTTAAATACAAAAATCCATAGAAATTGATGTCAGCTACATTTCCTGGAAGCACAAAATTTTAAACTCTTGAAAATTACAATAATTAGGAAAAAATAAAGACATTTCATTTAATCAACAAATATTTAAATTCAATTCGGTGTGCTATGAAATTTGATTCACCTAATCAATTGGCTACAAACTACATTTTTCTGTAGATGCCTGTTATTTTCTGTGTAATTTTTAGAATGAATACAATGACTGATTTTGTGAGCCCCGTTGTGTATTTACGACTGACGAAATCTGAAGATATTTGTTTCAGATTGTTTGGCACTATCTAAGGTATGAAATAAAACCCTAAAATACTCTTCGGAATCAGTCTATTACCGCATCAGTTTGAAAAAAAGGTTGAAATTTTTTTGATACTTGAGGAGCATCGGCATTTTGAATTCTTAACACACTTACGCAAAGGCTTTCGTTTTGATTCTATCGTGTAACATAGGGGAATTCAATCAGAAGACGTTGTCTTAAATATGGTTGACAAGATCGGCTCAAAAAGCTGACAAACTCTGTTGTAGAAAAAATCGGAAGTGGACAAACAAGAGGACGAATAAAATAGGATCTTCACTGTAGTCAGTATTGTGCACCGCTTTGAAAAGAACAGCGCTAATAATTTTTTACGAAGTAGATGCATTGAACAGCCTTTAACCTTCCGGCAGTCGCGCTAGTGCACTGAGTGCACGCTGCTCTGAAAATCTAGCGAAATCGTTTTAGGGCTCCAGCGGCTGCTCGTTCAGTGGGTCATAAGTGCAACTTCCGGAGGGTTAAGCGACTCGGTAGATTGCCGAACAATAGCCAAATGAAGATCCTGGATTATGTTTCCACCAAAAAAACAAGAGAAAAAAGTTTACTGTGCGACGATGTATAACAAATTGAATCATTTAATGCGTTTGAACAAGCATATTTAAAGCCAAAATATCAAAGAACCAAGATTCAACTAGTTTCTGATTGGCTCGCTAAATAATATCTCTAGAGCGCATGATGACGATGATGATACTGCTGCTGATTCAACAGCGCACGCTTCTTGGTGTCGTGCGCATAAAAAGTTGGGCATTTTTGATATTCGCAACGTGTGCAAAATTCATCCGCTTAAGAAATCCATTTTTCAAAATTGTCCAATGCTGGTTCTTTGTTGGACCAACGTTGGGCGACGCCCAGCAGACCGTTCAGTAGGCGGCCATTACTGGATTTGTGTTGAATGGTTTTGAATCAAAATTTTTGGGCTTATCAGTGGAATCTAGCATGTTGCTTCTCTTAGAGGATTCCCAAAGTTTTGTTGTTGTATACAAACCAGTGGTGCGTAACTTCAAATTCAGTTGTTATTTCTGTCTGAATTCACCGAAACATAAGTATATTAATCCAAAATAATCAAACACAATACTTTAACGTTGCACAGAGAATGGGCAAAATTCGAAAATGAAAAAAGCAATTTTTTCCACACCGTGTGTTAGATCTTTATAAAAATCAATCAGCTGTTCAACCTTAACATAAAGTAAGTTAGCTAAATAACTTATTACATGTCTTACTTTCACTTTATAGAATATAAAGTGATCGATATTCGTCCAGAAGTCAAACATTAATGCATTTACCATAGGTCAAACATTGATGCATGTACCTTAGATACTGTTTTTCAACATATAACAAATATATTTTATGAAGAAAAAAAACTTTTTTTTATTCGATTATCCGGACGATTCGATTATTATTATTAAGCGAAATTTTTCTGCACCTTACGGATAATCGAATCTGGTCTGTACTTCTAATCTTTGATTTAACAACATACATAGCTGGTTCAAAAAGATTTTACTTTTTTTATAAATATTTGAAAAAATCAAAAATATTTTTCAAATATTTAATTTATATTTGCTACTTTCTACATTTATAAAATTTTACCGTTTACTCTAAGTAATTCTTCTATTATTGGATGATTAGTTGCTGCTTGAGCGAAGAGTCATACGAATGAGTATCCGAACACTTTTGTTGTAGTACACAAAGGGGCCAACGGAAATTAAAAACCTGGCAAGGGTATGAAGGCCCTATAATCAATACAAAAAACACAATATATACAAAATCTATTTCCTTATTGCAAACAATAAATAAAATAAAAAAAATATCTGATATTTTCTCCAGGTATTTATTTCATAAACGAATTTCACCTCAAATCGTGTACGAGCTGCAGAAAACATAAACTTGAAAATAATATTCAAGAACAAATAATAAATTACTCACCGATAAAGCACTCAACCGTATCTTCGTATTACTGAAATCCGTCCAAGATATCCACAGTTGTATTAGCGGACACTTCTTTCACCACAACATGTTCGGCAATTTTTACGACGAACATTTAACTTTTAATTTTTAGCAAAATGGTGGTAATTGTTGATGACGCTAGCAATATACAATATCTGCCAATATTTTTTTTGTTGAACCGACAATATATATTTCAAATAAAAAAAAAGTTTTTGTCGGATTAACAAACAAACATTTTTGATTTAACTTTAAGTGTTTTTATATATAAAAAATCGAATTGTTGAGTTGAAAAATGATATATTTGATTGAACTACACGAAATTACTCTGCGTGTACAAGAAAAAATTCAAAAATGTCGTTATTCACCGTTAAATTGAAGCATACCATCCCGATCAGAAGAGGATAACAAAACAATAACATTGTTTTAACTATGGTGGATATTTATAACAACTGGAGTTATATTCAGATAACGGAATTGAAAGTGGATTGCGGGTAGTTTTCTATACTATCAATATTATAACATAATCTATTATGAGACCACCAATTTATGAATTGATCGTTTGTTACAGGTCACTGTCATTAGATGATTATATCTAATTCTCACAGAATACCTATATACTTTTGGAAAAAATTATATCTCATTTAGTTTTAACTTTGATAAAATCATATCAAATTTTGTTACAATTTTGTTACAATTAGCCAGGTTTTTGTTTTATTTTTTGTTATTTTAACAACTAACCAGCCGGATCTATAACAGGTTCTGTTTCAAAATATTTTTGAAATAAATAACTCCAGGTGTTATAAATCAGTTATGCCCTTTTGATTGGGATACCACCTTTATAGAAATCCAATCTCACAAATTGCAATATCCTAAGTTCTACGGATAATGCTTTACAACTATTGGTGCTCAAATGAAAGGCAATAGTCTCAGTTATTAGTCGTACTTGTTTTTGTGAGCGAATTTTGCCTAAATCGAAAGTTAAGGACCATCCATAGATGACGTGGCATTTTTGAGTGATTTACAACACCACCCTCCCCCGTCGTACCATTTCGTCACAAACCTCT
Source organism: Topomyia yanbarensis (assembly GCF_030247195.1). Classification (NCBI taxonomy): domain Eukaryota; kingdom Metazoa; phylum Arthropoda; class Insecta; order Diptera; family Culicidae; genus Topomyia; species Topomyia yanbarensis. Next base: position 402,470,008 of record NC_080672.1, on the reverse strand, counting down.
AAATACTCCCCCTGGTAATTACGTAGCTTGACGGTAACCCTCCTCCCTTGACCCATAAAAAATACAACAAAAAAAATAAAAAAAGATGTTAGATGAAACGGGTAAGGTTGTCGTAACATCAGGTCAACCCCTATTCCCCTTTAAAAAAGACCCCCTACCCCCCCCCCCTGTCTTCGCACATCATCACAAAATACAAAACTCCCCCATATAATGCTACGTCATTTATGGATGGTACCTTGTAGGTATTTAAAAACGTTGTTGTTTATAAACAACATGGGCATGAAGAAGTTAAGATCAATATCAATTTCAGAAGCATAAGAATTTTGTCTACTCCCGATTTTATAAGTCAAATGAATTCGACCAAAATTCATGTTCATGTAGTGTCACAATTCAAATCAATTCCTCTGATGATGGTAAACTACACTGCGAAAATTTACGATGACGCAAACAGCCATGGGCATGCTGGACTTGGAGAATGTGATTTGCGACTGCAACATGCGGAACGCTATCGAGAATCCTGTTGGAGTGACGAAATTAACAGATATGCGTCAACGTAGGCTTATATGATAGCCTGATGGAGTTTATGAGATTTAAAAATGTGTAAATGATAATTAATCTAAATAATGAGAAATATTTATTAGACTATTTTTAGGGACTATAGAAGAATATTTAAATAGCTTCGGTTTATGAAATAGAAAAAAATAAACTATGCTCCCTTTGGTCAGATGATGGAGCTGATAAAACAGGCCGTCACTGTAATAATATTTCAGTTGAATAACGTTTTCAATCACACTTCAACTGATTGTGTCCATCCATGTTAATGGTTGGCAACACAAGAATCACACAATTTGCATCGAAACTTAAAGAAATATGCCAAGCTAGAATGAGTAGTAATTATTTACAGATAAGTTCTATTAAATTCAATCCATGATTAAATTTTCATTAAATTGTTCTATGATTTGCTAAATGAACGTCTATATCTAATGAAATTGATAAGCAATCGTTGAAAATCACTATTCACCGTCCGAGCAGCGTACACCAATAAATGAACTACCGAGCCGCCTGCGAGATGCGCATACAGCGCAACGACCAAGAACCCATATCTGCTTCAATAAAATGTCCCAACAAAAGTTTGTCATGATCGCAAGGAACTAGGGACAAAAACAAAAAAGAATTTTGTTGCTCTTCTGTCTGGACAAGCGTACTGAAACACGCATGGTTGTCACGAATAAACTTTCTCTGCAATGTATCATTCTCTCACAACACATGCAACATTGCTTTATCTCAAATTCTCTTTGTGTGTACATTTCTTGCTTCTGAGGGTTGTGTGTTGCTGCGCGACAGAACAAACTGTATGTCGCATACTGTGTGTATCGTTTGTTTTGGTGAAATAATCGCAGCAAATTGACTCCCTGTACTAAACACAGTATTATGTCTATGCGACACTTTTTAAATGCATATTATATAGATTGGTTCAAATCTTTAATTTGAAAAATTCAACGATTCAAACTGTAAAAAACTATAACCTGCACGGTGTGCAATATCTGGGTATCAATATTAATTCCATGCACCACCTATTCATCGTTAGTCCAAGGCATGATTCGAAACACCTTCACTCCGATAGATCCCTGTAACTTCGAAGATATATGCACATGTCAATGAGTCGTCTTTGTCGTCTTCGGTGATCAGTTGTAAGCTCGCCGGATTGTGAAGCCTTCTAGTTAAAAATCCCGAGCATCGGAATGCGTGAATAATGCAACAATTTCAGTCACCTCATCGCAGGCATTTTAGGTATTGGAAAATTCCACCGCAACTTCCTTGACATCAGGTCGAAATGGAAATGTTCGACGACAATGAAAAGCTACCACCCATCGCCGATCAGATCCTGCAACGTTCTACCGGTTCACTCCAATGGAAAAATACAAATCCAGTTATGGTGTGATTGGTGGGATGAGTATAAGACACGGCACGGTGAAGAAAGGTGTGGTACTTAAGATTCAAACCACCATGGAGAGCGATTTATGTAATATTGATTGCCTAGATACGGAGGGGGATTTGTTGGCCAGCTGATCGACCAACTTTGATCCACATTATACCATACGGGAGAGTTTGTATCCACACAACTGGATTGTGGACAGGGATGAACTTGGAATGCCTACTGGGATTGTTTGCAGTGAGATTCATATCATCAATGCAGCTTCCTATAGAATTTGACACGTGGTTTAATTATGCAACCAAATCGAAACGAGTTATCCATACAAGCTTGCATACAATAAACTTTTCGTTTCGCGATTCGCAATGTCACCCTGACTTCAACCCCGCAAAGAACGCAGATTTATGCCGCTGCAGTTGCCGAAACGCGGTTTCGTTACCGCGGCTGTTAATGCATATTAACGATATCGGTTTCAATTTGTCAATGCTCGCGGGGCTTTCGGTAGGTAGGTTGGTTGGTCTGAATACGCATTCATATCGGGTACCTACCAAACCACCCCGTGAGTTATTTATTTATGTTATGCCATTTTCATACGCGTCGTTGTCGTTGTCGTCGTCGTCGCTGTCGTAGTCGCTTGGGCTCTGTTCGCCGCCAGTGGGATTTTGTGTTTAAATCTTTAACCCACATGTCCGCCCCGAAAACGGTAGGTCGTTAAGCAGACCGGTCCGCGGTCTGCTTTATACCGCCAGGCTGTCGGTAGGCAAATTTATGGGAATCTATGCGTGTGTACGATCTCGGAGACAACCTGCAGTAGCTAAGCCCAGGGAACAAAGGTTATTGAATTGAGTTTATATAAACTTCGGGCTGGAATGTTTCGGTGGAATGGCTAATGTTGACAAATTCATTGGAGTTTCAGTATCTAATCGCTGTGCAGGTGGGAGTCAATTTGGTTTTTGTTCGTTGACATCTGAATCAGTTCAACGCACATGGGACCAATGCCGAATAGAGGGTGATGTGTTGTAATAGGAATCGTTTGCAAATGGGTACATACTGATGATATTATCGTAGTTGATTCATTAACAATTCTAGAAATATCATCTAATTAACTCTTATAGACATGAACAAAAATCGATTTGTCATTTTGATTTTGAGTTTTCCTCTGCTTTGTTTTAAATTAAGAATAGCGAAATCATAAAAAGTTCGCGTTATTCACATTGCAAAAGATTCTCTATTAAACCGCACGCCTCCTCGTTAGGGACCCTTCGAACACATAACCATAACAGCCGTACATACATCAGATCAAAACAGCCGGCGGGCATCCAATGCACGGGTCAACAAAAGTGAATGAACGTCCGTGGCCGAATATCTGCGCTGTCATCTCCGACCACGTACTCAGGCACGCTGTTTTTTTATCTATACCCGCAACAGAGTAGCGATGGTTTGTGGTGTCGCAATCGCCCAAAACTGAAACCCCCGAATTGAAGAAACGGTACAATACACACACCGCGCGCTGCTGGTACGCGGTCTGTGTACCAATTCTCCATATATGCGGGTTCCAGTAGAGCTGCTTTATTTTATTTTTTTCTCTTTTGGTTGTTTTGGACCTCTTGCACACGCGCCAAGCAAAAGGTTGTTGAACAGATTGGCGAAAAAAGTGGTAAAATAGTTGGTCGAGGTTATGGGAAAAGTAGTTTCGCGTAGGGTCCCGAACGCGGTGAAGTAACAAACTGCGTGGGCTGCGTAGAGAAGAAGCTCGATGTAATAAGGTCTTCAGGTACATCGTACCAAATAATCGCTTAATGGTTATTACTGAACAATTTATTTTATTGAAAGGTGTTCATTAACTTAAATGGTACTAATGTCATCATTTTAGAACTACCTTCCTGTCTCCGAAAACTTCCAACAATTCCCATCTTCTTAACTAAATAACGAAGTATTAAAATTAAAACTATCAATACGACAAACAAGAAGACGGAGCGGGGCGCTTGAAGAATCCGAGATCCCATTTATAGATCGCAAACAGTAGTGTGATGTCGATTCAGCTTTTCGTTGCATTTTATTTTTTAGTTTTAATAATAATTACTGCGGTTTACTTTCCTCACTTTTATTTTGATTGAATTGACGTTATTGCAAACAACATCAAGCAATATATCAGGTATCATATTGAATGAACTTAGCTTATCAAGTATCAACAAATGATGCTAATTTTATGTAAATCTCCACTTAATCTATTCATCACAATTACAACTCTTTATATTGACATCTGACAGAAAGTTGTTTTAAGATGTTACGTGAAAATAACCACACGGTTTTAATAACGCATGAGTACATGCGAAATCACAAACGCACTAGCACTCAGGACTCAAAAGCGCTCTGGTGATAAAAATAACGTGCACTGTGACATACAAACATTCAAGCCTTTCGCGATAATGTAAATATGACCATTCACGCCTAAGACCTCATTATCATAAAAACGCCTCGGCAATTGATTCAACATGCGAACCCTTCGACTTTATGAACGGGATCTCAAACGCGAACATACAAACGCTCGTTTTAAGAAGTACACACCATTTTGCAAGAAAAATTAAAGAAAATTCGATTTTTTAAAAGTATGTAGGAATCGTTTTATTACCATCAAAGTTAGTTTTTTTTGCCTTTCTCATATAGAAAGGTTATGCACTCTGAAAATCGTTAACATAATCCCGGCCATATCCCATTCGACTCAGTTCGTCGAGATCAGCAAATCTGTCTCTCTCTCTCTCTCTCTCTCTCTCTCTCTCTCTCTCTGTATTTTCTATTCTCACTCACTTTTCTCAGAGATGGCTGAACCAAATTGCTCAAACTTAGTTTCAAATGAACGGTATAACACTCCCATAGGCTGCTATTGAATTCTTAGTTGATCCGACTTCCGGTTTCGGAGTTACGGGTTTAAGAGTGCGACCACACACAAAATTTTGCCTTTCTCATATAGAAAGGATATGCAATCACTCTGAAAATCGTCAACCTAATCCCGATTTTTTTTTCGACTGGCATAAGGTTTCTGGGTTTTAACAGAGACGTAGCTAGGAGTGCACGGAGAGGGGTTACGTCCCCTCTCCCCCTCACTGCTCAACCACCCCTTTGAATCCCCCTAAGATCACCCCTCATTGTACCCCCCTCAGACCACCACCCCATCCATCGCTCACACCCCCTCCTCCTCTCAACCCCATTATCTTTATACCACCGCTATATCAACAAGGCATCCCAAGTTAAGCCGGGGAGTGGTTCGGTCAAGGGGTTTTTCATCCTCCTCACACACCCACCCCCGCATGAAACAATTAGTTAACTGGAAGACAACATTGAATTAATGCTGATTAGGCTAATTAAGAATGATTTTTTGTTTTGTTTCGAGTGTTTCACCGTCTACACGTAGGTCATCAGGTTCGTGACTGGCGAGCCATTGTGTGTAGGCGCAAAGTTTACTCAGAATGTACTAGATTTTTCCACAATTGGAGCAAACATAAGCAGCCATAGAACCATAGTTTGGAGAAATGAGAAAGGCACTGTTACACCACTAGGTGGATTAAAACAGGTTTTGAGTTTCCAAAAAAAAAATATGATAATTGACGGATTTATGGCATATCCCCCAAACCTATTAAAAAAAAGGTTTGCGGTGTTCACGATGTCCAGCAGATCAACTAAAATTCTGAAACTCAAAAAAAATCATTAGGAGTATTCCTCGTACCTTGACGATTAGTTAAATATTTTTTTTGCATCCGAGAACGTTTTCCCAAGTAGTTATTGTTGATATTCCTATTTGTTATGGCACGTTTGGCGCGCTCTTTTCACACAAACCATCAGGTAGTGCCTTAACAAGTATCTCAAATGCCGCTATTCAAACGTCTGGATTTTATTGTCGGAAGGAATTTCTTTGTCCATAGGGAGTGTGCATAAGATCTTCTGCTTATGGAAAACCAGTTTGGCCTTTCATACAGTGATAAATTGAAAGTCGTTTGCTAGCAACATTTAGCTTTGCTGTTAAAACCAACTGTAGCCACGAGCGTAGTTCTTGCACTGATGATGGGTTCGCTACATCATCATCATCAAGGAAACATTTTTCCCAAGGCATCGATGTTTTGAACTCTAAAAATTGTATTAAAAATTATTATCTACAAAACAAAAAAATATTCATAGAAAAGAAATCGTTAAGGCACGGGAAAATTAATTAAGAACAATTTAGGAACAAAATGAAGTAGATCGGTTGACTAGTTTTTCGGCAATCGTGATCACGGAAAAACCATTTTTGGCAAAACTCGGATCTCTATAAAAACTTGGAAAAATATGCTACTTAAAAAAAATTAAATTACTTACAGATAGAGTAATAACAATTCGATTGAATTTTTGAAAATGAAAAAAAGGTAAGTAACCCCTTAACGCGGTCATGAATCATCTCCGTCCGTGAATCCCCACGCTCAAAATGAAAAACAAGCTTCATAGCCAGATATTCCAGTGTTATGGAGAAAATCACTCTGGTCTGTTTGTTCCACGCGAAAATGTAAGCGACGATACCTACACGCTAACACACGCGATCGAAAATATTAGCATACAATCGTACGAACAATTCGCGATAATGCAACCATTCAAGCCCTCCGCTATATTAATAATGTGGTCACAAACGCGAACATACAATCTCGTTTATTCACCCAAACCTACGCTCGCTATCTCACAAACAGAAAATACTCCAGTGAATAAGACAACGTGTTGGCTCTAATGTTATAAGCGCAGTTTTAAGCGTCTGAATATAAACGCATGTTCCCACGCGATCACGAATCACTCACGTCCAGAAGCCACTACTATCATTAGGACATTGCAAAAAAAAAATTTTTTTTGAGTTCTCGAAGGCCCCCCCTCTCATATTGTGACAAATGTCAAAGTAAGCTCAGATGCCAAATTTCACATCATTTGGACAATTTTAGACCCCCGCCCACTTCGCTTGAAATTTTTGAAATTGGTAATATGGGAAAATATGGAGGAAAAATATATTAAATGCTATAACTTTTGAAGTAGCAATCAGAAAATTACAATTTATACCTCTTTTTAAAGTAAATAACCTTAGTATTTGAAGGAAGACATTCCTGTTTCTAGACAAATAGGGGAAAGTGGGGTACTGGGTTATTTTGGCCTCAAAGTTCCCTATTTTTAATAATTTTTCTGCTCCGTGATGCAAATCATACATATTTTGGAGTGTTTCTAATGTGAAAAATCTCAGAAATCGAACGGAACCTTTTTGACTTTTGTCCGAATACGGGAAGTTGGGGTTATAGGGCCTTTTGTCATTAATATTAAATTTTATCATTTTCTCGTGCATATTTCACATTTTTATCATAAAATTGCACATATTAACTCCGTTTAACAACAAAATTCTTATTAAATTTACTACTTTTAGTGTAAAATACGCTTGAGGATCGCATGAGCAAAGTTTCCATCCTGGAAAAATAGGGGAAGTTGAGGTATTAGGACATTTAACGAAAAAAATGTGATTTGTAGAGTTAATGTCCAAAAATTTAATGTTTCTAAATTTTACCGCTAACGAATTTATCTTTGTTGTATTCATAAGAATTTTCCGCGTTCAACAAGCTATATTTATGAAGCTATATATGAAAATTGATTGAAGAATAATAGAGATATATGCACGAAAAAATTTAAAATTTAATATTACTGACAAAAGGTCCTATAACCCCAACTTCCCGTATTCCGACACGAGTCAAAAACGTTCCATTCGATTTCTGAGATTTTTTTACAATAGAAGAACTCCAAAATATGCATGATTTGCATCACAAAGCAGAAAAATTATGAAGAATAGTGGATTTTGGGGCCAAAATGACCCAGTACCCCATTTTCCCCTATTTTTCTAGATAGAGGAATATCTCCTTTCAATAACTTAGGTCATTTCATTTAAAAAAGGTATAAATTGTAATTTTCTGATAGCTACGTCAAAAATTATAGCATTTAGTATATTTTTCCTCTATATTTTCCCATAGTACCAATTTCAACAATTTCAAGCGAAGTGGGCGGGGATCTAAAATTGTCCAAATGATCTGAAATTTGGCATCTAAGCTTACTTCGACATTTGTCACAATATGGGAGGGGGGGTCTTTGAGAATTCAAAAAAAAAGTTTTTTTTTTTGCAATGCCCTAACTATCATTCGTAGCACCCTAGGTCCATGACTTTAGTTGAACCATTATCAAAAAAATAACGCTCACACTCTCTTCTAGCATCTGAACCGTACACTTCAAATTATACTTTTGAAACACGGCCCGCGCGAGCATTAATCCATTCATACCCATGTTGTTTGTGGACAACAACGTTTTTAAACAGCTAAAACTTTTGATTAAGGCAAAATTTGCTCACAAAAATAAGTAAGGCTAATAAATGTGACTATTGCCATTCATTTGAGTATTAATACTTGCAAGGACCAGCTCTAGATCTGAAGTTATTGTAATTAGTCTGATTGGATTCCGATGGAGCAGTGCTGCCAGGAACAGTTTACATTGACGACGGAAAATTAATTTTTCATATATCTTCGTTATGGTGCAATATTATTGAAAATTGATAAAACTTGACAATTTAGACTGTCTTTGGCTACATTTTCCACGCAATTGGACTATTGTAAATATTCTAGGAGAATTGTATTGAGCATTGGGAGGTAAAAATTGAGCAGCTTCTAGCACTGCGAGGGAAGCACCTATCTTTATGCAAAAAGGCTTTTCGTGTTTCTTGACCCCACCGTTTTCAAGGAAAAATAGTTTTGAAACCCTACATGATCGAGAAAAAAGTTGGGCATGAAAGGGTTAACTACAGGGTTCATATTAACAAATAGGGTAACAGTTCCCTAATGCTTCTTAGCACCTCTATTCATCCCACCTATTTGAACACATTTGTTAGAACAGTGTCTGCTATCTCTGTTCAACGTATTAGCTTAAATGGTAGGATTAATAAGGGTGCGTTATACTCGGCTTTTCACTTCGCTCAAACGCGAGTATTTCACATATTCCAGGCCAGTTTGTTATTGTATTACTTCTTAGGAACGAAGCAAATATGTTGAAACCTATTTAAGTGCAATCCAGTGAGTGAGATGAATCAGGTATCTTCTACCCTATATACACGTTAACATATAAACGCTCATTTCTTTCTCATCCGTACAAACCTAGTCGCAACCACGAACATGCAATTGCGATAATCCACACATACCTACGTCCGCGATCTCGCAAACACACCGGTGGTTAAGTCAATATTTCAGAATTCACAAATTTATAAACGCGTTCTCAAGCACGAACATACCAGCGACCGTTTCCTACGCGATCATGAATCGTACGCGCGTGGAAGCTCTCACCTTCAATATTAAATGGCGCTTGCCTTCAGTTAAACCATATTCAACCAAAAAACTTCATATGCACTAGACAACAAGTAGCAGGAACTCACTCTCTCCTATCATCTGTATCGTCCACCCAAAAGTAAATATCAGAATCATGGCAGGCCCCAATCCGCCCACGTGAATATGCAATCGATCACACTATGAATATAACGAATTTATACTCGTGAAGTTATACACAAACACTGACGTGATGGAACACGTTACATACAAACACTCGTGCTTTTCGCGATTGTACAAACCTGCTCCGTAACGCATACTTCCACGATTTTGCAAACATGAAAATTAAGATGATTAAGTCAACGTTTTAGCGCGATCATGTAAACGATCACGGGCCGCTCGAGCATTTAAAAACCTATGCGAGTATGCAAATGACCACATAGTTACACAAATTAATTTATACACTTGAAGTTACGAACATTTCGACGATAAAATACGTTAACACACAAACGTTAACATGTAATGGCGATAGTCCACGTATCCATGCGCCCACGATCTTCCAAATGTGGCTAAGTCAAGCGCTTTCAAGCGCGAACATACTAACGACTGTTTCCACGCAATCATAAATCACGCGTAGATGCACCTACCTTCAATCTTAGAAGCCTTGGTCCATACTTTCAGTTGATCCATATTTGCACGAGACAACACGTTTTAGGGTGACCAGTAATTGTAGTGATATGAAGGAACTCAATCTACTCTAGCATCTGTATCGTACACTTAAAACGAAATATTAGAATCACGGCTGGCGTAAACATTCAAAAGCTTACGTGAACATGCAATCGATTACACGGTGATACAAATGAATTTATACATGTGAAATTACGTACATGTGGGCTCACACGACGTACAAATGGTCACGTAATAAAACACGTTAACCTGCAAACGCTCGTGCTCTTCGCGATTCTACAAACCTGTTCACAAACACATACCTTCTCTCGCGATCGCGCAAATATCAAACGCCCTGGTGATTTTGATCTCGAGTTATTAAGCAGTCTTTTCAAATTTACAAATGCGATCTCAAAGGTGACCATATAAACGCTCGTTGCCATGCGATCAAGAAGCCTTAGCGCCCCCATTTGAAGCGTAGACTCATTATCACAATCAGAGCCACGACTCACTGTAATCGGCCTCATGCAGTTTTTTTTATTTTGTAACATTTTCCGTCTCGCCTGCAATTGTATATAGTGAAGTAATTCTACTGCAAATTCCTAGCTCCACCAAATTATGGGGTAAACCTGTCTCAAATTCTACTCCAAGCGGCTGCATCACCAATACACCAATACAGATTAAACAAGAATAAATATACATAAATATAAATAATAAATACACTGAATACCAACTGTACTCAATGTCTCCAAGCCAAAATATCCAGTACAACCAACAAAGGAGCGAACGCCGAAGAAGATGGATACACAGTAGCGACCAATAAAAATAAGAAACAATCACAAATATTTGACCGCGAACAGCAAAAAACAACGAAATAGTTTCAAATGACCACGCGAGAGACTGATTGATCCCCAGTGCAGTGCAGCGAACAACACAGCTTCACCGCCAAGAAAGAAGATCTCAAGACGCAGCAGCGAACTGCGGCAATAAGACGGAACGTTGGTAGGGAGATGGAATCATTTTTTTTTAAATTTATTTTATCATTTGGAAAAATACATATAAGACACATGCCTCCGTTATGTTAACGCATTAAGCCGCCTCAAATAAACAAAAAAACACGTTCCAAAAATATCCATTTTGTCAGGGTTATCAAGAACATTACCTAACTGAAAATCGCCATTTTGGATTTTGAAATGACGTCACACCTCGTTTTTTGACATCTACTCTTCTAGCCTGTTCCAAAAATACGCACAGTGTTAGGGTTATCAGGAATGTTGCTCAACCGGATGTCGCCATACTGCTTTCTGAAATGGCGTCAAACGTCGATTTCCATCATCTACCCCTCTGGCACATTCTGGGATTATCTGAACTTAACTTTTCTTATGATCGATTCGCATTATCTGCCATTTTTGTAGTGACAACACTTCTAGATCTCCAGACCTGTGCTCAAAAATGTTCTTGGTTGACATCCGTTAGACTGTATACTAATTTAAGCTTGTTATCACGAACTTCAAGGACTAAACAAAAAAATCAAGCTGTCACTTATTGCGCTTGCAGATCTCATGTATCTCTGTATTTCAGAAAGTTCTTTTGTGACTATAAACGTCAATTGTACCCAATAGGTCATTCACCGTTGCATTATGACCCTCCGTAAGAATGTGCCGCATCCGTAAGCGACCGAAATATAACTGGTTACACTCGTAGATCTTGAGACCTTCACTCCAGGGAGTTCTTAAAATATCTGAAACTTGAATTAATAAATCCGTACGTTCCTAATTATTTGATGAAAAATAGTTTTAAATTATACAATTATTCAATTTTGTAAACTGCTTTGATGAAAGGAATTTCGATGGAGAACTTTTTTTACGACCTCAATCCCAAAAAATGAACTATTTTCGAGCCTAATTGCAAAGACTTTTTATACAAAATACTTCAATTTATGAGCCCCCGTTCTGGTTCAGAAATGGAGATTTTCACTGCATTTTTTGCGGAAACTGTAATAATAAGGTACAATGATCATTACCTAATAAAATGCGTTATTTAAGACAATAACATGGAATATTCATTAAGTTTAATAAGTCGTACTACCGAGTGGTGATTTCCGATATAAAGAAAAACTAGATGAACAACTTGTGAAGCTTTGTAGGTAAAAGTACGCTTAACCCACCCTACATCACCATCCCTTAGCCATCGTCACGCTTAACGCTTAGAAAACGCAACGCACATATGAAAAACAGATGCATACGTGTAAGTTGTATACGCGACGAAATACATTGATCAAATCACAAGAATCAAAAATAAAGAATAACAAATAATTCAATCGGTTAACGCAGTCCGGTGATTTTTGGATGGCTATCTGAAAACCGAGCTATTCTTCAATTGTTTCTAAGATTAATCGGTTTATTTTTTGCGTGTAGTATGAGCAATCTCCGTTATTTTTTGTTTAGCAATGAACAGTTAAATTTAGACAAAATGGATCTTAAATTTTGAGTAACATGAAAAACTTTTTTAAACTTTTTTTTTTGGATTTGGTGCAGCCACAAAAAAAAATGATTTTTTTTTGTTCATTCCGATACTGACTTTTATCGTACTTTCGAAAACGCGATTACAAGGAATATTTTCAAGCAATTTGTTCATAAGCATAAGCATAAGCATAAGAAATCGCCAGTGGTTGCTATTCCATTATTAACCAGAACCAAATGAGATTGCAAAAAGTTCATTGGAACAACATTCTTGGGAATAACATGATGAGCCCATTGTGCAATCGATATTGATCCCTGCATGCATGCTAATCGATACCGACGCTGGCCGTGTCCTTCTGGGGAAGGAAAGAATGTTAGTCCGATACATGTCGGTACTAGAGACCGAGGAATCCTCTGCATCTCCACATGTATCGCGGGAAGGGGAAATTTGTTAGTAAGTGTGTCAATAGCGTTATCACGTCGTAATAGTGGCGCTCTGGGCAGCCGGCTGCCAAGAATTTGAGAAATTTATCATTTGTTATATTATTACGATAGGCCGAATAACCAACTTGAACTCCTGACAGCCGACTATGAGGAGCATTGCTGATATTTTAATAAATCCGTTTCATGCACTTTCTATCACGCGGCAAATTTATGGTGGCTAACTTTACCCGCCGATCGTTTGAATAAAATTCGAAATCTTTTGCAACAGATATTTGTGGGAGATAGTTGAAAATGAATTTTCAAACACACAATCCAAAATAAATTCTTTCCTTGTTTAGCGAACAAATCTGCCATCTCTTTGCTCCACCACCGAGCTCGGGTAGTGCTCATCACGGGCAGTACAAACCAGCAGCATTTGTATTCACTTTCGATTTCCCGGTGCCCGCGTGGTCCCAGGAGGATGTCAGCAAGATTCGGTCATAACGGTACATATACCAGCGTGCAAAAGATTTTGCAATTTTACCACTGCCCTATTTGAACGTGTCGAACCTTCGCATGGTGGGGTAGTTCGTTTTTGTTTTGTTTGAGAGGTTCATCGTTTCACCATACTGGGAACTTCCTCTGTTATAGGTAGGAGTTTTTACTTTGGGCTGCAAGCTTTCGAGATTGATGTTAGATTAGATATGAACCGTTCAAATTGTTGCGGTTTGCACAAAAATAAGATAATTTGAAGTTTAAGCTCTGCGCTTAGGCAACCGTATTAGGATGATCATTTTGTCTCAGCTTTTTCTCTAGTGGGCTTATGATGTTGTGCAACATGTCGAATTAAAGCAGAAAGAAACGATTGCGAAACCGCATGTCTGAAGATATGTGGATAATAATACCAATCTAATGAAGGTAAAAATTAACTACGCGTTAACTAAGTTAACAGAGTTTGACCTTTTCAGCAGCATTTAAATGGGGAGCATAGGGGACCGGAGGCGAATTTGGAAAGGACTTACTTTGTGGCAACGAGTACTTACTATGTTGAATACAGGTCGACCACCAGCTCGTAACATTAACAGTTTTGTCAAGCCCTGTCCGAAATGACAGCCGTGTCCAAAGTCGGCCGTCCCCATGCTCGGAACTAGTGCCCAACGGTACAGCACAAAACCGTAGATTTGTAAACTGTTATACCGTCCCCGGTTCCATATACGGTCATTCACGGAATGTCATCGAACACGTCCCTCCGAGTTCCTCGGTAATATACAACCTTCAACAACAATAATAATAACAGCAACAACAACAGCACGCAGAGTTGCAGTGCTCTGGAACTCCCCTTTCGATTTCGTGTTCGCGCAGATAAATCTCGGTTGGCGCTTTGGTTGGTCGGCGGAACCTCTAGAGAATCGTGCGTTCGAGTTTTCCACCTGCACAACACGATCTGTAAACGAACGGGGCATGAGCACGTGATACGGCGCGGCGCCGTGGCAGACCAAACCTTCTTTTTTCGCATTTGCAACTTGCTGTTGTTGTTGTTGGCCAACTTGTGCCGACAGACACATTCAGAGGTACGTGTAGTTAGAGCTATATAGAACAATCATAATAACCAGCACCCACCGACAATATGTAATACGTAATAATAATAGTCAGTCGTAAGATAATTTTTATCGGCGTTACACACTCGACAGCTGTTTGGTAGTAGTACCCCCAGAATGACATTTAAATTAGACGCACGCCCCAACGGAGCCGGGCCCCGCCGGTACTGTTGCGGACTGTCGTGGAACTGCATCGGGAGGGGTTTGGTTAGGTAAATTTATTCATGAGTTTGTAATTTTTCTGTTGTGGAAGTGTGTCTAATTTGAATTCGCGCAAGGATGTTGTTGGATTCAAGAAGGTAGAATACAAAACGAGATTTAAGCCGGGCATCCACGATTTGGAAGGGTAGAACCTTCCCTGGTGGCCGAGGCGTGATGGATTTGTGTGTTGTTTGTGAGTTACTAGCTTACGAAACGTACGATTAACTAACCTTTTGCTCCTAGGAGATGATTCTGTTGGTCACGACTAACAACTAACGTTTGGTGATATTCCGCGTGCTGCTGTAGCTTATCTATTTATTATTTTAATTTTGGTTAATTTATTCTAATTCCTGATTCCAGGAAAAACAGAACCAGCATGTGTTTGATTTGTAGCAGGTCAACATAGTAGTGGTGTTCGTGTTACATGCTGCATGCATCGCCCTATCTCTATGAAGTGGACCAATTACACTAGTAGAGGAGAGCTCGCCAATATTACAAAGAAAAACACGTGCAACTGTCTATGTGTGCCGAAAATCCTTAATGCTTTCTTCTTACTGCACCATCTGAACTTACATCCACATGCTCTTCGTTCGATTAGCGAGCGACGAATGAGGCATCGATTCCGGGACTTATATACATAACTTCTTAATATTCGATTAGGTCTGTTAGGTGCTCCATATTGACTGGAAAATTTCGGTTTTTCCGTGCCGCTTGCGAAAGATTTTCTAAAAATCGATTTTTGCAATGTTTGTAGAAGTCATACATACCTCGAAACCTAATAAAAAAATGGTTACCATTTGTTCAACTTATTTGTTCAAACATGGTGCAATTTCGTTCCTTACAATAAAAGTTACTAACGTACATTACATTCCTTATCGCTGTATTTCCATAAAGGTGCATCCACTGTTTGGTACTACCTCAAAAAATACAAATTTTCAAAGCACCCATAAAAAGTTAAAAAAAATTCAACTGTCAGTTTAGTGTTTCTGATTGACCAAACCAGTTAACTATCCATTTCTATAGAATTTTTGAACTATGATCTTTATGATCGATGGGATAAAATCCACATGCAAATCACAGATATAAGAGGAAATCAAGAGTAATTTTTCAATCAGTCCTGCATTCAGTGAAAAAAATATTGAGCGTAGTTTTTTATTTGGATTATAGAGGGTTCAACCTTATAGTCATTTGCCTCTTTTCAAGTTAGAAAAATCTCTTTAGAAAAATTTCTAACGCTATATGGTCAAGGCTCAGAAAATGGCAACCACAGGCGAAATTATTTTTTATCAAATTTTGTGTCAAACTGCTTGTTTTCCGTATGTATATAACCTCTAATATTAAAAAATATGAATGGTAATCCCAGAAAAAAATTTCATGTCTGTCATTTATGAAAGTTTTTTGATGCTACTTGCATGACCTGAAAGTGACTAAAAGACCGTAAGGAGATAAAAAGGTAAACAAAATCCAAATTTTCAACTTTTTGCATGCAACCACATTTTTTATCGTAGTCTAATTTAAATTTGATGATATTGCTTTAAAAATTTTGATGAATATGGATTATAGCTTATTTTCAGTTGTGAGGTAATGGAAACCAAATAACTTGTAACGTGACAGATCAAAAATTCAATAAAGTTTTGTGGACCACACCAACAGCATGCATACAATGTCTAACCTGCATTTTTTCTTACTACTTTGAGTCTACTTTTTGAAACTGTATTGTGAAAACTGCATCGGGAGGGGTTTGGTTAGGTAAATTTATTCATGAGTTTGTAATTTTTCTGTTGTGGAAGTGTGTCTAATTTGAATTCGCGCAAGGATGTTGTTGGATTCAAGAAGGTAGAATACAAAACGAGATTTAAGCCGGGCATCCACGATTTGGAAGGGTAGAACCTTCCCTGGTGGCCGAGGCGTGATGGATTTGTGTGTTGTTTGTGAGTTACTAGCTTACGAAACGTACGATTAACTAACCTTTTGCTCCTAGGAGATGATTCTGTTGGTCACGACTAACAACTAACGTTTGGTGATATTCCGCGTGCTGCTGTAGCTTATCTATTTATTATTTTAATTTTGGTTAATTTATTCTAATTCCTGATTCCAGGAAAAACAGAACCAGCATGTGTTTGATTTGTAGCAGGTCAACATAGTAGTGGTGTTCGTGTTACATGCTGCATGCATCGCCCTATCTCTATGAAGTGGACCAATTACACTAGTAGAGGAGAGCTCGCCAATATTACAAAGAAAAACACGTGCAACTGTCTATGTGTGCCGAAAATCCTTAATGCTTTCTTCTTACTGCACCATCTGAACTTACATCCACATGCTCTTCGTTCGATTAGCGAGCGACGAATGAGGCATCGATTCCGGGACTTATATACATAACTTCTTAATATTCGATTAGGTCTGTTAGGTGCTCCATATTGACTGGAAAATTTCGGTTTTTCCGTGCCGCTTGCGAAAGATTTTCTAAAAATCGATTTTTGCAATGTTTGTAGAAGTCATACATACCTCGAAACCTAATAAAAAAATGGTTACCATTTGTTCAACTTATTTGTTCAAACATGGTGCAATTTCGTTCCTTACAATAAAAGTTACTAACGTACATTACATTCCTTATCGCTGTATTTCCATAAAGGTGCATCCACTGTTTGGTACTACCTCAAAAAATACAAATTTTCAAAGCACCCATAAAAAGTTAAAAAAAATTCAACTGTCAGTTTAGTGTTTCTGATTGACCAAACCAGTTAACTATCCATTTCTATAGAATTTTTGAACTATGATCTTTATGATCGATGGGATAAAATCCACATGCAAATCACAGATATAAGAGGAAATCAAGAGTAATTTTTCAATCAGTCCTGCATTCAGTGAAAAAAATATTGAGCGTAGTTTTTTATTTGGATTATAGAGGGTTCAACCTTATAGTCATTTGCCTCTTTTCAAGTTAGAAAAATCTCTTTAGAAAAATTTCTAACGCTATATGGTCAAGGCTCAGAAAATGGCAACCACAGGCGAAATTATTTTTTATCAAATTTTGTGTCAAACTGCTTGTTTTCCGTATGTATATAACCTCTAATATTAAAAAATATGAATGGTAATCCCAGAAAAAAATTTCATGTCTGTCATTTATGAAAGTTTTTTGATGCTACTTGCATGACCTGAAAGTGACTAAAAGACCGTAAGGAGATAAAAAGGTAAACAAAATCCAAATTTTCAACTTTTTGCATGCAACCACATTTTTTATCGTAGTCTAATTTAAATTTGATGATATTGCTTTAAAAATTTTGATGAATATGGATTATAGCTTATTTTCAGTTGTGAGGTAATGGAAACCAAATAACTTGTAACGTGACAGATCAAAAATTCAATAAAGTTTTGTGGACCACACCAACAGCATGCATACAATGTCTAACCTGCATTTTTTCTTACTACTTTGAGTCTACTTTTTGAAACTGTATTGTGAAAACTTTAAAGTTTTATTAATTTTTAAGAAAACAGTTTATCTTATGTAACGTGACAGATTTCTTCTGCTGTAAAGCAATTATATCAAGTTTGATTCAATTGTTCAATATTGGTAACCATCTTTGATTCTGATGAAACCTTTTATGTTTCATGTATATGGGAGACTAAGTTTTTTTCAATATTAAACAAGCAATTTTTATTCAAGAGTAATATTTAAAAAGGGCGTGTGAGATCTTGAATGCACTACTTTCAATATATATTTTTCGAAAATCGCCATTTGTGCAGTAAATATAATTTTCTTATACAATATTAATACTAAATATAATTTCGAAGCAAAATGCTCTTAAGAATTTGTTTCGAAATATTTGGATTTTTTTTTCAACAAAAATATCTAGTAGTGAAAATACGCTCTTTTAATAAATTACTCACAAATACCAAACGCAAAAAACATAATACGTTTAAAATTTGATTGCAAATAAAAAAACTTGAAAATATAATTACATCGTAGAGAAAATAACAATAAAAAGTTTTAACATATTTCAATAATTCTTTTAATTTTGAATTTTTATTTAATTTTTTTTTTCTTTAAATAATTTAGTTATAGAATGTATTTCAAAATGGGTTTTCAATTCAAAATGCTCACGAAAAATTATCCTTCAAAATGCAGATGTTTTCAAGTTATTTTGGATTTTCTTTCGACATAATATGTTACTTCGTGAAATTACGACCTTTTCAAAAGTTTTTCACGTTTGTTCATCAAACCCAATATGTTTTTCAAAATAAACATGAAATTTTCCGTTAATACTCAGTTCCTAGATTAAGGATGATTTGTGTACGATTGTCTTGATATCCTTGCTTCAATGAATATGCAGAACTGTAACGTGACAGATTCTGGTTGTAACGGTTGTCATGAGAACACTCCATAAAATCGAAAACAAAGTTTTTCTTCAGGAAAACTATATATCAAACTCTTCCTTGCTTTCTAAGTTTCAACTTAAAACTGTTTTCATGCAAATTTGGGGGCCAACGGAACAGACTTTTTCTACTTAGTCGGGCAACCTCCAAACTAACTGCGAAAATTGTGTAACGTGACAAACGTATCAAAATGACAATAAAGTGAAAACGGTTCATGATAGAAAAAGTAAAAATGTAACGTGACAGACAGAAGCCTTGACCATATGCGGTTGGGAATCGAACCCTGATGAGCTGCGTACAAGGCAATCGATTTACCAACTACGCTATTCCCGTCCGCATTGAGTGTAGTTCCTTAAGATTGCGATAGAAAAGCAGTTTTTTTTCTTTCGTTTAGATCTTTAGCTTACATTTTAATTTCGTCGAGCTTCTTTAAATGCGTAGAAATATCCCAATTTTTTCTCTGAGTTTAGATTTTTCTGTTTTTTCGATAGCCTCTCTCAAATTCGCAGGCTTTCGTACAGTTCGTAGAGCTTTTCTGAAATTCGTGGATCAGTTTACAAGATAGTCTTGGTTTATATATCTTTGAATACTTTGAACTGTTACCAGCTCCTATTCGATAGTTTTCAAGATGCCACCCGCGATACGGTTTGGTATAACCAAATTGTTGTCGAAGGGGGGTCAATTAAATGTCGATTATAGGTTTTACGGTAATTCGCCTCTTTTATTGGGATAGAAATAATATTTGAAAAAAATATCTAAGCCCATGGTAGAAATAAGAAATCGAACCCACCTAAGCTGCGTACAAGGCAATTAATTTATGGTTTTTGTTTGTCTCATCATCAGCGTTTCGGCTAAGAATCGATAGATAGTATCGAATTATTTTTACATCTGTGATTTGGTATATAATTTCTTTTTTGCTTCATTTAATTTTCTGTTCGCGTCAGTAGATTTCCTTAGACGTCGGTAATGACGTTTTCGTAAAAATTCCAAACACCCATAAATCCGCAATTTTACGTCACAATCAGATTATGACTGAAAGAGGTTATAGCAATCGGTTACTTTTTTTATTTTTTTTCTCTAAGCAGAAAATATAGGATATCACTTTTTACTGATAAACTAAACACCAAATAGTTGAACGGTTCCGTCAAATCATTGCAACGAACGAAATTTTAATAATTGCTTTCAATATCTTGGTATAGCGCTATTGAAAATAGTTGGAACAAATATTAAATTTCATATCTGGAATTGTGATAAGAAACATTCCGCACTGATCGCCAATCACCGACGCCTTAGAGGTGACTCACTTCCCTTCCGAAGAAGACAGGGCCACAGATTTTCCACCTCAGAAAATCCCGACGGCCTCGGCTGGGATTGAACTTAGAATCACTGATGTGAGAAACGGTCACACTTACCATTCAACTAACGGCGTCGTCAGTGTATGATGGTTTACAGTGACATTATATAAAAATGTCATCGCAACAAAATTCTTAGCTTCACAAAACTTGTCTGTCAATGGTCTGTCAATTGAACGAAACGAAAAAAATTTAACTTATCACGCGCCTCAAAATATGCTGGTTTTATGCTAGAATTATGAGGTATAATGAGTGTCCGGTTATCTGGCCCAATTGCTGTTTGGTCAAATACTATCTGGCCGACTGCCACATCACAGTGGCACGACTTAGAACATAAGGTGGACTAAAGTCCAAACTTTTCCGTATCGGTTCATATAGGACGTTTTTATGTAATTTTGGTACGCTGAATTCGTTTTCGATATTAAAAATAAACATTTACTATTCATTAGGGTGTCTCAAATTTTTTTTTCTTAAAATTTGTGTATATTAATTTTCGTGTGCTAAATCGTTTTTGATATTAGATTAGTTTAATTCATTAGTGGGTTTCTTGGTATGAAAACTACATTTTTTTCCATTTTCAAAACAAACATTTTGAACGTCTTAGTGGAATATTGATTTATATTCACTAATCAACAAGATTTCTAACGATTTTGTTTTCGCAGGCGTGTTTTAAGTTGCTTAGATTGCTTATTTCATACCTTAAATTGAAATAAATCCAAAATCCTTTTTTCGCGTATATGGTTCATTTAAAAATGGTCTTATTTTATTAGGATAATATCTTATACCCTTAAGCTATATCAGCGCTATGCAAACTCGGAAAAAATAGTCTCACCAAATGACTAGAACTCAACTGTGTTCACTCAATTTGACAGTTATTACGTAAGTTAGCAAAAATAGTTCATGAAACACTTTATGACACATTTCAGATGGTTGAAAATATTTACTGAAATTTTAAACATTTTTAATTTCTTTACCACTTAATGTCTCTGATGGCTCAGCTGATACGAGAAAAATACTAGTGAGAATATCGCATAACCTTCATATATGGACTTAAGTCCGGGCTCGTCCCACTGTGCACATAGCCGAATGGGTCATCTGACTGAATGGGTCATTTGGCCAAATAGGTCATTTGAACGAATGGGCCATTTGAACGAATAGGTCATTTGGCCGGCATGCTGGGCCAAATGGCTTTCGGTTAATTCACCTGGAACCGGTTTAATACAATTCTTTGATGTAAGCGTACACAATTGACGTCTTCAATATTGGCTACACCAAAACACAGATTAGAAGTTAACAGAATGTAAACAATACGCTTCAAAGGGACACTGTGCAAATTTGATTAAATTATGTGGAAAAAAGTTACAGGCAGTTGTAGGTATTGCATTAATTTCGTATTCACCCTGTACTTTCAAGGAGTGTTAATTTTTTTAAAATATACATGGTATAACACCGGTTATTCTGTCCTATCTCAGGAACCTAGGACCAAAAGAGTGACGATACCCCTCATAGTCATGTCACTTCCAATAAGTTATCAAATTGAGACGGTCGGTACGGTTGTCCACGTTCACGAAAATATACGCTAGGATCTGTTTCTAAGGGTTTTGAAAATTCGTTATATTATCGATTATAAAAATGCCACCATGCGGGATTCAAAACTAAGCAAAATTACAAAAAGTGACGCGAATGATTTTTTGTGTACATTTTAGATTTTGTGTACTCGACCTTGTCTCAAGTAAAAAATACTGAAATAAATGTTCAAAAAATAAGTTTTTTACGGACAAGATCACATAAATTCGAAACCTTCAATTGTGGAGGTCCAGTGCCTACGAGGAACTTTTATAACAGGATATAGCACATATATTGAAAAAATAATTTGTGTGATTAATCCTCCTAAAAGTAATAATAGAGAATCAACTTTTCAAAAAGGATTATTTATAGACTTTGTATATTCAGTTAAGGTGCCCATAAATGATATTGGAAACAACTTCGTTTGAAATAGTTAAAATTAGTCTTAAGGATTTTTGTAACGTGCTATGTAAAAAAAGAAACTGGCATAAAAAGCTTTTACAAATGCCGTGTCAAATAAACGTTTGGAAAAAAAAGAACTTCGTTTGAGACATAAATGGTATATGTATTCAGTGTATCGAAATGTATTAGGCTATTTGCGAAAAAAAACCATTTGAAACAAGTTGTTCCAATATTAATATTTAAAATAACTCTTACATTTGTTTGACCTTCTATTATGTTGTTCAGACCATTATCCAAGGCAGGCCCGTGCGCAAGGGGATGATTTTTGGGGGGTTCAAACCCCTCTCATGAGAGTTTTGAATTACTTTCGTAATTTAATTAACTTCCTGATCAAGAATAAAAATTTTATACTGCGAGCCGTTTTGACACACAATGCCATTTGCGTTCGGTCATTTTAGAAACAGTTTTAGTCGCTGTACAAGGACGTAAGTCAAGTTGGTCGGCATCGCAGGATCGGTTCTCGTCTCGACAAGTTTCGATGTTAACAATAATTGTGAGTAGATCAGTTACACAGCAAAGGTCTGTCAGCAAAATAGCACCAACACCCAAGGAGGAAAAATAATTAACGAACAACACGAACTCAAAGAAAATCGGGATATCATTGCCCAGAGAAATTTTATCCTAGGTGATTTCTACACAAGAGTGGTTGAGAATCAAATGGCTCACAAAACGGGCATCAGGAGAAATTCCGCCGCCGGAAAACTCTCAGTACAAGCTAGTAGATAATTAGGAACGAGTAGTGCAAAGAAGGATAAAAAACCCTGCGAGCCAGCAGGTGTTGGTGTCTGATGAAGATTCCTTCTCGAGAACAGATATTGTCCCAGTTTGTTGAACCAAGCCGACACAAGACTCAGCCCTCCGGAACTCGTAAAAAACCTTCAACCTTCCTCATATAAGGAACGAAAAAATTCAAAACCTCTCGCTTGAGAATTTTCTGCGCACGGGTTTGATCCAAGGTATGAGTCTGTTAAACGTACTATGAAAGGTTACGAAAATGTTATGTTAATGGTAATGAATTTTCATAAATAATGTTCTATATTTCAACATGCTCAATTAATAAAGCCCTCATGTCTTCCACAAAATTATTTCTCATATTATATCCAAGAACTTTATTGAAGACACTTAGTCTCATTATGCTTTTTGATGAATTGATTTTTAGGGGGGTTATTTACCAAACTATTTTTTCAAAAGATGCGGTGTATCATGTTCTAAAGCTTTCTAGAAGACACTCCATAGTCGACGAATTTTCAATCTCATAGCTATTTTTATAGTTAATGATGCTAAAAATTTTGAAATGCGCATAAAAACCTGTCATACACAAGCAAACGGAAAACGCCATTTCCATCGCTTTTCTTCTAGTTCTCGAAAAACAATATACGGTCACAGTACACTCAAGTTGGTTCTTTTTGTCGAACAGTGTAATCGTTTAAGCATATTATATATGCTATTATTAGAATAAAGACGAATTTCGCGCCAAATCATATTCGGAGATGGCAGCACCCAGGCAGATTTTAATGAAACTTTCTGTACATGAAGACTTTGTCACAAAAAGCCACTTTGCATACCTTGTTTTTCCAAAAATTATCTAGACTGTCTTTTGAAAAGGGCCTACCTTTTTTTTACCATTTTTTTTCAAATAGCTATAGTCTAAAAATGACAAATCCTACAAAAAAAGTTGTAGGAGTGTCAACTTTTCGAATAAAAATATTGAAAAAATTCTTCATTGACTCCTACACTGAAAAAAATCGATTTTAAAAATGTAAAGTCGATTTACAAAAAACCCCATTTTTGATTTGGATGAAATTTTGTTCCAAGATAGATAATTATGTTCCCTACCGTCAAAAATTCAAGATGGGCATTTTCAAGAAAAAAAAGTTATTTGAAAAAAGCAATATCTGAAACACAAAAATTCCACTGTTTTGTGCCTATTCCTGGTGGCAAAGTAGAGACGAAAAGGTATTCTAATTCAAAAGATGAACCAAAAATATTTTCCTTGCATAGAAATAATACAAAATAGCATGCATGAAGATAGTTTCAAGTTAATGTATATGTTGTATATAAAAATAAATAAATAATTATGTAAAATTCAAATGAAAGAAATATCAAGAAAGTTTGAATTTATAAGTAAAGGGATAAAGCAATGATTTCATTACATCAAGCTTATAATATTTTGGTAGTACATTTTTCAGTGAAATAAACAAGCATAAGTTTATAAAAATAAATTGATAATTGGCGGAGTTATGGCTTTTTCCCCGAAACCCTTCTTTATTTAAGAGGTTTGCGGTGATCACGATTGAAGACCAATAGATAATCTAAAATCCCAAAATTCAAAAAATTTGTATATGAGTATTCCTCATACCTTAACGATTAGTTTAATAAATAATAATTTTTTCCTGCATTCGAGAACGTTTGCAGTAAGAAAATCGCTGTTTTAAGCTCTAAAATTTGTATTAAAAAATTCTTATCCATGAAGCAAAAATTTATGGTTAAAAAAGGAATCGTTAAACTACGAGAAAAATTAATTAAGATCAATTGAAAAAAATTTAAGAAAATTGATTGAATAGTTTTTCGGCAATCTTGATCACGGAAAAATCATTTTTAGTTAGACAACATTTCGAGATAATCGAGTTTAAAATTTCAAATTACTATTGCTCTTGGTAGACGAAGCGCGCTTGGAAGCTTTAGATCTGTTTCTCGGATCTCTATAAAAATTTGGGAAAACATCCTCAAGGATAAAGTAATAAAAAAAATCGATTATATGAATTAACCCCTTAATAAAAATATGCTTTTTTGCTAAATTAGACAATATATTCTCACAAACTGAGTTTTTTTGAATTCTGTGATGATTATGACTTTTATTGGTTTAGTTTTCGATAAAAATACACTAAAAAAAAAAATTCAGTTTGGACAAGGAAAAGTTTTTTTCAAATTACTTTTTTTCCTTAAAAGTGCCCAAATTGAATTTTTGACGGTAGGTAGGGAACATAGTTACCTGTCTTGGAACAAAATTTCATCCAGATCAAAAATGGTTTTTTTTTGTAAATCGACTTTAAATTTTTAAAATAGATTTTTTTCAGTGAAGAATTTTTTGAATATTTTTATTAGAAAATTTGACTAATTTTGTGAAAACCTCCTCCTACTCCTACAACATTTTTTGTCGGACTTGTCATTTTTAAACTAGAGCCATTTGAAAAAAAAATGGTAAAAGTTTGGCCCTTTTCAAAAGACAGGCTAGATCATTTTTGGAAAAAAAAAACAAAGTATGCAAAGTGGCTTTTTGTGACAAAGTCTTCATGTACAGAAAGTTTCATTGAAATCTGAGAGAGTGCTGCCAATATTTGTTCGAGTTGGCGCGAAATTCGTCTAAATTGTCCAAAATATTTGGTTTAAAACGTACCTTTGGAAAAAGTCTTAAGAGATATATTTATTATGTTGTCCATCTTATGAGAGTATTGTGATTGTTAGGTCGCGGTTTTAGGATCGATTAGAAAGAGGTGTTCTTCAAATATACACGGAAAAATAGTTCCCAAAATCGTGAATTCTAGAACAACCATGTTTTTACGGTAGGAAAACAGGACCATGATAAAAAATCATGTGTTTTATAATTTTATTCAATTTCCCTCCAATAACGCCCAAATAACGCTTTTATAAGTGAAAATATTTGTTTTTGTTTTGTGAATTTCAGTCACGGTTTCCGCCATATCATTATCAAATCGATTTTCTGTACGTGAACTGGTTCAAAAAATTTTGAGTATTGTTCATAAAACCAAAGGTTGTTATTCATAGATTTAGGAAAATTATTTCACATAATCAAAACATTCTTGATATTTTCTCGTGAACTATTTCACGAAAGTTGGAACAAAATTTTATTCATGAATCCATTCAATCCTCGTGAACTAATTCATGATTCCTAATATGTTAGTCACGATCCAATATCCATGCTCGTAAAATAGTCACAAAATCATGGAACATTTTTCATGTATACGAGAACTGTTTTTACCATTATTTTTGTTAACCATTTTTGTTAACGACCTATTGAGTCAATTTGTCAACAGTTTTTTCGGCATTTAATTAGCAAGGGACTGGAAGGTGAAGTATATTTTTTCAATATTTAGAGCCATAGTACTCAAGGGAGAGCAAGGTGTTGAAAGGAGAAAGTTTAGAAAAGCGTGGAAGGATCATATATGCAAGCTTAGAGCTCACCGGCGACTTAACCCTTTGTCTGCTACCGTAGGGGTCAGGGTCTTTTGGCATTAGAAATGCGAATCACCTGAGTCTACGGCATGTCCGAACAAGCGTAAAGTAACTTGTTACTTCATGCTGTCGGAACCGGACGAGAACTGGTTCAGTATAATAATCGTTCTCGTGAAATAGTGCACGAAATTATCAAATATTATTCATGTATTCGTGAACTGATTCACGATTGCTAGTATAATAGTCACGACTGACCATTAAATAAATCACAATTCAAAAAACATTCAGGTATTCGTAAACTGGCTCATAATACCCAGTACAATAATCACGACTTACCATTCCTGCTCGAGTAATAGTTCACAAAATGGTCAAATATTAGTCATGTATTCGTGAACTGATGTAAGATTAATAAAATATTAGTCACCATCCAACATCCGTGCTCGTGGAATAGTTCGCAAAATCATGAAATCTTATTTATGTATTCGTGAACTGGTTTATTACACCTAGTATAATAGTCACGATTTTCTATTCGTGCTCACGATATCAAAAAGTTATTCACGTATTCGTGAACTGGTGCATGATCCCTAGTACAATAGTCACGTCTGACCGTTCGTGCTCGTCGAACAATATACAAAATCATTAAATATTGTTCGTGGACTCGTGAACTGAAATACTAGGATTTTACGATCACGAAGTACATGATTTTTTTATCTATTTTGCGCGCTTGTGATATTTACATCTTTTCTTATTTTATGCAATATGGTAATGAAAATTTCATATGAACTTTTTCTCAAAATTTGGAGTATTATTCATAATATCATTCTTGCTCCATGCACTTTTTCATGAATTGTCCAGCAGCTAGCAACCAGTAATAAGTACGCGCATTAGGGCATTGTAAAAAAAAATTGTTTTTAATTCTCAAAAGCCCCCCCCCTCTCATATTGTGACAAATGTCAAAGTAAGCTCAGATGCCAAATTTCACATCATTTGGACAATTTTAGACCCCCGCCCACTTCACTTGAAATTTTTTAAAATTGGTGCTATGGGAAAATATGGAGGAAAAATACATTAAATGTTCTAACTTTTGAAGTAGCAATCAGAAAATTAAAATTTATACCTCTTTTGAAAGGAAATAATCATAGCATTTGAATGAAGATACTTTTGTTTCTGGGAAAATACGGGAAAGTGGGGTACTGGGTCATTTTGGCCCCAAAATCCCCTATTTTTAATGATTTTTCTGCTTCGTGATGCAAATCATACATATTTTGTAGTTTTTCTAATGTAAAAAAATCTCAGAAATCGAACGGAACTCTTTTGACCTTAGTCTGAATACGAGAAGTTTGGGACTTTTTGTCATTCATATTAAATTTTATCTATTATTCTTCATTCAATTTTCATAAAATGTAACTTGTTGAACGTGTAAAATTCTGAGGAATAAAGAAACATCAAACTTTTTGACATTTACTCTACAAAGCTCATTTTTTTCATTATTTGTCCTAATACCTCAACTTCCCCTATTTTCTAGGAATGAAACTTTTCTCATGTGATCCCTAAGCATATTTTACACTTTTTAGTAAATTAAATAAGAATTTTGTTGTTAAATGGCGTTAATATGTGCGATGTTATGATAAAAATGTGAAATCGACTCTATATGTCAGATAATTTGATGTTCCTGAATTCTACCGGTAACGAATCTATTCTTGTTATAATCCTAAGGATTTTCCACGTTCAACAAGGTATAGTTTATGAAAATTGAGTGAAGAATAATAGAGATATGTTCAAGAGAAAATGATGAAGTTTAATATGAATTACAAAAGGCCATTTAACCCCAACTTCTCGTATTCAGACAAAGGTCAAAAAGGCTCCGATCGATTTTTAAGATTTTTTCACATTATAAAAACTACAAAATATGTATGATTTGCATCACGGAGCAGAAAAATCATTAAAAATAGGAGATTTTGGGGCCAAAATGACCCAGTACCCCACTTTCCCGTATTTTCCTAGAAACAAAAGTATCTTCATTCAAATGCTATGATTATTTCCTTTCAAAAGAGGTATAAATTGTAATTTTCTGATTGCTACTTCAAAAGTTAGAACATTTAATGTATTTTTCCTCCATATTTTCCCATAGTACCAATTTCAAAAAATTTCAAACGATGTGGGCGGGGATCTAAAATTGTCCAAATGATGTGAAATTTAGCATGTGAGCTTACTTTGACATTTGTCACAATATGAGATGCCTTTGAGAATTCAAAAAAAAATTTTTCATTTTTGCAATGCCCTAACGCGCATTAGATATAAGAAAATTGTTGAGGCCGCGAACATCGTTGTTGATCCGTTCATATTGTCACGTTACCCCGATTAAAAAACCGATTATAACCAAAAAATAACAGATCGCAATAAGCTGATATCATGAACATGACTCACGTAACTCAACGTGTTAAATTAGAAAGTAAGCACTAGAATAAAATGCGATAATGGGAACAGTATTCACAAAAATCGTCACTAAGATCCTGAAATCATGAACATTACTCATACAACTCGTGACAAAAATATCAAAATACATGATAAAATCCTGAAATAATGAACATAAATAAATATAAATCTCTACTCGCGGCTAAAATATCACAATAACGTGAATAGAAACCATGAAAATCATGACAAAATTCCTGAAATCATGAACATAAATCACATTACTCGTGATTAAAATATCAAAAATCGTTCATGAACATGAATCACTCTCCTCATGACTAAAATATCACAATAACGTGAAAAGAAATAACGAAAATTGGTACTAAGATCCTAAAATCTTTAACATAAATCCCGCTAGTCTGACAGAAAAATCAGATGGGAAACTTGAATAAAATAGCATGGTAACGTGAAGTGATAAGAAATCACGAAAATCGCAAAAGAGCTCCTGAAATCATGAACATCGTTTGACTACTGGCGGTTTTTAGGAAACAAATAGTTTGATGAATATGAGGTTTATTATTCATGATTTTGGTCACGATTTTTGTAAATCGTTTCTTCTACGAAATTGTGATCTTTGATTCATGAATTTCTGAAGCGATTTTTTTCGTGTTCCGTAAAATTGATTTTTTTTTATTCATTTCGTTTATTTGATAGGCACAAATGCGTTAGCTTGGCGTTGCCAAATTCTTTTGTTTTTACATTTTGAATATCTTAAAACTAGGAGGTTACAATTTTGAAACATTTTTTTTATAAAAGAGAAAAATTTTACAACTATCTTAAGACTAGAAAAAAGATTCTATATACAAAAGAGGGGGCAAAAGATTTTTTTTATGAAAAATTTTAAAACAAGGAATTCAATAGTAATAGTTTTTTAGGAAATATTTACAGTTATCTTAAAACTAACAATATAGTTTGGTACACAAAAGGGGGAACAAATATTTATGAAAAATTTCACAGGTGTTTTAAAACTAGGGATACAATTCTATTTACAAGATTGGGGACAATAGTTTTAACAAAGAGTAGAAATTACAACTATCTTACAACTAGGAATACGGAATACAAATTTGATTTCTTATCGGAGACTTATGCTTGGTCATTTCCAAAATCGGTGTAGAAGTAGTTGTATCAAGGACAGGGGAGAGAAGGCGTAGATGGTGACCGGGAGGGAAGAGCAAAACTTGCAACTTTCGGGCAAACGGGATATCAGCGAAACAAATTAGCGCCTCAGTCTAGTAGGTCGGATTGGCGGATGGTATTCTTCGGACCCGCGGGGAATCCTTCAAAAGTCATCGGACCTCGAGTCGCTCTCGCTTCAGTTTAAAATTGATTCTGTTATTGTTATCTATATCCCGTCTTTCATAACAACATAATATCAAAAATCTCTCAAAATACGCATCTGTGATTGAAGCAGTGAATGGTGCCCAAGGTAATAACTAACGGAAAACATTCAAATGCGCGATTACCTGGTTACATTTAACCACCTTTCCATCCTCCGGTGCGTCGCTATTAGAGGGCGTTGATTTGTCAATAAGTGGACGTAATCAAACTGCATCGCATGTGCGTGTTCAGTTCACCTTACTCAAATCTAAGAGCTGCAACCATAATCAAAGCACTGTGCGCGAACTTTACCGTGCCACTATTCCGCGTCCGTCCGCATCATGGCCGGGTAAGTCGAGAGGGGGGGGGGGGGGGTAGGTGGCCGATGTACTTACACACGCTCACACTCCATAAATTGGCGAATGGAAATGAGGACAGTATTATTGATTACAAGTACATGCGTCGGTCGGGACCGCAGAACGAGAGAGTGATCAACTTGAGTACGGAACCCGCGAGTGCGACCCCGCGCCCCTCCCCCTTGCTTGCTGCAACGTAAGTGGTATTGACGCAGAGGAACTGACATTCGCCGCGCACAGCACCGATCGTTCCGCTGCTGTGGGGCCTTGTTGTGGCCTGCCCGCGTGAACCCCTGGCTGTTCCATGTTTGGCTGTTTGGGCCAAGGAGGCCAATCGGCGCGTTTTAAGCGTAGATGTCCGTATGTGCGCGGAATTACGATCAAATTTAAGAATTGCAGCTGAGGGTGACAACTGTTTGTTGGCTGTCGTAACGCTGGCCGGTGTGGATGCATTGTGGGGTCTCCGCGGTGCAGTTGCATTTCGGTGTTTCAGCAGGGATGGATTGATTTGATTATATCGCTATGCGGTACGCAACTATTATTTAAAGTCTCTTTGCAATCCTCGAGTTTTAGGATGCGCATTGACACATTTAAACCCAAACTTTTTTCCGCACTCGAACTTAGTGACATGACTTCGGAAATAAAGCCCAACTCGAAAGTGATCAACGAATGCATAAAACATTCGGATTTTTGCACTCCAAGGCTAATCACACTCAACGCGCCCATTGCTCCAGCTTTAAGCCGTTCCGAGCCGCTCTCCTCTAACCAATCGTCAGTGAGACGGAAAACAAAACTCCCATTTGCGAGACTGTGTTTACTGTTGCATTTGTCAAACTTTTCGATTTTGATTTAAGTACAAATGCAGCTGTTGGGACCCCGTCGTCGATCGAACACAATCTCCGCATCTAGCTAGGTCATATCGGTCTGTCTTACGCGTCGCGTCAGGCTGCGCAAATCCTTCCATATCTGCTGCGTGGAGATTGGGTATGAGAAGGAAAAAAAGCACGAACCCCGTTGCAACCTGGTGACACTCCTTTACATTAACGTCGTCGTTGTTGTTGAGTGCGTTGTACGGAATCTAATCTCGGTTGAGGTTTGATTTAAGTGGACCTCCCGCGTCCACCCCCGGTGAATCGAAGATATACAGATTTGGAATGCTCTGCGGCGGCGGCGGCGGCGCACACACGATTCAAGGTTTCTATGTTTCCAAACCACAGCGGGACGGCGGGTCGTTCGGGGAGCAAATTTAAAGCGAATTTTCTATGCTAAGCTGCAACAAATCGAAGGAATGTCAACTATGCGTTACGCGCCACAGCTGGATAGGCCCCCGAGAGACGCCGCCCGGTCAGGGTGCGAGTCGCCGAATTAGAAAGGATACCTCTCGCTGGGACCTGGTTTTTTTTTCATAACAATGTTCCACATTAGATTGGTGATTCATCAAGAGTTGCGGCTCAACCGATCGAAGGATCCACGACCAAACCGAATCTAGAACTGCATCTGTCGACTCGCAATGAGTTGCGAACGTTTCAAATCCAGCCACAATTAATCGCTGACAGTGGAAGGAAAACTAAACAGATTTCCAGATGCAGATAAGGGCTAAATTGATTTAGTAGTCACCTACAGAGGTTCACACCAACCAGGTGAGCTGGTCGCGGCACTTACGGGCTCCGGGCCCGGCCAGTTCAGAGGTCCAACGCAAGCGATTGTGATGGTGACCGCAGAACATATCGTGGTACCGTTTTGGAGATTGGCCAGCCGGTGTCGCCAGTAACGAATTTATCTGAATCGATATCACCAACAGATTTATGCTTCCAGCTAAGCTCGGGGCCCCAGTCCACGGCGGCGGCGTTCTTCTCTCCTGCAAAACCCAATTGGAACAGAGATAAATCTTAGAGCAGGTATATATGTGTGTTAACAATGGAAGACTAGAGCGCTGTGCGAAACCACAGCAAAACCCTTTAGGTTTTCCTACGCCAGTGGGTATGTTCAAGGCTTTAGCTTGGGTTTCGTCGCGCAACGTTTGAAATGGGTGATATTTTCAAACTGACAGTTGACTTTTAAAACCACGAAATTCCGGTTCACATTTGCGGGAGCCGAGTTTCGTTCCAAAGTGCGCATGTAATGTGGTCGAGTGCTCGATAGCTTCGATACAAAACTGAACTCTTACATAAGAAATAATTCGTTTATGCTGGAAATAGACTCCTTTCGTTGTTGTTGTTGATATATTGCGGATATATGAATATATGAATATATGCAGTTTCAAATAAACTAAAAATAAAGAAATAAATTCATAGATGTGTCGAATTTATTTCTTAGATATGCATGGGAATCAATCAAGACGAAAGTTTTTGGAATGCACCATCGAGTCTTTCGCAACAAGTTTTGCCTGTTAGCTTTTCATTCCTACTGTTTGGTCCCAAGCTTATGATAGGGGCTTGATTAGAAGTAATATCGCTGATACTTAGCGTTTTGAAGATCAAAAGGTTGGTGTCATCCTCATTCATTATTATTGTTCAACCTGATCGGAAACTCGGAACTTCGAACCGCAGAACCCTATTGGAACCAGTGAAAAACACTCTATTAATTCGAGAGCAGTGATAAAAAGTGAATGTGGAGATTTCAGCCCTTTAAGAAACTCGATGGTGCGGCACAAAACATCGAAAATTTCACATAGTACACTCAACTACATCGTTCAAGTATCGTTTTCTATGATGAACTCCATAAATTCTTATTTTTGCTTCTGGCTGATTTTTTTGAACTCATGGGTGGCAGCGATAACATACCTTAAGCAAAATTTATAAAAATACTCTCCTCATCAACTTTGTTGAAGACAGTCAAGTGCGATCTATTTTGGTGCAAAGGATATGGAATACCTTCGAACATTGTTAACGCGTAAAAGCATAGCCCGCTATGAATAATGTTATTAAAAATAATATTAACAAAAGGTGGCGCTTTTTACACATACACACAATCATTGTGTATAGAATTTGTAAAATCGCTAATTCGGATTGGTTGCAGAGCCTTATATGCGCTCTTTTCATGAAGGTGTAGTAACTATCGTGGTATTACGATCAGTACCGCCTACAAGTTACTCAAGGTACTCTCTCGCTTTCTGTTTAGCGGATTGCACTGGTTTGTTGAATCCTTTGTCAGCGAATGTCAAAATGGGTTTGGAAAATGACGAACGACGGCAATCCCTGCGATGAATTCGGAATAAATTCCGGGAATACAACTTGCGAACCATCTGTGGAATTCAAGGCGGCGTTCGATTCTGTCGAACAAAACAAACTATGGCTTCCAACAAATGTGATCAAACTGATTATTATGCCGCTTGATGTACCAACATGATGTACCACTAAAGGATGCAATACAAAGACCTTCTGTAAAAAAAATGAAAAATGACTATAAACTCTGGCAAGACAACGTACATGGTAGCTGATCAAAACGTTGTTGGTTCCGTGGTGAAAATCGATAGGATACGGTATGAGGTTGTTGACGAATTCATATATCTTGGAACACATATTCTGCTGTTCTACGCATAAGTGTCCCACGTATATAGGGAATCCCATAGCACAAATATGCTTATAACGGCAGCATTGCACGTAACTTTATTAATTAATAATTCATAATTAATAATTTATTAATTTATTATTATTTTAAAAATAACGTCAGCTTAATCAGCGTTACCACTTTCATGTCTTTGCCTACCAAATATCAAATTTGAGACTACCAATGACCGGAGTCCTTAGGTGTTAGGTCGTGTCGTTAACTGTGCAATTACTGCCAATTGTAAATTGTACATACACTAGTTCACAACAACAGAAGGTTTATCGAGGAAAAAATCAATTTTTTCGCGAATTTTTTCCTTTACTTCGATAAAGTAACTCTTAAGCGAAATCTTCGAGGAAAATAACAGGTAAATTAATTTATGCGTGAATAAGTGCACGTGTTTGAAAAATTATGTTTACTGGTGGGGCAAGACGGCCGGTCTGGATTATTTCTATTGATTTATCCTTGTATGAATGTCTCGCATATAGAAAGGACATTCTAGCAGTCAAACCTGGAGAACCATCTAGTTAGCTGAGGTCTCACATGCACTAGACTGCCCATGATCGCAAACCAGTCTCATAAAGATAGGAAATCCCATAGAAAACGTATAATCGAGGAACTGATGTTACGAATTAAACATTTAATATATAACGTTCCAGTTTTGTATAGGTGATTGTGAGTGATTGTCGGAACTGATTGCTCTTTTTACGACAACGACAAAATCGATATTGGAAAAAAAATCATTTGCTTCAACTTTAAATTGGACCCCAAAACGTTATTTCCACCTATAATTGAACATATAAATTAAAAAGAACCATAATCTATTCAAAACATCCGTTAGAAACAGTAAATTCCGCAACCTGTCCATCTTACCCACACCATACGTCCGTATGGACGTATTACCCGCAGTCTCGAAAAAGTGCAGATATTTCTTCGTTTTCTTGTTCTTTAAAAAATGCTACTTATTGATTTTTGTAACATAATCCCTCTGAGCACTCGAAAGTCAATATATGGAACTACAACATAGAGTATTACAGGTTGACAAAACCATTCTTTTACTGCGTTATATTCGAGTATGTCCTTAGCATGTCCGTCTTACCCCCAGTTCCCCTACATAGTTAATCCAATTTTTTTTTTTCGATCCCGCCATCAATATATTTGTCAGCACTCTCTAGTACCGTCGTGCGGGGTTGCTTTGGATATGTGGGGCTATTTTGCATACTTTGGTTTTTCAATATTTACTAACGGACGCGCTTTTATTAGTTATACATATTATACTTTTGACATTTGTAGAGATATATGTCTTTTAACCATGTTGTATATGCCTTTTGTCATTTTTCTTAACACGGTTTACCAAAACAAACAAAACATTTCAAGGGTCGATAAAAGTTATTGGAAGCTCGTAAAATAAGACTGCTCAACAAAACAGAAAATCTTAAGTGTAATGAGACCACATACTGATCTCCGGAAAGACGGAAAGAAGAAAAAAACCTGTTTTAATTCACCTAGTGGTGCAATTGTGCCTTTCTCATTTACCAAACTACGATTCCATGGCTTGTTATGTGGAATTCCATGACTTGTTAATGGTGGAAATGTCTATTACATATTCAGTGCGATTTACACATACGTACAACGAATCGACAGCTACGAACTTGAGTTGCTATGTGTCGACACTGAAACACTTGAAACCAGCGGCGAATCCAGGAGGGGGTTAGGGGGTTTGGACCCCTCTAAAAATTTTCAGCTTGCTAAGAAATTTTAAATTTGTTTCTCAACTAATAATCATTCCCAAACAATTTTTTCACTGGTTTTTCAGACCCCTTAGGAAAATTTATTCTGGAGGAACTAGAAAATTTTATTCGGGTAGGGGGTACATGATGAGGAAAGGGCAGTTTAGGGATGGGTGCTGAGAGATGGGGGGGACTCCTCACCGCATCCTCCTAACTACGCCCCTGTTAAAATACGGAAAACTTATGCAAGTCAAAAAAAATTAAGTTGACGATGTTCAGAGTGATTGCATAACCTTTCTATAGGAGAAAGGCAAAAATGTGAATTTGCTGTGTATCCACACTCTTAAGCCCGTAACTCCGGGAACGGAACTCGGAATTTAATGAAATTCAATAGCAGCCTATGGAAACGTTGTACCTTTCATTTGAGACTAAGTTTGATGAAATCGGTTCAGCCATCTCCGAGTAACCGATGTGCGTATTTTTGGTCACATACATACATACATACACACATTCATACGCACACACACAGACATTTGCCGAATCCGACGAACTGAGCCGAATGGTATATGACAGACGGTCCTCCGGGCCGGGATTAAGCTGCCGATGTTCAGAGTGATTGCATAACCTTTCTATAGGAAAAAGGCAAAAAATGGTCCGTTTATCTCTAGTACGCCAGGATTGGCTTCTATGAGCATTTGAAGGTTTTTGTGTGATGAAAAATTGCGTTTTCCAGTTGTGTCTATGAGCATTTCAAGATTTTTGTGTGTCTTTAAAAAAATTGTTTTTAATATCATTATCAACAAAGAACTAAGGAACTCCCGCATTTTTCCCAGAAAATGCAAGGAGTGTTTTCCATGCTCCATCGAATGGAGGACATCCTTGGAACAATAACGATGTTAACCTGGTCGTTGATGGGTAAATATAAAATCATCAGCTCCGTGGGGAGAATGTATGCAGTTCAGCCTCTTTTATGATCACCCTCACCACTATTGTCATAATAATTAGCATAGAAGCGAAGCATAGCTGTCATCATCTAGCGAACGCTATAGTGATTTGTGCACTACAATGCTTAGCGCGAGTATCTTTGTTGCCACACAAATTTGTGTGTTCGTAGAGCAATCATTACGTTTAAATAAAGTATTACCATTTCATCACGAAACATCAATTGTTTGAGTGTAGATCTATATGGAATGTTGTTGTCATCGACAAGGGATTCTTGGTTCCGTGTATTCCGATCAACGTTTGAATAGAATTCACAACGTAGAATCTAGCCACCAGATGAAACATTATTTCTCTCGTTAATCCGTCGATAAACCGGTGCCAATAACCGCGTTTTCAGCATTTATTAAGTTTTTCATTTGCAGTAGAACGATAAATCCAACGCACTTGGCCGCAGTGGTGGAGTAGTCATCGTCGTATTGAAATTGACGCGAATATCATGGAGTAAGATATGTCGGTTATCAACGTAAAGACAACCCTATGGTATGCCGTGGGAGTTGAAGTCTTCTTGAAGCAGCTGATGTGCGATGTATAGGGGAACAATGTCTGCCTTTGATTCGGACTTGACAACCGACAACTACAATATCTGGTACCGAGGATTACCTCGGCCCCGGCAATTAGTGTTAAAATGGTGGAAGATCTATGTCAGAATTTAACCAAATGTAAACCTAGGGGTAAATCATGGGAATGAAATATAGGGACCCTTGGGTTTTTTTATGTTTTTTTCGGTTTTGTAATAGCACCCATCAAAGGACACTCTCAGGCCCTTACGAGGAAGCTTAGGAGAACATGTTCCCTCAATAGGATTGTTAGACTCTCGCTCTTTAGTTAACAAGGGAGTCTTACTATCCACACGCCGGCCCTGGACGCAAGGACATAACTTGCTTCGTATAACCCCTTTCAAATACAGGGTGTTTGGTTCATGAGTAAGAATCTCTCGAGGGATTATTGACTGTCATGTTTGGAGCAAAAAATCGTTCTGCACATACCATCAAATCTCAACCGTTACAGAGTTATTGAACTTTTTGTGTAAAAAACTTGTTTATTTTAAACCACCTCTAACTTAAAAAGCATACCTCGTATTTTAAATATTTTAATGCCATTGGAAAGGTGAGAAAATTTTCTATTGAATAATGTTCTCATATCTTTCTGATAATTAGTTTTAATTACCTTTTAGTTGTAAAGTATTTAAAAGTTAGTGTTTTAGATGAGGTTTTTGTTAATTTTCTCAAAATAATGAATTATGATTATAGCAATATCTATTAGGGTGGCACGAGGATGTATGAAAAAAATTAAATACCGCAGAACCAAGTTAGAAAAATTCGTAATTCTTCAACGAACTCCTACGCCAAATCTGAATCAAATCTGTTGGAGCATGTTTTAGCACAAATGATTCTAAGTTTGTATGGAGTTTACTATGAGAAAATAATACATTTTCATTAAATTCATAAATATGCCGCTAGGTGCACCTGAAAAATACATTGTATGCTACATTCTATAGATTCAGTCAAGTAGAACAACTTCTTCTAAAGACAGTTCATAGCTATGACAACTGGTTCATGAGTTATTGCAAAATTAAACTTTCGTTGCCCTGAAGGTTATGAAAATTGTACTGTCTCTGGCTACCCGGCGATCTGAACCTTCAATCAAGTGAACCTTGACATATTTGTTGTGATCACCAGTTTTACTGTTGGTGCAAAGCAGAAATATAGTCCAGATGGTGTCGTCCGAAACATGTGATCTAAAGGACTTGGGATCGAATTGTGTAATAGAATTATTTTTATGTAATTTTTTTTGTACAATAATATACATTGAGCAAATTAAAATTGAAACGAGCCAGAAGCGGGCAAGATTCCCGTTATTTTGAAGCTCAACCGATGTTCACCATATCCATGTGGAGCTGGAACTGGAACTGCTATAGAGTACCCCGTAAACTTAAGGTTAATTGAGTAAGCCGGGCAATATTTGCCACTATACGCCACTATAATCCGACCATGAAGCACGATTTGATTTTAACCAAAACTTAACGAATTATCCAGGGATTAAGATTAGAGTAGCTTCGTGAATATAACGTTAGAACATAAATTTACTAAAATAAAACAACACTCAGAAATAACGGTTACGATTTCCCTTATTACTTTATTTGAAACTAACAATTCTACATAATAACGTTCCCGCTTTACAGGCAGCAAAAAAAATAATTAAATATTAAAATTTAGAACCGAACTCATGTCCTTCAGACTGTCTATTTATGACGCTCGCATCTTTACTATAAATCCGCCTATGTTGATAGCTGCCTAATCCGGTTTATGACTAGCATATCACGGTTAACTTGATTGAAGTATCAGCCAGAGTATCCAGATAAATTCAATTTTCACCAACGATGTAGACAATTAAGCACAGTATAAAGAATAACTTTTGAACCAGAAGTCACAGCCTATTACACTCTTCGGGAAAGTTGTACACGGTACTCATATCTACCGAAATTAGCATAGCACATATTTTTAGAATACATAGGAACGTGTCTACGAAATATTGAATAATGTGGATCGTTTATCCATGTTAAATCACATACAAACTTTAAACCACTTGTGCTAAAATATAGTGCAACCTATCAAATCAACATTTTGCATGGTTGAATGAGGTCGTATAGCGAGTAGTTTTAAATCGGTTGTACTGAATTCTAAAATTTGTGCCACCCTAATATCTATTATCCAAAAGTTGGGTTTGAGAACGATTCATAATTTGTTCTTCAACATAATATTCCTATCTCTTCTCGTTTCCTTGTAATTTGACTTCTAAACTTTCCTGTAATTGACTTGCAAGTTCTTAAAAGACTCTAATCTAAAAAAAATATGTTTTATATCGCTATTATCAGGGCTTCATTGGAAATCTGAGAAAATTTCCTTTCAATGTATGTACAGATATATTTTAGTTAAGCGTACTACATGACTTTTTACTAGTAAAATAACTCAAAATGTCCGTTTTTTGGTGATTTTTGTAATTATTCTAATTATTAATCAACTAAATTTATCGTCACTATTGTTCATTTGGTGCCCCTTAATATTCTCTACAACTTGTTATTCGACACTTTATCCCTATCGCTTTGCATTTCGCTGCAATTCAATAGTTAACACAGGATGGCCTCATCACAAATGGATGTTTTTGCATATGAAACGAGAAGATAAAAATGATTTTGCTTCGAAACTAAAAGAGATAATTGAATGGAGTCATAGGAAGAATTGTAGAACTTAATGAGATGCATTAATTCCGTGATAATAATGGTGAAGTTTATTATTTACTATTTTAAGAAAATAACGAAAATGCTAATAATAACACTAACTTTAAACTAATTAACCTCTAAAATAATACTAAATTCACTTAACTGAAAGGTATAAATACATTTTTCTCTGTAAAGTTTTCCTGGTTTTCGAATAAAGATAAGAAAAGGTACAATAAGTTCCATACTTTTTCAATATGAGCTAGTATTAGTGAATATGAGATAAAAATATCCAAGTTCAATAACCCAAACATATGAAAACAAGACAAGATAAGTGTATCATGTCAAAGAACAAATTATACAACTTTTCAAGACTAACAATTTGAATTAATAAAATAGTGATGTTAACTATTAAGATTTTCGCGAAGTGAACGAAAAATCGATCAAAATTGTTAAATTTTAAATAAATTACTGTGAAAAGATTACTTAACCTCGTTAGCTGAAACCGTTGAGGACATTTTTCAGTGGAAAATTTTCTCACCTATCCAATGGATCTAAAAGAAATGCAAAGTATATTTTTTGAGCTAGAGCTATTTTAAGACAACTAAGTTTTTAACACAAAAAGTTCAATAACTTAGTAACGGTTGAGATTTCATGGTATGTGTAGAACAATTTTTTTCTCCAAATATGACAGTCAATCATCCCTCGAGAGGTTCTTAACCATGAACCAAACACCCTGTATATTAAAATATAAAAATCGGAAATAAACTTTTTAGCTCGATAGGTGCCCGCATTTTAAAGTTTACATGGGAGTTCGTATGGGGAAATTGTCTTTTGCAAATGAATTCTTCCAAGAGTTGCCCGTTACCTCCTAAAAATAAATAGATGTCTAATTTTTATAGGAAATCAAAGTCTAGAAGACTGCAAAACGATCTGATGCTTGTGGAAAAAGTTATTAAGCAAAAACCGATTGATGCCCTGAAGATTGATGAAAATTTCACTTTTCATAGCATCACTGCTTCTGACGGTTTAATTATATACAAAATTTTTAACTTTCTCTTATTATGTACAAAAGAAGAATTTATCCCTCAAAACCATGCGAAGTGGCCAAATAGTGTAGATAAACGAGTTAGACACACTAAGAGAAGATTGAAATAAAATTGCGTATAATTGGACAACCAACAGCAGTGGTGCTAAAAAAATGAGTATAATCGGTTTCTGCTTAATAACTTTTTTTTTCAAGCGTCAGATCGTTTTGTGGTTTTCGAGATTTTGTTTCTTTGTTAAATTTCCTATAAAAGTCACATAACGATTTATTTTTAGGAAGTAATGGGCGACTCCTGGAGGAATTATTTTGTAAAAGCTAATTTTCCCATACAAAATCCCATGTAAACTTTAAACAGTGGGCGCAAAAATATAGTTTCACCGATCGAGCTAAGAATTTTCACAGTTGTTCTAGGACCCAAATGGTACCTAAAAAGTTGCTCGGAGCTGGAATCTAATTTTTGTCCCACCCTATTAGTCACGTTACTCCGAGTAAAACAATCCCATAGTAGTCCAAAAATAACATACCGGTAAATTGATAAGAAATTACCAATGTCTTTAAGATAAGCAATTACCAATGTGATATCATGAACATGAGTCATGTTAAATTCGATAGTAAGATCAGAAATAAAATATCGCGATGACGTGCATATAAATTACGAAAATCGTTACTGTAATCCTGCAATCATGAACATAAATCACACTGCTCTGGCAGAAAAATCTCATAGTAAGTTCATGAAGTCTTGAATCTGTGATAACGTGAATAGAAATTACGAAAATCGCGATTATGTTCGTGAAATCATGTACATCGTTTAACTGTCAGCTCTTTTCGTCGATATAGTTTATACAAACCAGTGTATTCCAAAATTATGAACAAGAATCAAACTAAACATGCCCAGGGAACAACCACAACAGCCCAACCAAACATTCGAATGTCATACCATAATACGACAACTAGTTTTTTGTAAACCCAAATAGTTTCACGAATACGAGGTTTATTATTCATGATATCAGAAACTTGGTCACGATTTTCGTAAACCGCTCAGTTCACGAGACCGTGATTTGTTTTTTCTTGAATTTATGAACAGATATTTTTTCCGTGTATGAATGAACCTTTGTTAATTTCCAGATCAAACAGAAGTATTATGCTACACACCAAAAAATAATGAAATTTAAACAACATGTAAATCAATACGAATGTAAATAAACAACAATTGAATCCAAAAATTGATTGAAAATTACGTTAAAATCAATTGGAGCATCAAACAGCATACAATTTTACGCTTTCATTCGTGTAATATTACATGTCATTCATTTTACAACAGTATTCGAGTAAAAATACATTGAAGTGCATTGGTTTTCCCTTTAAAGAAACTGTAATTTTCAATCCACGTGTAAAATTATAATAAAATTCGATTAAGAAAGCACGACAAGTCGTGTGTATTTGTGGTGGAACTTAATTTTACATTTATATTCATGCTCCAAATGTCCATGAAAATAAACTTCAAATTACAAAATATTTTTTTTC
Organism: Topomyia yanbarensis; assembly: GCF_030247195.1. Lineage (NCBI taxonomy): Eukaryota > Metazoa > Arthropoda > Insecta > Diptera > Culicidae > Topomyia > Topomyia yanbarensis. Next base: position 402,427,210 of record NC_080672.1, on the reverse strand, counting down.
TGTGTAGCACAATTAGTAGACAGCTTTATTCCGAACTCGGTTGCTTCAAGCAACTTACGCCAATTATCAGGCTATGAACAGAATGATGGCAACATACTAGCTACTATTTTCATGAGTTCGCACCTTTAGGCTCCGACAATTCGGAGGCAAACATCCAGCTGTTATTTGTTGCTCACAAAGACCTGGCAACCATTATCAAAAAGTCAAATAACCTATTAGAAACCTTGAGTCACATTCTCTTCATCAGATCGAGCCGATGACAACAGAACAAGACCTTTTCCAAAACGACAACAATAGCAGCAACAGCAGCAGCAGCAACAACAACATCAACACCGGGCTTGCTTTAGGCATTTTCACAACATGTCACCTCATTTGGCGGGAGTGTGCACGCGCAGCAGTGATTGCGGTTCTGCTGTCAGTGCAGCTTGAGACCGTATCTGCGCATACCTACATATTCTGGCGTAGAGGGTATAGAATGCCACAGTGTGGTATTTAGAACGACTGGGACACTGCAGAAGAGAGGTTGCGTTTCGCGAAAGGAACAAAACGCAACCTCTGAGACCTTCTCCTTCTCTTCCTTCGCCCCGCTAGCTTTGTCTCTCTCGGCAGGCAGGCAGGCAGGCCGAGAATGTGTGTCACCGAGGTCCTACATTAACAGCCAAAAGCAGCAGCAAACAACTCTAATGACAGCGCTCGACAGAGTGACAAAGTGCAAGCATGTGTTTCATAAAAGCAAATAAAGCCAACATATCGAGGAACAGATTCCTACCGATTGCCCGATAGATGCCAACCAACGGACAGCAGCAGGCTCGGGGCGGAAAAAGGGCTGCCTGTGTGCCGCCGCTGCTCACACACGTGTTCCATAAGTGGGTGTTTTCCCTAAACGTTGTCACCAGACAATGTAGGACTAAATATGTAGTTAGCTATCCTGTGTCTTAAGTGGTTTCTTGGTTTGGGGTGCAATGTCAGCTACTGCGGTAACATTCCGTAAGACCACTTGAATTTTGACAAGTGGTTGTCGATAATTTAGTAAGGCCACAAATGTGCGTTCGCTTGAGTGGACTTGCATTCCTGGACTAGGGAAAGGAATGTATGAAGTGAAGATATATCAGGGATATGCAGATTTAGTTCTCATATTGGACTTTCTTTCAATGTCAGTCGATTTAGCTTTCACTTGAACTGGGCAAATTTGGTGACGCTTGTATGTGTTCAACCCAGGTTATTACAAGCAAATTTCAAGGTGTTATAATTTACTCCGCCGCAAAGGCTAATAGGTAAACATTCGCTTAAAATACTATAATTTTCCTGACGCAAGTCCAAACCAGTGGAGTTTGCGATCATAATCCGCACGTTCCCCGTAATGACCAATAATAATCGACGGGTAATAATAGTCAAAAATGAAAACACTTTACCAAACCAAACGATTGAACCGATTCGGCCCCGAAGTAACTGAGAAGGCGTAAAGGGTCAAACAGAATGCGCTGTCACTGACGCAGCGTCAGGCTCAATTCGATTAATTTCAACGTTACCGTGACAACATAACCTAGTTTGCCTAAGAGAGCAGTCCATTCGGATTGGTACACTCTTCAACCCGAACTTTGACGCTCCGACAGTAACGGAGCATTCTGTTGAACCCTTAAGTGATTTGATCCTTTCAGTAGGTCACCGGCGAACGCTTCAGCGCAGGGTATCAAATCACATCAATCTCGCTTCGAAGTCGAATACTCGAACTTAAATTCGTTCAAAATATGGCCGCATTTAAAAGGCACACGACTCAAGTTTCGCCAACGACAACAACAGTCAATCACTGAAGCCTATACGTATCCGCCTTTACAGTGCCGCAGATCAGGGCCGTGTCCACCTTATTCGCAGCATGTACTCCCTGTGGAAACTGTGGCTTGCTGCCGATTTTTTTTTTGTTTCTGTTTTTGACATGCAGATTCCATCCAGGTGCAAAACGCTCTCGCTCACACGACTTCGTTGCATAACGAATTAATCTTTTTCCGATCACCATTTGTCCCCGCGTGGCTCGTGCGAGTAGGACCCTCGCTCCGATGGCAAGCCCTCACTAGTTGGTCAATTTGAATAGTATTTTAATGAGTGACCGACTGGTAACGACAAAGGGCAGCCAGGAATTTTGATTGATTCCACTGGGCGGCTGATCAACCTTGTCGAACCGATTTGATTGTTGCTCCTTACCTGTAACGAGAGAGACGAGAAAAAAGCATCACTGGTTAGAACAGAATTTCCCATGCTTTTTCACCCATAACAAACGAGAGAAAAATTCTCACGAAAAGTCACGCAATCAAAGAGCTGTCATTAGTGTGTTTATTATTTCATAAAGTGCATTTTCGACCCGTGAAAAGAAACCCGAATCCATTAGCGTTCCCAGGAAAATGAACTCCGGGCCATTAATCCTTTCCTCCCGCTGAGCACAGAGTGCAGTGACGCTTGTCAATCCTTTCGGTTTCCTTCTTTTCCATCTCACAGCCACACCAGAAGAAGCGTGGGTAACGAGTTAACGAGATAAATCAACACTTGAACCCTTCCCGTGTCACAGCGCGCGCGGAAAACCAGAAGACACAGGAAAAATATACTTTAGGAAATTTGACAGAAATTGTTGCGGTCCTGTTGTCGAGGGTGAAGTGGAAACGATAATAATCGACTTCCTGGCACTTGTTTATCCTGCTCAAGCGGTGAGGCGTTACCGGCCGGGAAACGCTAAGAGGCACCAGGATCACAAGCCGCGGGATGAATTTGGTTGAGAAATGATCGAAACGTGACAATTTGTAGGTTTTAACGGTTTTTCTTCCGCCGCTAGATAGTTAACCTAATGAGTTTCCACATTTGTGTTATTTATTCGTAATCAATATTAATTGTCTCCGAGATTGTGTTTGTGTAGCGCAGCGCCAGCGGTTCTCAAACGTTTCATGGCGTGGAATATGTTCACGTTCACGGTACTACTGATCGTTCCTGTTTTATTCACTGCAGTTTAAATATTTCCCAATTAGAAGGACATAGTAAAATTAAAAGAGAATACAATTTTGTGTCTTGGATTACGTCTCGTAAGAATTAAGATTAAAAAAACAGGATACATAGCTTTGATAGCATTTTGAGGTCGTTCATAAACCACGTAGATTCATTTAAAATATATTTTGATTTTATATGTCCTTGAATTAATATTAATCGATTTGAGCAATCGTAGATAAAAAATCTATGTAAAAAGCATATTTAATCAATGTTTTGTCCTTATTTTTTAAAAACTTGAAACAAATCTAAGTGCCCACGTTTAATTTTTATTTGAACACTATAATGTTCCTCTTGATGTGGGTGAATGGAGAACAGTGAGTCGTTATGTAAGGTATGCAAACTAGGCTCGATGGAACTATCCAAGTCAGTCTTGGATATCACATACATGTGGAGCAACATCAGATCTTGCTTCAAGCTGTTCTCAGCCTCCATTCGGCAGTTTTCACGTTGTCACCCGCGTTACGGCTTGGTAAGACCAAACTGGTGTCGAAGCGGGTCCATCAAGGTTGTCTGACGTATTCTTGATGGTCACATCATTAGCGTTTCTGCGCTAGAATCGACATACAGCCTTAGTTGATTATTGGATTAGGGAGTATGTTTAATGTGGTAAATAATGTCGTTTTTGCTTTAGATAGTTGATATTAGAGCCCGTAGAAGCCCTTGGGCGTCAGATATACGAGTTCCGACGGAAATTGAGGATTCGATAAAAGAGATCTCTTCTATGAGACGGTCGACCGACGGCGTCGAAATGCCGAAAGAGATGAGCAGCGGTAAGTGAGTTTTACAGGAGAGAGTGAGACATTTGCTTACTACCATTGAAATGAAAATTTCAAGAACTGTACGAGATGGTGCTGGGCCTGTGGCCTTCGACTGGCATGGTTCATTCCCATTGGTTCGAAAGTCTTCTTGGCAGGTTGGTAGATATGTGCTCCTACTGGCAAGCTGATCCATTCGCTTGGGTGGGGGGCATGTAGATCCTACTAGTTGTCGACTCTTTTGACCGTGGGTATGAGGCTAATTCAGGAAAGGAGTGCAGGACTGGCACCTAAGAGATAGTTAATTATTCAGGATTTGTTCTTATGATTATCTAACTCGACCAAGCACACCGGGTCTCAGAAATGGTCTGTTCGAGTCGAACCAGGCGGACATTTGGTTCAAGCAAATTTTATGGGGAATAATGGATAAATATTTCTTATGTCCTCTATAGGCAGAGATTCTTTTTGTGATACCGTAAATGCCTTCACTCGTCTAGCTACCCAGCATAATGATTATACAAAAAAATTGAGGGTTTGCGTGGTCCATAATGTATTGAATATGTATAATGACTAGAACAGGGATAATCGGATTCTTTTATAAGATAGAGATGAAACAGCACAGTTGTAGGAAAAAGTACTCGCTAGTAAGGACGAATATTGCTAGTATGTTTACTAGAGTGACAGGAAAAAAATTACCCCTATCGACCCATCCCTGAGTCGATTCTTAGTCCCACCAGGAGTACTTGTTCCAAATTTGAAGCAAATCGGACAAGTCTAGCTACCGGACCAATGTGCCTGAAGTTTGTATAGGATTTTTCGACAATTTACATGGAGAAACCCCACTAACTCGCATTTTCGCCGCTAGGTGGCACTATATGCATCGTATTATCACTGTAAGTAAAAATAAGAAAGATAATTTAATTGCCTACAACTTTGTCGAAGACTGCTAGTGAATCCGGCTTTGTTAAAACAAGTTATTAAACTTTTAACGAAGTTATGTCTGAGTCAGTTTTGCATGGGGCGTAGCAGTGCTTGGTTGTGTATCAGTACTTGATTCGCACGAACTAAACATTTTTGTGAAATAATGGTTATATTTAGGACAATAGTATGTACAGAAGATTTATAGTAAAAAATACGAGTCATGTTTTGGTTAGAAATTTTTAGTTCCACATTTCACTGCATAGAGGGCGCCAACACTAAATTTTTAACAGAAAGAGATAGAGATTAGGTGTCTTCCACAAAGTTGTAGAACAAGCATTTTTAAATAATTCTTCCGAACATCTCGATATTCTATCTTACTTCTATAAAAAGTTAGTGTTGGCGCCCTCTATGCGGTCACAGGTGGAACTAAAATTTTCCAACCAAAACATAGCTCGGATTATGTACTACACTTCTTCTGAACATACTGTTCAGCTAAATCGAGCCATTATCTCACAAAAATGTATAGTTGGTGGGAATCGAGTACCGATACACAACCATGCACTGCTAGGCCCCATGCAAAACTGGCTCAGACATCACTTCGTTAAAAGTTTAATAACTTCTTTTAACAAAGCCGGATTCACTAACAGTCTTCGACAAAGTTGTAGACAATTAAATTATCTTTCTTATTTTCACTTACAGTGATAATACGATGCATACAGTGCCATCTAGCGGCTAAAATGCGAGTTAGTGGGGTTTCTCCATGTAAATTGTAGAAAAATCCCATACAAACTTCAGACACGTTGGTCCGGTAGCTAGACTTGTCCGATTTGCTTCAAATTTGGAGCAAGTACTCCTGGTGGGACTAGGAATCGACTTTGGAGTGGGCCGATAGAGTTTTCAAAAATTCATCATTTTTTTGGGCACTCTAATGTTTACCGTATCAATTAATAGCCGATTGATCCGCTTCGGACCAAAGAGACAGAAAGGAGATTAGTAAGAAACAGAAGTGGATTGAATGCGAAATTTGCCAATATGACGTAGACCCCAAGGCGATGATAGAATGATTTTCCATAGGATTACACAGACTAGATGACACGACGTTACATACTCTAAATTTGTGCCAAATAGTATGTATGTATATATGTATGCATGGATGTGTATAGAAGCAATGTATCCCTGAGCAACATGGAAGGACAGCCTCTGAGCCGTAAAAACGCTCATGGGAAGCCGGGTGCGGTGAGTGCAACGGTGAGACGGTAGGTGTACAGTTAATGCACATAGGTTGCAGAAATAGTTTGTTGAGACAGCCCGATTACAAACTGATAGATAGCAATAACGATAACAACAATACTATAATGTTCCTCTCACATTTTCCACAAACAAAACAAATCGAAAAAACTACGTACAGTTTCGGAAAATTTTGGGGAGGTGGGTTGGTAAAAGTCTATTTGTAGCCTATGAAATGGGACGGAGGGTCAACAAGTGCCAAATTTCGGTCTACGCGGCTTATGAATGGTCCCGTTTTGGGATCCTTTACAGGATTAACTATGAATCAAAACTTTTCAAACGGGCTGCCCAATGAACTGGGGAAAAATAGTTTTGAGTCGAATTTTAAACTAAAAAATACCCGCTCAAACTGCTACTGCTCTAGTTTTAGAATTTACAGTGTTATAACTGTCAAAATTATGAGCATGAGCATGATGATCGTACAATTCGTAATTGCGACTCTATGATTGACCTGAACAAGCGTTTCGAGGATTCTATGCCTTGAAATGAGAAAAAAACGGTGCCAGCCTCATCCTTACAGTCATCGGGGATGGAAAGGAATGTTATTGTAACCAACGTTGTTATGGAGACCGTGTATACCTCTGCATCTCCACGTTTGCTACAGGATCGAATTTTTGTTAGTAGGATAAGGTAAAGAGTTGAACAAAGCTGGATTCACCTTGATAAGTAATACGGTACGATACGAAGTGTTATCATGTGTTTATTGCTCTGGGTAGTCGGCTGCCGAAAATTTATGATAGATCTGTTGTTTGATGAATTAATTTGGAAATGCTCGGTTTGTAAAAAAGCAATTCAACAAGCTCCTGATAGCCCACAGCGGGAAGTATTGCTCTTGTTTAATTGAATCAAACGGCATGTGCACGATTTTATTATTCCTTTTTCCTTTATTCCGACGAAACAGGACATTTCAAGAACAATACAATATAATGAAAAGCAATAACCATCACTGTCTCGAGACATTTATAGAAACAGATATGCTAATTATTTATTAGCATTATTTATCGTGTATTAACTTTACTATTATTATTATAAGAAATGAATTGACCATTATGTATTGGTTTCTTGCTCCACGAACGTTTGAATAACATGTTAATTCTTATATTATCATCAATCGCACGCTTAGTTATACTAACTGAAGCGCACTTAAACGGTATAAAATAAGCACTTACGAAATATTTAAAACGACGAATTTTGTAAGTCATGCGCGCGGGTTATTTATACTCACTACTAGAACAAGATTGTAGACAATACGAGCGAAAAGAAACCAATTTAATTTAAAACAACAATGTGGCTGGTTTAGCCTACTTTCACTCAATAATCAAGCTGTAATATTTTTATACTAATAAAGATATATGTCTAACATGATCATCATTGGACTACTCCAAAGTATATGAAAGTACTCAGTACAACAATTTTTTAAAATGATAATGCATTTGTTCTTCGGGCTGATATAACTGTCGCAATTGATAACTGGCTTTCAATTCTTCTCGCGAACTGTCAACTCTCAATCATCATACATGATAAACACAGTCATCATTTCACTCAGATAAGACCATGCGTATTGCCTACGTACACTAAATGCCCAGTGAGTAGTTCCCTACTTGATAAAATAAACATTAAACAAGCAAAGAAATTAGTTTGCTCAGTCCAGAGAAATGTCAGCTCCTGTATAAACTTCTATGCTGCAGAATATGAAATTGAATTGATGTTAAATACTAATGCTTGCAAACCTGTGACAACAATCAAAACCAATCAGTGCTTTCTTTTGGTCAGATGGGATTACTTTTGGTTGACTACCAAGAATTGCTATAGATTACCTTCGCAACTTTTTGAAAACGAATCAATACTGAAACTGCTCTAACATTACTCAATCCTGCTCGTCTACCAAAATTAAAGACTCTGAATCCCTCTGGTATAAAGATTCGCCATCTCTATCGTTTGTTTACCATTCACCTGACAGTGTCATTCCAATCGAGCACAAGACCTGTAAAAAGCACTAAATCCGAGATAGAAAAAATTTCTTCGAATCCTTCTCTAACGAGGGTCATTGAAAGATCGCGTGCTCGATTGGAATGGCACTTACAGATAAATGGTATAGATGGCGAGCTTTTATACCAGAGGGATTCAGCGTCTTTGACTAAAAACCTCCAACTAGCACCAGTAGGTATTTCTAATGCAAAGGCGCAAATCCAGTTCAGTCCGCCCGTGCTTTAGAAATACCTACAAAAGAAGGTTGTCATATAACTTAGCGATAAAAAACGTATCACGTTCGGCAAGGTTCTTAGGTTTGCTAGAATAAACTTTACTTTTCAAGTAACCCCACAGAAAAAAGTCTGATACCGTTCAATCCGGAGAACGAGGAGGCCATTCCAAATCACCATTTTTTGAAACAACGCGTTCTGGGTTTTTTGCTCTGCAAAAACTTGTTTTGTAGCGGCTGCGGTGTGGGAAGGTGCTCCGTCTTGTTAAAAATAGAAGTTTTTCAGACCTTTTTTCTGCATTTGTGGACAGAGGGCGCCAAAATCCAAAAGGAAGTGTGTGTCGTCGATGGTCTCTTCCTCTTTTAAAAAATAAGTACCGATGATTGTTTTAGAGCACACTCCGGCCTTCGATTTCAGCGCCATATGCTAACAAGCAGTACTCACACGTTACACCCTGCAGTGTTGAACTCAATCCGGAATCACCCTACCCGCCCACATTGCAGATCGCTTGTACGCGACTCGAACCAGTCGCATTTCAATACTCATGTGTGCATGCAAGGTTTCAGGTCGAACAGCGCGAAGAAGATCGCACTATGGACTTTGCATACAGCGGGGAGGCGGGTGCAAGTGGTACAGGCACACGAAAGGTTCGTACATGTGGATTAGCTGTGTGCGGGTTAATGCCACCACTGTCGAAGGTCCGCAGCGTCTACCACTTGTTGTACCGTCCGGATGTTGTTGTCATGATGTTGCTCGAATGGCATGCGAGCAACGAATGATTCAAATATAGATACGCAGTACCTCTATTTATAATCTCTCGTTTTCGAATGAGCCCCTTAGGGGCCTTCTATTACGGGTCTACCTGAAAAAGCAGAAATGGTAATTTTCCATTTTTTCCAATTGTACCGATTTTTAATAGACTACTTTTATTGCGCATGGAAAAAATTCCTCTCATAAACTCATGAATAAAAAATCACGATTTCGTGAGCTGTGACATTCGTGGCCTATTTCCTGAAGTATTCATGAAACTATTGGTGTTCGTATCCATGAAACTATTTGTGTTTTCAAAAAACTTGATCTCCTCAAAATTATACATGGCGTTACATTCCAATGTTTGGTTGGGTTTCTGTGATTGTTTCCTGCGCATGTTTAATTTGTCTTGCGGTTCTTATTCATACACTGGTGATACACTGGTTTTTATGAGGTATATCAACAAAAATAACCGACATACAAACAATGTTCATTATTTCAGGAGCATTGTCGCGATTTTCGTAATGTATCATCACGTCACCGTGATGTTTTATTCATAAGTTTTCTATCGGATTTTTCTGGCTGGGTAGCGCGATTTATATTCATGATTTCAGCACCTTAGTCACGATTTTCGTAATTTATATTATCGTGACATCTTAGTCACACTGATTTGTGTTCATGCTTTCAGGACCTTAATGACGATTTTTGATATTCCAGGCACGAGTAGTGTGATTTATATTCATGATTTCAGGATCTTATTTACGATTTTCGTAATTTATGGGCAATATCGTGGTATTTTATTCTTGAGCTCATTTTCGAATTTGACACGGAAAGTAATGTAACTCACGTTAATGATATCAGCTGTTTTACCATGAAATTCGTCATTTCTCTTCGTCTTATCGTGATGTGCTATTTTTTAATTACTATCGGATTTTTCACTCGTAGTAACGTGGCAATATGAACTGGTTCATAAAAATGTGACTGATTCGCAGAATGTTGTTTTATGAACTAGTTTACAAGCATGAATGGTGAGTTATGACTAATATGCTGGGAAACTAGTTCACGAAAACATAAATACAGTTTAATGAGTTCGTGAAAAATCCACGAATGGTCAGTCGTGACTAATTCGCTAGGAATCATGAATCAGTTCACACATGCATAAATGATATTTTCCGATTTTGTGAACTATTTCATGAGCATAAAAGGTGATTCTTGACGAATCCGCTAGGAATCAAGAATCAGTTCACGTTTACATGAATAATATTTGATGATTTTGTGAACTATTTCACGAGCGTGGATATTGAATCGTGACTAATATTTTAGGAATCATGAACTAGGTCCCATTGAGTGAAAGGATTCATGACTAATATTTCGAGTTTCGTGAAATAGAACACGAGAAAATATGTTTTGATTTGTCGAAGTAATTTACCACCTCGAAAACCAGATTATGTTCAAGATGTAATAAATCATGAATCGGTTCACGTCTTATAATCAAATTCTGAAGAATGTTCCTAAATCTATGAATAAAATAACGAGTCAACCAGCGGTTTTCTGAATAATATACATATTGTTGTGAACTAGTTCACGCACACAAAATCGATTTGGTAATGATATGGCGGAAACTGTGTCAGAGATTCTCAAAACAAAAACCATTGTCTCCACTTATAAAAGTATTATGTAGGCGTTACTGAAAGGAAATTGAATCTAATTATAAAACATTTTCATGGTCCTGTTCTCGTAATGTGAACACGTGATTGTTTCATAATTCACAGTACTTTATTCACGGATTTTGGAACTATTTTTTTCGCGCGGATATTCAATTATCATCAATATTTAAGTTAGGCGTTCCTGAATCAGCTAGTATTATGATGATTAAAATCCATCTAGTAATAGCGGAGTTATAAGCATGCATACCTTACATAGTTTCGTTACATAAGAAAAATTTTAGATTTTTGAATGACACCTAGCCCCATATAGTGGAGTAAGACATTTTTAACGCTCAAAATCGATTTTTTGAAGCTGACTGGTAAAGAAACTCCCTTAAAGAAGCTATTTAATAAATTGAAAGACTTTCTTCTCAGCTCAATTGGAACTGCTTATGATAAAGACTAGTTTGACGAAGAACAAGTACTCTACTGACACACACACACACTTCCTAGGCTATACAGAGCCATCACCGACGACTGTCACTGTGTTCTTTTCGGGTAGTTCTGATTCTTGGCCATTTCTTCGTAGAATTGTGTCAAACGCATAGAGCAAATGGGCGCTTGTAAGTTTTGGTCCGTAGAAGTTTCAGAATCCTTTCAGGAATCATTCCAGTTCTAGTTCAAATAGTAGCGTAGCGGATAATAATTGTAAAATTTATTCGCAAAGGTGGCCGCTTTACCTATGAGAAGACAAAGAATTTTAGATCGAGAAGTCTGAACTTCATTTTCTAATCAGTGGCACGTTCAATCGGCTACTATATTCGGGATGTTAGCTTGGGCTAGCACCCGCTTCATGCAATGCCATACTATGTAAAATGCATATAAGCAAGGGAAGTCTACTACCACCCTGTTGCACAATGTTGTCTATAACATTAAAAAACTTTTTTGCACAGGCGATGAAGTGTAGGTATTTTTCTTAAAATTGCGGGTACTTTTGCCGAAGTATCACTCGAATCCATTTTGGATGTAACACGAGATCATGGAATATCTTTACCTATCGCGTCCTGTATAAACGCAATGCTTAGCAACCGACATCTGTGCTTATCGTTAAAACAAACATAGATTAAAAAAGTGATCGTCTGAGGATGGCCTCAAAGTGGTGTGCTGTCACCACTTTTATAGAACCTTGTCGCCGATGACTTGATGAGGAAAATAATCAGCTTAGATTTCCGACGTATGGTTTCACCGATGATCATATAATAATCATCGATATTTGGAGAAATATAATAGTGATATCAACTTCCTAGTGGACACCAATCCCATTCCTATGTGCGGAGGTTGGGAATCACACCCTGGTGAGTTACGCACAAGGCAGTCGGCTTACTTACTACGATATGCCCACCTCAACCAAGTCCATCGAGAACGTAAATATTCAATTATCTATAACATGGACCCATTTAACGTTTGTGTACGAAGGGTTGCTGCAAACCGCCAGCAACCCAAAAAGGGCAACTTTTTTTGCGCTCTATTCCAAATTAGGTCTTGATAGATTAAGTTCAGTACAACCAAAACTATCCGCAGTAGAAATCACTACCAATAATCCTTGAATTCCTTGAAATTAACATGTATTCTGACGACGCTTAATGTAAAGAAAAATGGAGAACAGTACTATCGAATTATTTAGCAAATTTTACCACTGCTCTGTTGCTCGGAATGGTGGCAATTCTACGTCCAAGTAGTTGTCTCAATCTAAACGCCTTATGGTCAGAAAATCCCTACATACAAATAGAATAGCTACGTTTGCAAAAAAGGAACACCGACAATGGTATATAAGGTTCCAATACTATCCTTTTTTGAAATTGCTATAATTCCAAAGAAACATACCGTCCGATGTTAATAACAGTTCACCTACCTTATTTACAATGGTACAATTACAATTGCTTCTCTAAAGATTTTGAGGCTGATTTCATCACCATCGTTTAACTTTATAAGTAGATTAGTTGTGGTATTTGCTTTTCGATTTCGTCTCATCAGAATTCAACACTAACTTAGTGACAGGACTTAGCTATCGTCGGATTTACGCTAGTTCCAAAAAAAAACTAAAACGCGATGTGTTTCCGAGCAAGCCCCCAGTCCTGTGTAATGTCTCGTCTAGTCCTGTGACGAAGTTAGTATCGGATTCTGATGAGACGAAGCCGAAACGCAAATTCCTTAACTAATATAGTTATAGGTTATGTGACCTTTACGCGCAAATGTAATTTTAAACAATTTTCTTCTTAGTGGAGAAAAATAGTTTTTGAACATGATTTACCGGTGCGTTAAACCTGGTTTAAAAATTAAGCATTGATTAGGAAATCAGCCCTTAGCCGATAAGTACACTGGGACAACTGGACGGAAATAAGTTCATTGTTTTCGTAACAAAACCCCCGCAGTTGACCTGAAAAACCGAAACCGAATCCAAAGTTTCCCAGGCAAATTCAATCGAGGTCCGCTTTCCGATATCGTTCACTGAGTCAGTCCGTGCTGCGTAGAATTATATTGATGAAAAAAGCGAATCATCCACGAAATTCTACCCCCGGTCGGCTTGGATTACAACCAGAACCGTTATTATCGCTTCCTTCTCGCGTGTCCAGTGCGAGCGAGCAAGAGAGCGTCCGCGTACTGTTGAAACTTCAAACTTGACGAATTGCGCAGGAACAGTTTATTTCGCTAACCGTTGCATATTTGTTTCGAGTTCTATCGGAAGAATGCGACATTTCAGGGCATATTGTTCGAGAAAGGCAAAAGCAATAAAATTCCAGTGACCTATTGAAAAAATATAGGCCTCCTATACTTGATGTCGCTTGAACCCAGATTGAATCATCCTGTTGTTTGAGCAACCAACCCAACGCGACCAACGTGACACCATGACTTGCTCTTTTTTTACGTCTTTGTCCAGCCGGTTCGCGAAGAGTTCAAAAGTTTTTCAATCTTAGCTGCCCCCGCCCCTCCTCCTGGATCCCAATTAGTTTGCTGGTTGGCTTCAACGAAAATTTCATAATCGGTTGTTGTTTCATGTTTCATTTCTTTGTTGTTGCTGTTGCTATTGTTGCTGTTTAGACTAGCGAATCGCTTCAGCTTCACTAGGTCAACAACGTTGTATGTATAGCTGGAAGTCATATTTTCTCTGTTCCACCGGTACAGGCAGGCGGCACCCGGGGAGACTCTGCGGCATCGCGTTTATGGTCGTCAAACCAGACGTGGTGGGGTTAATCAACGCGATATTTATTAATGAGAGAACATGCAAAATCATTAAAAGCAGTACAATAGCGGATGGGATTCCGTAGAAGCGGTCCGAAGGACTGAGGATGATGATGATGATGATGATGATGACTTGAATAAGAAGGAGGAGAAGGAGGTGTTTTGCTTGTAGAAAGAAAGAGATTTAGCGACCGCGGCAAAATATTGCAACATTTACCTACCGCCAGCTGCTGTTCGGTGCTGGAGACTGGGGTATGACCGAAGACCTGTTGTCGCTTTTTTCTTCTTCAAGGGGTTGGGGTTGATATTTTGTGCAGCCGCTAGGTTTTCGACTGCGAGCGATGAAGTCGACGGTAAAAACAACAGTAACGAAAACGGTAACCTGCAATGCTCTGAGGTCTGTTGCAATTTCCTTAATGGGTACCTGTTGCCCTTTTAGAAAAGGAAGAAATCAACGCAATAAGCTGATGTTGGAGTCGGCATGGGGTATTGCTGGTAAATAATTTCTCTGACCTCGGATTTCGTTGATCGGCAGTAAATTTTCAAATTTCACCGTTGGATTCAAACAATAGTGCATTCTAATGATAGTAAGGAGGTTTTACAAAATATGGTGGATTGACTAAACTAGTAAAGTTTGAAATTTAGTGCACTCAGGCCCATTTTTGGATAATATAATTAGGGTACTGATCTATTTTTCAGTGGAATAATTTATAAATTGTCGTCTTTGGAGCTAACATCAATCCGGCGCTAGCTTAGTCCTGTCATTAAGTTAGTGTCGAATTCTGATGACACGAAGTCGAAACGCAAACGACCTAACTAATTAACTGATAGCATTTTAGAAATACTTATTGTTTGATCCCATTTTTATATCAACCTGTTTCCAATTTTAGCCATAGATAAACATGCATATCGCTATGAGGAAATTTTCCTTCTATCTATCAAAACTGAAAATAAATTTAAATTGAACGTTAAAGCTGGCAAAGAATTGTGTTCCATGTTAAATCTATTAGTCTGCATTTTAAGTTAGTCTCACAGTTTCTTTCTCAGTTTTACACTATAAATAGTCGAATTATAGTAATGTGAAATAGTAAATCCCTACTTTTAAGATAACTTAATTTAAAATGAAGCAAATTACCATCCCAAGTAGCAATTCGAGTTTTATAGCTCACTACAAGTGCATTCTAAGAAGCTCTTCAAGAGTACCATAAAACCACAATTGTTACTAGGGATCTTCACATTAACGTAATGTGACGTGTCAAATTAATGAACTGGAAAAAATAGCTGTAAGTACGAAATTAATTAACGGTCACTTAACCAACTACCATTTGGACGAAAGGGTCAATTAGCGGAACGGAAGTCAACTGGTCGAAGCCATTTTGCCGAATACTAATCATCTTTATTTCCTTACAAAACTTTTTGTTGGAATACGTCGCTAAGTCTGTCGTGCTTTATAAGCATACTGATGTTAGTATCTTGGTATACTGTCGTAGTCCATGCCTCTGCGTCATTCTCCATTATCTAGTATACCGCCGAGTATTGAGCGTAGTTCTTCTCTCACACAAACCCTGCACTTGCTAATAGGTTTCCTGCAGAATAACAGGGAGTATCAGCGATTTCCATAAAGCTAAAGTCCGTGTCAATTCCTACTCGAAACCGCAGTACACTTTTTGACCTCGCGGCTAACATCGTTATTAACCTTTCCCCCATGTCACAAAATGTTAAAAATTTCTTTAATAGCCCTCTCTAAGTCACACTTTTTTCTTTGTTCAGCAAAAGTGTGCTATGTCACGTTCTACCTTACTGCACATATGCCAGAAAATGCCACAATTGAGGGCGAGCATAGTAGAGTTGGTACATCGATTGCCTTGTACGCAGCTCACCTGGGTCTGATTCCCAACCCCGCACATAGGGTTAGACATTTTCTAACTCGAAAAAAGCGACGAGTGACCTTAAGGTTAAAGCCTCTATAACAGAAATAATAAAAAAATGCCTAAATATTTCAGGAACCGCACGCCCTCTTTTCCTTCTTTCGTTATTCTTCTCTTCGTGAATGAGTGTTTCATGATATATGACTCTTCCACTGCTCTGCGATCGTCTCCAATGGTATCGGTTTAATTCGCGATAATTTACGTAAAACGAAAGGCATGAAAAAAAAAGGAAAATCAAGTTTACGAGCTAGATTCTACTACTATGAAAAGTGCAACACATTCAGCAGTAGGATGGGTCAAAGAACACGAAAATCAAAAATCCAAGGTGTTTTAATAAGTTTGATTATTGAGAAGCGCAAATACGTGAGCTTTACGGCACCAATTTCATTTTTTTGTTTTTTTTTATTTTAAATATCTTAAAACTAGGAGAATAGAATTTAGAATTTTTTAATATTATATTCAAGATGGCAAACATTACAGCTATCTTATAACTAGGACTACAATTTGGTATACAAGTGGAAGAAAAAAGAAAACAAGCTTGCAGCCTTCTGGCAAACGGAAGGTTTCTGCCACCATGACCTTCTTGGACTCGCAGAGCATTATTTTGGGCAATGGTTTCCAGACCGCCCCCAGCACCGTACTTCTAGTTATGCAGGGCCAAAAACTTCGCTGTTGGTGCAAGTTTTGCAACGGTTGGCATTTGGCGCCAACAATGGGGATAGGTAACTTCTGAAAAACAGAGAGAAAAAAGACAAACAGCTACATAAAAGACAAATAAGAAATATCACATGTCAGAAACTCTCGTACTGGAACACTAGGCGATCTTCCTCGGGGGCCCGAATGGAATCGGTCAGTTGAGACCTGGCAGAGATATACTCGGGACACGCCCAGACAATATGTTCGATATCGTGATAGCCGTTGTCGCAAGCGCAGATATCACTATCCACGAGCCCAATACGTCGAAGATGCGCTTCCAGCGTGTAGTGATGCGCCATGAGTCGAGACACAACACAAATGAAACGACGGCTCACATCCATCCCCTTGAACAAAGGTTTCGTCGACACCTTCGGGATTATCGAATGTAGCCACCTTTCTATTTGCCCATTGCTCCATCTAATTTGCCAACTTTCGAGAGTTCTCTGGTGAGCAATACTATAAAAATCGTTGAAGGAAATTGGTCTTTCAAAAATGTCACAGCAATGAGCAATGAGAAGGGACCCAAACCATGGTAATCTGAAAAAATCTCTTTCATAAAAAAAATCAATGTTGTCAAACATCGATTATAAAAGATCAAAGGAAAAAATATATGAAAATTTCATTAACCTTCCGGCAGTCGCGCTAGTGCACTGAGTGCACGCTGCTCTGGAAATCTAGCGAAATCGTCTTAGAGCATTTGCATTTGCGCGACTTCCGGAGGGTTCAAAAAAATTACAATTTCCTTCTATTTATGAATTTATTTTACCAGTTCAATGGTTTGTGGGTAAAGTGTCGATGACCCCAAGGGTATACTGAATAGCAGCTAAACTGAATCATGGTCACTGAGTTTGTAGAAAGCGGTGTACTTTGGATTGCAGATTCCGAAACCAACGGACTCGTCGAGATTTGACACATCATTATAGAACATCTTACAGCAGTCGACCTCTCGTAATCTTTTTTAAAAAAACGCTTTTAATCCACCTAACAGTGTGATGAGACATTTCTTATAACTCTTATCACTCTCTTCGGATATTATATCGTTTGAGAACATTTAGAACTTGATGTTTCGCGATGTTTTTGATAACACATACTACATGGGATAGTGGCAGGACTCAGAGAATCGCTCAAATCAGCATAGGACAACATCAGTGCTAGAAATCTCAAACCAAATCAATGGGAAAGCGAAAAAATGGCCCATAAAATAGACATTCCAACGATTTATTGTTAATGCTCTGTTAATAAAATATCCAAATTGTGGTGGGAAAACTGAATTTTCCTAAAGGGGTTATTTATTTATCATTCGCATGTATGAAAAAAGCCTTATGTTTACATTTGTAAGTATCGCCCTTTTCACAAAAAAAGCGTTGAAATGAAATCCCAGCTCCTGATATCACGTTATCTCTGAAGTGCATGCGTGCATAGTTCCAAATTTTACTTCGACATCGACTTTTTCTAAAGGTGACTTCCCAGTAGTATCCTTGATTTGAATTATTACCGCTAATCCTAATGCCAAAGAACAAATAAAAACCTCTCGAAAACGAACCGTTTGGGGAAATCATCATCATTACTGGAATTTTCATTTTCACGAAACTTTTCGATAGCCTTCCGTCACATGCGTTAATGCACTGGGTGCACAGTGCTCCGAAAATCTAGCGAAATCGTCTTAGGGCACCAGCGGGTCTAATTCAGAGCTATCTGCGCGGCGAGTTAAATCTGTAAAGAACACTAAAAATTATTTTCCATTCCATAATTTTCAGTTCAGCAATTCGAGAGATCGTACTCACCGCAAGCCATGAAAAATAGACTACGTTGTGAAGCGATGGTCACTATTTATTAAAAAATCACGGTTAAATAAAAAATTAAACTATTAAAAAATTTCAAATAGTTTATAATTTTCACAAACTTATTAGGATAAATTGTTTAATAAGCTTTCGTAATATTGTGTAGGAAAAAAGCTGAAAATTTCAGTATTTTCTCTATCTGCAACATATAAACCCTTAAGTATACCAATTAATAGGTATACGAATTGGAATAGGTTCGCCAAATTTTGGAAGAAGTCTATAAAATAACCTCTTGAAAGCTACCTAAAAATTGTTGTAGTTCGATGCAATAAAAAATCATATTTGGCAATTCATATTTGGCTGATACAATTGGGGTGTCAATGTATTATAATAGATATTCAGCATTCGAAGAAGTTTCTTGTGAACGAGTGTAGAACGACTTTGTTTCTACTTACTTGAAGTCAGCGGCGTAGCCAGAAATGCGGTTTGGCGGGGGTTTGGTGAAAATCGATCTTACTGTCTAAACGGCATAATTCCGAAACCATAATTTTTGAAGTTTTAAAATTATGCAGAATTATTTTCCAGAAAGTAGTAACAAGGTTCGTGTCTTTAGCGAATTTGTTGCGACTTTATTGTAGTCATGAATATTAACCTGAGAAAATTCACCATAAATACTTCTTGGACGATATACCGTCAAAATTGTTTTATCAAATGATGCGCTGTTTAACGTTTGTAAAACTCATCGAAGATACTAAACCTCCGAAATTGGCGGTTTCAAAATGATGTTATCTTGACCTTAAATAACTGTTTTTAAACATTTGACCTATACATACAATTGGTCATACAACAAAAATCAAATGCTCATCAAAATCGATCGGAACCTGCTAGAGTCGAATGGAAATCGTCATTTTTCATAAATTTCTCTCTACATTCGGGAAGTGTTACCCTCGTTATTAATCATATTACGTTTTCGTCTCAACTCGACGCATTCCCAAAATAAAAACCTGTTTTAATCCATCTAGTGGTGCAATTGTGCTTGTCTCATTTGTCCAGACTACGATTCCATGGCTGGTTATGTTCAATACAATAGTGGGAATGAATATTACATGTTCAGTACGATTTGCACATACACTCAGGTTTTTTTTTACGCGGGGGATACGAGCCGCGTAAATGAAAACCGCGTAAATGAAAACCGCGTAAATTTCAAAATCCGCGTAAATGAAAACCGCGTAAATTTCAAAATCCGCGTAAATGAAAACCGCGTAAATTTCAAAATCCGCGTAAATGAAGACCACTTAAATTTAAGAATCCGCGATACAGGGAACCTCATTGATGGATACCGCGTAAATTCCAAAATCCGCGTAAATGAAAACCGCGTAAATTTCAAAAACCGCGTAAATGAAAACCGCGTAAATTTCAAAATCCGCGTAAATGAAAACCGCGTAAATTTCAAAATCCGCGTAAATGAAAACCGCGTAAATTTCAAAATCCGCGTAAAAAAAACCGCGTAAAAAATACCGCGCAAAAAAAAACCGCGTAAAAAAAAACTTGAGTGTATATACAATGGATCGACAGCCACGATCTTGAGATACTATGTGATACTGAAACATCGCTTGAAACCAGCGGCGGATCATGGAGAAAGATCCGAGAGGTTCAGGTCCTGCCGAAAATTTTCAACTTGTTAAGAAATTTTAAATTAGTTTTAATTTTAAAGTAGCAACCCCTCACTGCATACTCCCTCCGGGCCGGTATAATTGACGATTTTTGGAGTGATTGCATAACCTTTCTATATGAGAAAGGCAAAAATGTACCAAAGTCCAAAGAAGTCAATTTTTGTCAAACATCTCAATGTTTCATGCATTTTAAAGTCATTTGGCATCAAAAATACAAATTTGATTTTGAAAATTTTTCATTTCAGTTTATATGAGATTTTGCTGTGTGATTGCACTCTTCAACTCGTAACTCCGGAACTGGAATTCCAATCAATAAAAAATTCAATGGTAGCCGATGGGAAAGTTGTACCTTTCATTTGAGACTAACTTTGTGCAAATCGGTCCAGCCATCTCTGAGAAACTGAGGTCACATTTTTTTCCACATACACACATACATACACACACAGACATTTTCCGATCTCGACGAACTCAGTCGATTGGCATATGACACTCGGTCCTCCGGGTCGGGATTAGATTGACGAATTTTAGAGTGAATGAGAAAGGCAAAAACATTTTTGGCATGTTGAAAGTTATGCATTTTTTTGGTGAGTTCTATGTTTCATATACATTAAATCAATTTTAACTTCGCTTCCTATTAAATAAAGACCCTTATTACAATACATTTCTAAAAAAAACGAGATCAATTTGAAAATAAATCTGAGGATTATGATTGATTACAGAACTCTGGAATTTTCTATTGGAATGTTTTCAGGCAGGAATTTGATATTGATGCAATTAGACAACTGTGAAATCAAAACCAATAGATCAGTTACATATCAGGACCCCATTCCTACAATTTATCAAAAGTCCTAATGATGTTAACAACAACAGGTTATCAATCCACGGATCAGATAATTGTTATTGTAATATTGAATTAAATCAGTCTGCATCAATAAATTTTCAACTTCAATCCAATATTTTTTTTGGTGTTGTGGGGGGGGGGGGGTGTTGTATGGTGTTAAACCCCAAAACCTTCTCTTGGCTACGCCGTTGCTTGGAGTTATTTTTTTCGCTTTTCATTTTCCGATATGTTTCAGATCGATCCGATGGTTATAAGTTAGAAAAATTGCAGTGAGAAGGTTCGCACAAATGAACATTTTTGTACTGATAAGGTATCAAGTTCCTTCCAGACAACTTGGAAGTGTTCGGTGATTATTTCTAGCGGTTGTAGATAGTAAAATGAAATACAAAAGTCGTTTTATCGAAATAATGTTTGGCTTATTTCAATGGATTATTACTATATTGAACAATAAATGGGCGACAAAGAGTAATCAACAAACAACAAGCCATAACTTTTAAAGTATTCAAAATAGATATTTAAAGTCTTCAGTAAAGTTATTCGCAAAAGTAAGAGCTACAAATTTGCTGAAGGTATCATTTCGATATAATCACTTCCAAGAAAATTTGTGAAAATATCTCACTCATAGGGGGATTAATCAGCAAAAGCACAATTCCAGAAGAAAGGCCATATTACCTCCATTAAATTCTCCGAAGATACTATTGACCTAAAATAAGCCGTTTTGGCGTTAATAATAGATTATATGTTTTAGGTCATATTTCTGGCAATGGGAAATGATAAAAATCTTTCGTCCGCATTTAATGTTAAATATCTCTTTTGATAATAGTCCGATTTCTACAATCTATAGCTTGTTCGAAAGGTATTCGTTGAAGCTGTCTAAAAACATATAAATTGTTAATCTATATTGTCAATTTTGGCAGATAATTTCAAAAAACTGCGAAAAACGCCATTTTTACGCATTCAAACATTCATATCTTGGAAACTAAACATCAGAATCAAAAACAAATTAATAGCGATCATACTGTTTTTTAGTTCTTTCATTTAAAATTGGTTTGGATAAGATCGGTTCAGCCATTGCTGAGAAACACGAATGAGAATTTGTCCGTTACATACACACACACACAGACACACACACACACACAGACATTGTCCCAAATCGTCGAGCTAAGTCGATTGGTATATAAGACTCGGCCCTCCGGGCCTCGGAAAAAATCTTGAAAGTTTGAGCGAATTCTATACATTTCTTTTATAAGAAATGTAAAATGTTTAGGACTATTTGCGGACGTGTGTAGTCCGGTATTCCACGAATGTTTTCTTTCATCGAAGTGGAAGGACATAAAACGCGCCTGAGAATTGAGTTCGATAAGCTTCTCGAAGTTTTGAATCACCAATAGGTTCATGATATCGTATCGAATGAGCAATCCATATGAGAGTTCCCAAAATCGATTTTTCAGTGGTGGAACGCCCGACAGGACATCGAGACTCACCGTATGGGTCGAGTGCATGCATGTTTGCAGTGGTTCGAAAATAGAAGCAACAACCTAATTAGGTCTCCTGGGTTGAACGTTGCCAAGGAGGAGGTAGAACAGACCCTGCGAAGGTCATCTGATAGGAGCCTCTTCCCGACAGCTGCGACTGATGGTGAGTACAAACTTTTGCACTCCAGTATCTTCACTAGCTGAAGCATGGACTCTTTAAAACAGCCAACCCCATGGGTCAGCAAATTCAAACTCGAATCGAAAACGACCCCACAGATTTCCACCCGACTTGCTGGTACATATACTCTGTACTCCTTCGTAAAGGGCCTGTAGCTGGCAATGTCATTTGCCTGCTTCAAACTATTTACCTCCATCCGAAGCTTATCAGGGTAAATTTTCAATATTTTGACTCAGCCGAATCTCGTTCCGTCAGAACTCGATAAATCTGCTATAGATTTAATAGATAGGGGAAATCATGTTTGCACGGGCCTAGGGCCCAGTGCAAGATTATAGAAGAGACAAGAATGGGAATGTAAAATAATGGTGGTACTCTACTTCAGTTGAATTCGCATTTTACGCAGCAGCAGCAGATAGGGAAACACCAAAGCCGGAAAAATTATTCGAGGTAACCCAGCGTTTCTTTCCTGAACTTTTTGCTTGCTGGCCATTCCTCTTCTGTATGTAACGGTAGGAATCGTTCCGGTAATTCCTTGGGGCACACTTAAACATAACTGTCCAGGTACAATGAATCACCGACGATCAGCTTACAATTAACTGACAAAGCAATATTACCCTATGTGAAAACGCACTTATTTAAGTTAGAACGCACTCTCACAGATGAGAGCTCGCCTGCTCATGTCAAAAGAGTTTAATGATTCCAGTGCAACTATCATTCTCTAACTGAAACAACGAAACGCTTGGGGTCTTTGGTGTTCCGGAAAGTGCTGGGAGCTCCTCGTCTGGTCTTAATCTTCCAAGACCAGAAGCTTCTTGCTACGGTTTTGTCACAACACCTCTAAGAGATGTCACGTTTGGAGCCCCGTCAAGGAACACCTTCTGACCTTTACAAGGAAGTTTAAGAGAGGAAATGTTCCTTCTATTCCTATAATTTCTAGGCACTACTGAATAGGTTCCCTCTTGTGGTACATCAGTCCCTCGCTACGAGACACAAGGTAGCCGAACCTGTTCGTCTGTTTGTCATGAACTGCGGAAAGTGCTGTGGGAATCATGTGGACGATTCTTGCAATGAGAATGCCTTACTTAGGGTTACCAAATGGACTAAGAGCAAATTAAGGACATCCCTGCCAAATCTATTCGTAATTTGAGCCTGAATCATTTGTCACTTGCGCCAGAATACTGAAAAAAGTCGGGATTCTGGCTTATTTTCCAGCAGTTGATCTGGGACAAATTTAAATGGTGTAGTGCCAATATTGAACGAAGATAACCACTTTGGCCATACCTCATATCGAGCTATCCAACAAATTTTGGTTACTGAGTAAAAGAACTTTTGGTTGGAATGAGTCGCAGAGAGTATTCATTAACAAAAACAATCGCTGGAAGTATTTGAAATTGACAATCGAAATTGATTCTCTTGGAATAAAGTTGATCTGAATAATTTAATACAGGGTGATTCATCATGACGTTTTTTGATCTCTTGCAAAAATTTGAAAAATTGAGTAAATCGCGAAATATTTATTTGTCAATCGAAAGCACATTTTTTGCCATTGATTGTTTGAAAATATTTTATTTTAAATATTGACCATGTTGGCGCTTGAGGTAATCCATTCGACTGGTCCAATTTTTGATGACGGATTTCAAGTGGTATCTGGCTAATTAGGCGAGTAATGCTGGTTTCTGATGCTTGGGAATATCACCGCCGCTATGTTTTCTTCAATGTGTGCTGGATGTGGTCGATTTGTTCGCTACTCATCCAATAACGAGAATTGCAACTTTTACTCTTTGATTGTATGGCGAAAAGTGGAGTTAGTTGGCCGATTTTGTAGACCTATTGTTGTCGGAGTGCACGAAACACATTTCTCACAGATCGCTGATTTTCAAAATATAGTTGAATAATTTGAAAACGGTGAGCATACTGTGGTGGCAAACAATACTAAACTACAATAACATGGCATGCCCTGTTAAAAAACATCATGTTGAACCACCCTG
Source organism: Topomyia yanbarensis (assembly GCF_030247195.1). Taxonomy (NCBI): domain Eukaryota; kingdom Metazoa; phylum Arthropoda; class Insecta; order Diptera; family Culicidae; genus Topomyia; species Topomyia yanbarensis. The sequence continues at coordinate 402,402,820 of NC_080672.1, read as the reverse complement.
TATATGCCAAGGTTTAAGACTAAAAATAAGGACATTTGAATTAAAATAAGGACGCTTTCCAAAAACCTCGAAAATAAGGACATGTCCTTTAAAATAAGGACGGTTGGTAACCCTAGCCTTACTGTGTGGAACATCTACATGACATCTCAACATGTCCGGCAACTTCGTGGGGATCAACCAGAACGTTTCCTCACGGTCTACTCCAAGCGTTCTTGCGCTGACATGTTAAAGAAGGCTACACCACCTCCATTATCATTATCAAACTCTTTTTCTCTCTTGTATCGCAACAAGGGCCAAATGATGACCCACATGAGGGAACATCTTCAGGATGAAGAGACGGTCAGGCAGTCGAACCTTATGCAAGAAGATGTAGTTTGGCAAAGTGGACCCAGCGAGGGGCACACAATATGAGTTTGCCTCAGGGTATGTTTTCTTACCATCTCCCTTTATCACTACTGAGTGTAAACGATTGTAGTCCAGAATTTTTATCTGCTGAAGTAAGGGGTTTCTAAAAGAGCCAGTCTGGCACTCAAGTAGGTTCACAACCCCTTGGATTTCGACATCCCGAGCGGGAATACAGATGTTACAGTCCCGACTAAAGAGCTCACAGCAAGCACAGCATATCATTTGCCTGCTTCGAATTGGCTATTATGAGTTTGTGCAGTTTGTGCAGATAGACCTTTGCTATTTCAATCCCAGACAGGTCCTTAGAAATTTTTATTAAATTCAAATGCGAATTCAAACACCACAAAAGAATCACTTCTTACACTTATGGTTCTGTCGATTCCGTTTGGATCTCAAATTTGCCATCTGGCAAAGGTGGGCCGTCATCGCACGGGGTCAGCGCCCGCGGAGACGAGAAAGACATCGCAAACAAAAAGAATGTGTTACGGAGTATAAAGCAGAGTTAAAAATAATCGAAATTCTTTTTTGACATCTGGAAATGAACTCGTGATGAATAGAAACAATATTAATTCAAAAATCCATGCTATTCATTCAATTGAATATCGTACAATGATATTCATTCCACTAATTATCTAGGTAAATTGTTTTCAATTGTCGGTAAAACATAAAAAATATTAATTAACTTCGCTTCCATTTGCCAAGGTCTACTTTTATGTGTTTGATTCGTTGTTGTACGTTCGCTTCGTGCAATAATCTGAGATGAATGAAAATCTGCATTGAATGAATGGGCAGTTGGTTTATTTGGCATTTTCAGTAGCGTTACTGAATATTGAAAATGAATGCGGCAGAATATGACCAATTTTCATTCAATGAATTTGAATATTTGTAACTGTGGTATAAAGAATACTTATCTACAATCCGACGGTTATTGTTTCTCACTCGACACGAACTATACAACGTGCAATGTGCACAAAACGACACCGAAACAACACGTCTCTTGTAACACCGCACAGACTCGATGTACACACCCGGTCGATTCGAGATCTGTGGTACAAATGACGTTTATGTTCCCTTGACAGTATGATAAATGAAATGGGAGGATAATTAAAATACCGCTTAGAACTGTAAATGACACTCTTTTTTAAGTCGTTTGACACTGCGTCAGCTTAGATGAGCCGTGGGTCTTTTACATATTTACAAGATGTTAAAAAAAATATTACAGTAATTTTTATTTAGAGCCTGTAAAATCCCGCGGTATTGCGAGCGCAGATTTTTTTTCGCGGCGGGAAAATATTCGTTTTCTCACTAACTACATCTTTGGGGTCATCTATGTTTCTCTCGTTGTCATTTACATCCTTATCATCATCTTGATTACTGAAGTGACACTGGCGATCACGAGTGTGAACTCCCTATCTTTACTAGTAGCTTCTTCACTAGCAATATCGGTCGTTGAGTTTGAGGTGCTTGACGCTGTTTTTGCAGTGGTCATTATTGCCTTCAGCAGCAGTCAAATTTGGCAACCGTTTGTGGTTCAGGTAAAGATATTGGAGTCTGGGCACAGTCTAACAGACATAACACTCGAAAATAATGCTTCGCCCACTTTAACGGTCATTTTAAATATATTTGTAGTTGGGACTGTGGCCGCTTTTGAAATTATGGCGCCACTGACACATGAACAAGCATCTGGGGGATAGACCACTAGTGAAAAATTGTTCCCAAGCCTGAGAGGTAACCCACCAGCAAATAAGTGTTTGGGACCGTGAATAAAAGGTGAAGCTAGCTTTCTGGAAAAATTGTCGGATCGATATTTTTAAGAGAATTCTCTGATAGTGTTATGGCTGTTAGTCTGTGGTCTGGATGTTAGTATTTCCCTTTGGAGAAGAGCATTCTTCTGCGGTTTCTGCCCAGGGTTGTTCATAATGTGCCGTTTGTTCACCGAACTGTCAGTTAGTTTGTTTTTGATGTTTACAAAGAGTTCGCTCTATAATCACAGACTAACAGAGATAACACTATGAGGGATTTCCTTAAAAATATCGATCGGGCAATTTTCCCAGAACACTAACTCCACCTTTTATTCACGGTCCCAAGAACTCATTTGCAGGTGGGTTACCCCTCAGGCTTGGGAACAATTTTTCACTAGTGGTCTATCCCCCATATGCTTGTTCATATGTCAGTGGCGCCATAATTTCAAAAGCGGCCACAGTCCCCACTACAAATATATTTGAGATGACCGTTAAAGTGGGCGAAGCATTATTTTCGAGTGTTATGTCTGTTAGTCTGTGGTATAATGGTATAACCTCCCTGAGTTTTGAGCTTCAGTGTAAGGTAGGATGGGATGGGCTGGTTTTCGTGCATCTTTTGATTGCCACTTTGCAAGTAAGGGAAGCCTCGTAATTCATATTATTTGACAATATTTCCGATGGACAAAAGCAACAGGCCAATTACTTGATGAAAGGTCAAAGTAGAAGCCTATTAGTGTTAGTGTAGTAATAATTGTAGTTTTTAGAACTATTGTACAATTGTTGTGTGCTAGTCGTACGGCGTATGTGTTCCCTTTATTTTTTTGTGACAGCTGAGTCAGGGAATGGTTGCTGAACTGGCGTATATGATAGAATGATGGGTAATCCTTCCTAGGATTCGTTGGTCACTTTCTTCCAGCGTTAATTTGTGCATTCGATTCAATTCATTCGGAAAGATCGGATTGGATAAATTGAGGTACGATTAGTAAAATCCTAACAAAATGCAATTTTTGCTAATAGTAAATCAATATCATTTGCTGGCATTTAGACGAATTCAAGTAGTTTGATAGTATGTTACATGCGTGCTTTTCTTCTAGTAGTTTGCTTTTCCACTATTCATATATACCAAAACCATTATTTAGGGGCAAAATGTCAAAAGACAACAGGTCGAATGAACAAAAAGTAGAAAGACAAGTGGTCGAAAGACAGAAAGTCGAAATGACAAAAGGTCTAATAAGACAAAAGATCGAAACGGACAAAGGGTCTAAAAGGACAAAAGGTCGAAAGGACGAAAGATCGAAGAGACAAAAGGTCAAAAGGAATAAAACATCTAAATGGACAAACGTCGAAAGAATATAATATTAAAAGGCATTAAACGTAAGGGACAATAAGATTTTTTCATGCGGATTCTTATTCCATCGCAGTTTTTCTTAATATAGGTTTTTGATTAGAAGCATAACTGTGGGCAAACAACCAAGATGAATTACTATTTTCTACTGTCTGTTGTTTTTCAATTTGCAGTGTATTAATAACCATGTATTCTTATTCGCCTAGTTCGTTACTGTCTTGTGTTTAAGTGGAACAGATTATTCCCTTCTATTTTTGCCTTCTTTGGATATTGGCTGTGTGTTGTTCTGTTTTCATGCTAATTTGGAGCCCTTAAATTAAATTGAAAATATAACTGCTTTGTTGTCGTCGATTATCTGTCAATCATCCGTTTCATACGTAGCTTATTCGAATTATACTCGGAATAAAACTGATTTTGACATTACTGAAAAGCCAAATTGTTAGACAAAATGAATTCTACCATAAACTTGAATTTTATTATAAATTATAAAATTTAGCAATTTCAATTTTTATTTGTGTTTTTCCTTCTTTATTGCATGAGCTGTTTTTATATTATGGTTGATCTGCAAATTATATTCCTTTCTCAATGGTTACTTGCGATTTGGAGTACAACGCATCATATTTCGATCACCTGTCGCAATCAATTATACGTAGAATAGTACTGAAATATCCAGTAGTTCCAAATTTTTTTTCGTATGTACCAGACACAAAATATGTTCGATAAAGCTAGGACGATACAGCTTTAAAGTTGACCGCATAGCCAGCGCAATGCGGAGTAACCGCATAAAGGAGGCCAAGGAACCGTAACGGCGCCAAGCCCATGAGGATTCGATGGAAACGGTGGCCACCGACTCGCCGTCGGAAGCGGCGGCCCCTCGCAATCAAACCTAGGATCCGCTCGATGGCCCGGCTTACTTAACTATAGGGGATATAAATCAGCTAAGGTCTGATTGAGCGGAGCAACGTCGGACAGCACACGAAGTAAAGCAATAGCCACTTTGGGTGGCAGTGTTGATTTATCTATTTATTTTTTGTTTTTTATATGTTTATCTATTTATTTATTTATTTTATTACAACAATTCCTCACCTGCTTTAAAAATTTTCGACATTTCGAATAATATTGTAAAACAATTTTTTTATTTCAATATAATATACAGAGAAAGATAATTTTTCAAAAAAAATGGTCGGTGTTAAGTCAGACCGGACTAATCATAGCACTTGTTGATGACAACTGTCATAATACAGAGGTTATAAAAATGCGACGTGCAGATAAATCGTAACATGCGCAGGTAGAGTAACAACTCCGACAAGAGATGCGAATCGCTTCGTACAGAAGTGCTCCCATTTTTGGACATTAGATTTATGTATTTTATGTTATTTCGTATATGTAAATTGATGTTGTGTATCTATGTCATTCGAAAAACAGCCTTCATTGCGTTAGGTCGGCCACAAATTGTCTCGTATTTTTATGTAATAAAGTAGTGTAGTACTGTCTAATAAATGGTGTAGTTTAAGTGAAGTGTAAGAACTGTGCCGTTATTACTTACCAGTATCACATATGAATCGTTGCTTTAACCTGTTGGGAAACTTACCTGGAGCTGGCCGTCGTCGTTCGCCAACACCTGGAAGGAAAGGTAAACAGCCGTTAACAGTTGTTTAAGGAACATCCACAAATTTATCCTTGGTCAATTCTCTCGGCCGGAACACACCAAGGTGAGGCCAAAACATCACTAGATAAAAAATTTCTTCAGCTACATTCGACTTTTACCAGATTTGCAATATATTGCAATTAGTAAGAATTATATAAAAAATTAATATCAAATTATAACGTAAAGGATACTGCGATTTAAACTTTAAACTCGTTTTTCTCTAAATCAATGCAATGGCACTTAGTCCGGTCTGTCTTAACACCGACCAAATGAAAGATTAAAAATTTGATTTCGACTTTAAAATTTTTCGACCTTTTGTCTTTCGACCTTTTGTCTCTCGACCTTTTGTGCTTTCGATCTTTTGTCTCTCGACCTTTTGTCCTTTCGACCTTTTGGCTTTTCGACCTTTTGTCTTTCGACCTTTCCTCCTGTCGTTCTTTTATATATTCGACCATTTGTCTCTTCGACCTTTTGTTTTTCGACCTTTGGTCAAAGATTTAAAATTAATATCGGCCAATTTATACGCTTTTACTTAATCTCTTTGCATCTGTTTTTTTCTTTATTCGGAATGTTATTTTATTACTATATCTTAAATTAGATTCATACTAGTACTCACTAATACAATCAATTTCATATTCTCTCATATATACTCACAATCTCATTCAAAACATACAAACGCTCATGGCCTTCGCCATAATACAAACATGGTCACAAACGTGAACATGCAATTGCAATCATTTACACATTCTTACGCCCGCAATCTCGGCTACATTAAGGGGTTATATACAAAGTTGTGACGAAAAAGTGAGCTAAGTTTGCGATTTTTTAAAGTGTTTAATGCAAATTTTATTTAAAAAAGCGAAAGACAGTTCGTTGGTAGTACTTTCGAAGTTCGAAAAAACAAGTTGAATTTAATAAAATATTCAAAGTTGTCGGAGCTGTGGCCTATCTCCCGAAACTTGTTTTTTGTTAGAGGTTTGCGGTGAACGCTCAACTAAAATCAAAAAATTAAAAAGATTATTAAAGAAATTTTTTTGTGGTGTACTTAAAAGGATCGGTTTCTCATTAAAAAAATTTCCTGCAAAAAAAAAAGTTGACGATAAAATTGAGTTACGTTCTGTTCCAAATTTTAAACAAAAACTTTTTGTAAAGGAAATTTTTGAATGAAAAAGAAACCGTTCAAGTACACGAGAATATAAATACAAACAATTCAACAAAAAAATATGAGAATCGGATAAATAGTTTGTGAGATATCACGTTTACCGTAACGGTACTTTTGAAAAAAACTTAGTTCTGAGATAATTGTGTTTAATGCTTTTGTGTTAACTTCATTCGCGCTGCGAACGGCTGTAGTTTGAAATCTGGCGCTCTGATCCGTGCGAAATTTCGCACGGATCTTTTCAAAAGTATGTACTTTCAGAATAGTCAATAATTTTTTTTTCGAATTTTCGAGTTGCAACTTTATATATAACCCCTTAAAACACCCCGTGAAGGTTTAGCAGCTATAAATTTACATACGCGGTCTCAAGAATTAACCCACCGCTCGCGCGATCATGAATTGGTCACGTCCGGAAGTCCTTACCGTCGGTCCTAGCAGCCTATACTCATGCCTTCAGTTGGACCAATAAAAAATATCGCTCACATCTACTAGAACTAGATCACACGTACCATGGCGACATGAATAAAAATTAAGTATCCGATTGACGGTCCGCGCGCGATTATCCAAGAGCACATGCGAATATGCGAATGAACACACGGTTATAAAATCGAATTCATACACGCAAAGGTACATACACGCTAACACACGTGACGTACAAACACCCATGCGATCGAACACGTTAACGTACAAACGCTCGGGGCCTTCGCGATGATACACGCAATCGTGAAGTTCCTACGCCCGCACATAGCTGAACCGTACAATGAATATTTTAATCAGAATCACGGAGCCCTTCCGTCACCCTAGTTCTACAGCTCCAGTACGACAACTCCAAAAAATTTCAAATTCCTGCTAAATTTGTAATCTGGGCCACTGTGCAATGGGTCGATGATTCCTTGAATTGGTAGTACTGGTACCATATCCCTAAGGGACCTTTCATAAATTACCCTCTCCCCCGTGCAACAAATTGTCAGTTTTTTTAATTACCCCTTACTTAGTACGTGAAAAGATCTTTAAAAAAATTGTCGATATGCCTCATTTTGTCGTCCCTCTCCCTCCTCCAAAAGTTTTACGTTATTCATGAAAAACCCCTAGTATGCGAGGAACAAAATGCTCAAAAATTTGGCAATATTGTACATTGCATACAGAAGAACGGTTCAGTAATCCATCGCGTGGATTTCAGTTTGAAGCAAAGTGCTTTTTCATGTTCAAACATCGATAAATCATTGCTTTCCTCAGCGCCTGATGATTGGAGTAATTTAAAAAAAACACTGCATAAAACAATTAACCGAAATTACCACCGAATAGACCACACCTTTACTAGTTTCAATTATGATGGAATGTTACCAAGCTCCAAGCGCGAGGGTTGTTAAAGCAAACTGTTAACTTGACACTTCCACCATTCAACATACAGCTCTCATCAGTCTACCTTACATGTTTTCCCACATGCAATCAACTTCAGTAGTATAAACGATTTTCAATCGATAGGACCCGAAGCAACAACAACAACAGAACCGTTTTGACACCTAAACCACCCAGGTGCCCGAAAAGGCGTTTAAATAAATTTGAATTCTCGCACCATTTGCAATTGTGTCCTACGTTGGAACTCACCGAATGTCGCACCAAATCATGTGTTGGACTAGCTCGCTGGTATCTCTGGTGTCTGCTGGCGTGGGATTCGGTGATCAGAGATCAACAACAGAAGTAGTCAACAGTCCAATAATGGTAGCATAATAACTGTATGAATAATAATAACTTCAGTACCTGCCAGTCGCGTCCCGCGCTGACTTTATCCGATTGGGTCATGTTTTGTCCGCTTACTGGTGTCGTGCATATATTAGTAGTGATACTTTGGGAAATGGTGCTCAGGAGGGTAAACCAGACGGAAACCAAATGTCTCTTTGCTCGGTTGCTAATCTGAGTGGTTTAAATATTTTAGATAAATCCGACTAAACATGGATAAATTGGAAACATGCTACTGGGATCAGTTTGCTTCTGCTGCTACTCGTACACCGAATGATAAAATCTTAACACATAACATATAAGAAACATGGGTGAATAGATGACTAGATATGATACATCAACAAACATTTTCCATCCTACCCGACGACGCTTTGAAAAGAATCATTCTCAAACCCCGTTTATTTTCTTCTTCCATTCCAGGTAAGCCTGAACGACAAGCATCAAATCTGACACCTCGTTAACCTAAACGTTGATGTAAGTAACAACCAATGTCCTCTATATTCAGCTAGCGCCCAATTAAACCTGACTTTTATGGTGACAATTAATCAAGTGGCAGTAATCAAGTGCCCCCGCGTTTCCTAGCCCGTCCAGAAACAATCAAATCTCCATAAAACAAACAGATCATTTGTCACCTCTAGGTTCTCTGGTTAGCTGGCTGGCTGATTGCTTGACTGACTCGCACGGGACCTCTCTAGCAGGTCCCGCTTATGCAGTTTATGCAAAACTACATCCAAACTGCTAAACGACAGATTCGCCCGCCGGCATTTTGTCCCAGTTCTCGACGACGACAACGACAACGTCGACAACGGTCCCACGGTAGATCTAGCGCGACCTCAACTCCATCCAACATCCAAAAGTGATTGAAACTTTTACTCGGACTGCAAAATTAGCTCCAATGTATTAACAAACGCCGCATGAAGAAACGCCCTTTTTCAGTTTTAATGGGTCCGTTCCCCGCTCCATCCTCAAACCGATCGCCAAGAGGTCCATAACGATCACGATTAATCCGCGGGTTGATCCAATGCAATTGCGGGTTTGCGGCTCGAGAAGCGTGTCAATGTTTTAATCTAAATCGGTGGAAAAAACATTGTTATTGGTACTTTTCAGCACATTATCGGGATAACCAGGGGACCCATGGTTCGGTCAGAAAGAGAAGGGTCTGCCAAATGATACATGTCACCTGTAGTACCGCGAGTTGATCTGGGCTTGTATTGCTGGGCCAGAGTGAAACGTTCGCGTGCTGGTCCGAGCGAATTATGATGCTTATTAATTTTACAGTGAATTCCACGTGTAGGTTTGCTTTTGCCAGCACCGAGCACCACTTTGGTGGCGTTATTAAACGAGAGTGGTTGACATGATCGGTTTTTTTTGCTGCTGTCTTCTGTTTGTGCTGTTCGACATAATAATTTGTATCATTAGTGCTATGTGTCTGGCAATTGTCTAGTCTTGGCTGGAGGGTTGGGTCGTTTAGCGGGTGTATTAACGATTGATTGCTTCAGATCGGGGTTCTCTGGAGGGGAAGACACTTGTTGTTGCAGCCTTCAAATGTATGCTGAAACTTCACCAAGTTTCAAGATTATTGCAGTATTTTGAAAAGTAGTTATGAATTTTCAAATTAAACATGCGATGAAATTTAAATTGTAAACCTTTGAGCGGAAGGATGGGCAAGCTTCTTTGAATCAAATTACCACTCAGGCGCAGATGAATTCATCATATAAGAGATAATTTTTCCACGGGGTTCAGGTCCCGCCATTCTACTTTCTCATACTCCGCTACTACTTTGAAAGAACTTCGAAATATTGAATATTTATAAATAGTTGTAAATACGTGAAATTACTTGCAAATTCCTAAGAATCCTGGGAATCAATGAAAATACCTAAATTACTTTGAAATAATAGGAGATTAACGAAAATACGCCTGAAAATATGTGAACATAGGATAATGAATTTAATGTTTCTATAATTACCCTACCCGTTTGAAGCTGTTCGTTAAAGCAGCGACTGACAACTTTACTGAACGCATGGACTCAAATCGCACCGCAATAATTTGGGCATTCATTTTAAGTTTTCGTTGCGCTGCAACGGAAGTATTTCATAATTCTAGGCCCGTTTTCCTTTTTATTTTGATTATAGAGGTCAAATGGTCATTCGCCTCTCCGGGTTTGAGAAATCTTTTAAGAAAAATCTCTAATCCTATATGTGGGGGTTGAGACTTGAACCCAGGTGAGCTGCGTTCAAGACAATCGATTTACCAACTACGCTATGCCCGCCCCACCCGTCTTTGTTATTAAATCATTTCTTAAAAATGAAATCAAAGATACATTCCATCGGTTGTCCAAAGTAGACTTTTTACACTACCTTTAAACGATTATACATATTTGAGAAACGTAAAAATACTACTACAAAATTCTTGAGAATGCTTCAAAAAGTTTGAAAATACCCAAAAGCACTTGTAGACAGTTTTATTTATAATCATTGGATAAACTTGAATTTTTTAATGTACTATTGGAAATGGTAATACGCTTGAAACAACGAAAACACTTGAACATAATCAGAATGACAAAAAATAAAAATGATGAGAGGGACTATAAAACAAGAAAAAGAAACAAAAATGAGGTAAAAGGAAAATGAAAAGTGAAAATGATAAAATAAAGAATAAAAACAGAACAAGAAAAGTTATAAAAAAGAAGGAAAAAATATAGATAGATCAAAAGAAGTTAGAAATGAAATAGGAAAGTGAAAAGAGAAGAAAGAAAAAATGAAAACGAAAGGTGAAAAAAACAGCGGGAAAGCCAACAGGGCAAAGGAACTATGAAAATTTATGCTAAATACAAAGGAAAAGTTGAAACTAGAAGTCAAAACGGAAAACAGATAGGAAAAAGCCAAATGCGAAAAAATAAAATTCAAATACAGTGAAGACCCGTTTTTGTCAGCTCCCGGGTGAATTTTAGGCTGACAAAACGGGGACATTGCGAAAATCGTAAATTATGTTTTTTTAAACTAAAACTGTTAAAATACTCTTCTTTACTCCCTAGACATAATCTCACAACCCTTCTTGATTATTTAGTATAGATATTCACTGCATAGAATAAAAAAAACCAATAATTCCAATTTTGCATCTCTAAGATAAGAATACTCGAGAAAGAATTTACTCGAATGTGATTAGGTTTGTCTGCTAGAGCCCACCAAATTGAATTTCATGAGACCGACAAATTCGGGTCAAAATACTAACCAAATCTGGGGTAGACAAAACGGAGGACAAATAAAATCAAGTCTTCACTATAGCAAAATACAAAAGCAAGTTGTAAAATGCACAAAATAAAAATATGAAAAATATGGAAATAACATAATAGTAACAAGGCAAATACAATAAAAATAAAAAAAACTATGAAAAACGAAAAGCAAAAAGTAGAAAATAAGAAACACAATCCAAAACGCAAATGCAATGAGCCAATCGAGCAAACGAAACTAAAAGCAAAAGATACTGAACAAAGCTCATATAAATAAGCAGAAAAAACAAGAACAAAAGCAATGAGGAAATAAAATATTAGAAATAAAAAGAACTTGAGAAATAACAGAAATTAATCAAAACGACATAAAAGAACCCAAGAAATAAACCAAAGTGACTAAAAAGGAAAATGGAAAAAAGTTGATTTATAATTTAAAAAATAAGGCTTAATATAAGAAAAAAAAATATAGAGGAATTGTTGATGAGATACACAGGTCAATAAAGGAAAGAAGGCGAAAGAAATGAGGAAGAACAAGAAAGTCAAATATGATAAAATTTTAAAAAAGTATACCTGACTATTTTAACATTCTTCAATAAATTTAAAAATACCTCAAAATGCTTGAAAATACTTGAAAGGAGTAGGAACATTGACTTTTTGAATTTACGACTGATGAACCGAAGAACGTCTTCAAAGCACATGTAACCGCTGGATATCAATGTTTTGTGTTCCACTCGTCAGTAACTGACACTAGGTTGATGCCAGGTTGATGATATATCCGAACAAACACCAAATTGGCGCCAATTAGACACTTATTCGAAACAGTTTACACAACGTGTGTGAACGCCTAAATCAATTAGCTGGTACCGAGTCATGTCTCGGTTAGCTAAGCACAGAAGCTCTGGATCGCTGACGGATAGAGAGAATCAAACTCTGTATTTTGTCATGAGAGCCTGCGGAATGAATTTTTTTTTGTCAGTGAGCAAGAGGCTCTGTGTTTGGCTGACCGAGACATTACACGGATTCGGCCATTTGCTTTGGTGTTCAACAGGCGCCAATTTGGTGTTTGTTTGGGTATATCGTCTGACTGGCAGCAAGTTGGTGGCAGTTACTGACGAGTGAAATATGAAACATTAAAATCATACTTTTCACCCTTTTGGTTAATGCATTTTTTCCATTAGGAAAAAATAAAGGTTGTATGCTTGCAGGATATCGCTGGGAAACCATTTTTAAACATTTAGAAATTGAAAAGCAAAATGGAAAACGCGCAAGAAAAATTAAAAAAAGCGATAGGAAGTCGGAAAACAACAAGGAATGAGGAAAAAAGAATAGTAGGAAAAGGTAGAAAAAACAGGAGGGTCAAAAAACTAGTAACAAAGAAAAAATATTAAAACGAAAAATAGACAAAGGACAGGAATACCCGTTATTGTTTGTTCGTTTCGGTTGGGGAAAATGGGGAAAAGGAATAAATAAGGAAAAAAAGTATTGGTAAAGAGTAAATGAAAATTAATAAAAATCGAAAAGAAGTGACAAAAACTAAATAAAAGAAAAGATAAACGGAAAACTTCAAAAGTGGAAAGTGAAAAGCAGAAAGAATTAAACTACCAAGCAAACGGGTTGAAGAACATAAAACTACAAAGCGAACAGTGATTGTCAGAAGGTAAAACACGAAATACAGAACAAACCGGTACCTGGCAAGCAATAAACAAAAAATATAAAGCAAAAAGCTCAAATTGCACAGCTGAAAACATAGAAAAATAAATCGGAAGCAGAAAAGCAAAATTCATAATTAATAGGCAAATACTACACAATCAAAAATTATAAGCATACAACAGCAAATAGCAAAAAGCTAGAAAAGTACTAATGTATGGAGCATACGAAGAAAACGTTGAAAGTAACAGGAAGAATAAATGGAATAAAGAAACTAATGTAAATTGTCGTTGAGGGGTAAGCGTGACTGCTTTGCACCTCAAAGGGTATGAGTTCAATTTCAACCGATGTCTTTGGGATTTCCTGAAGTTTACGTTAATGGTCGATATCTAGGGCGCAGATGGTGTGGGTGATAAGCACTCAGTGCAGACATATACAAAAACATAAAATAAACATAAAATAAATATGAATAGAATCTATATAAAAATAAAAGAAACTACTTCAATACACCCAAAGAAGGAAATGAATAAAGTGTAAAAAAATTAATAGAGTACGTAAAGGAAAAAAATAAATATGGAAAAATGTTATTGAGCGAAAAAAAGGATTTAAACTGAAAAAATAAAAGAGAGAAGCGGAAAAAGATAAACAAGAAGGAATCCAAAACATGAAATATGGAAAAGAGAAAAATGAAGACAGAAGAAATAAAAATGGAAAAGCAACACTAAACACAGAACAAGGAAACGCTAAAATGCAGAGAAAAAAAGAAGGGAGTAGTAAAAAGACAAATAAATGAAAAAATAAAATAAATAAATAAGAAAAACAGCTAATAAAAAGAAAAAATTATCGAATACAAGCTACCCGAAGATTAAATTTTATAAGAATAAAGTGGAATGGAAAATCTGGGATGAAAAGGGGGAATGAAAAAAAAACAAAACGCGTAGAAAAAAACGAAATTAGTGAAAAGGAGATCACAAAAAAATAAATAGAGAAGAGAATGTATATAAAAAAGAGAAAAACGGAATAAAAATCATGAAAAAAGGAAGTAAGCAGATATTGGACAGTAAAAATGAAGGACAATGGGCACAAGAAATAACCAAAAGCGAAAAATAAACTGAGAATCGATGGAAAAATAAATGAAAGCAAAAAAAACAATATGCAATTTAACAAATGACTAAAACCAGAAAATATTTAAAATATCAAAAGCGCAAAGAAAAATACCAAAAAGAATATTAACTGTAAATGATTAGAAACGAATAACTTTTTTAAAATTTTGAAACTAGCGAAATGACAGGATACAAAATATGAATAAAAAATAAAGTAAACCACCAAAGTGGATGAAAAAAGGATATACGGGAATTGAAGAAAAAAAGTGTATGTAGGAAGTAAATGAAAATAGTAAAGATAGAAAATGGTTATTAAAGCAAAGAAAATTTGTATAAAGAAATTGTAATAGATGATGTAACGAAATTTCGCATGAATTCATTAAATTTATTTTTTCTAGTGCATAAGCACATATTAATGGATCGTTATACATTTTCTTTTCTTATGGATCGTTTTGTAAATATCCATGAACCATAATTTAACGTTCGATATATGAATCATTTCTAATGTTCATTTTTACATTTTTCTATGGACCAAGAAAAATTATTTAGCAATATTTTCATCAAATTTATGGAACTTTTTCTGACATTTTATTGCTCCATTTTGTAATACCGTGGAACATTTTTGTTGATATTATGGAACATATCGACGTGTTTTAATGTACATTATTAATATTCTATGGATCAATGTCAGTTAATTTATGTCGCAAAATGTATCATTTTATGGAACATTTCCAATATTTTTATGGGTCATTGGTTGATTTTAATTGCTCTTGTATTACTATTTTAGTGCTCTTTTGCGACCATTTTATGGTTCAATTTTACATAATCTATGGATCAAATCGCCCTTTTTTATGGATCATTCACACCGTTTTATGGATTTTCAGTTTTGTTTTATGGAACATGAACAACTTTTTTATGGATCGTTTTACAATTCTTTATGGATTATTTTAAATATTTTATATGCAAAAGTACATTTTCCCGTAAAAAATGCACAGAAATATGCAAGGGGAACGATGGAAATAAGGAAAATGATAGAATTAATTATATGAAAAACATAAATTGAACAAACAAAATGCTAAATGCATATACTTCAGAAAACATAAAACTACTTGAAATTAAATGTAAATACATAAAAACAACTAAAATACTTATTTAAAATATTTGATACTACTTTCATCAAATATTTTGAAAATACTTGAAATAATGAAAAAATAAATGCTTTGAAGTACTTCAAAATATTCGAAAATATTTGTCGAAGATATGCTTGAAAATGCTTGAAAATGCTTTAATTTTTAAATTTAAAAATGGTTAAGAAGGCATAAAAATACTTCCAAATGCTTCAAGATACTTCAAAATTGTGTAAAAATTTTGAAAACTGTGCATTGAAATACTTGATAGTATTTGAAGATGTCAATGGTTGAAAATAAATAAAAATGCTTGGAACTCCTTCAAAATTCTTGTAAGGAATTTTTTAAACTTACTTTAAATTAATGACTAAATAATACGGAAAAGGGGTAAATCGAAAAAAAACGAAAATGGCAACTGCAATAAAGTAACCAAGCTATTAAGTAAACGAGCAACAAAGCAAAATCAGCGAGTTAAACAGCGAAAAGCAGAAACAAATCTAAAACAAAACAGAAAATTACCTTCCGTGTTATAAAACGAATAATTATAAATGAAAAAAAGGAATCACAAAAACAATAAGTCAGAAGCTAAACCAAAAACAAAATAAATAATCTAAAATAGAAAATAGATTAACAAAACCTTATTAACATAGAGCAACTATCGAGTAATAAAAAGTGAAAAAACAACAGTAGGAAACTCGTATAGACAATAGTTGAAATAAATGAAATAAAGTAAATTAAAGAACTCAGAAAATGGTGCCAACGAGCATCATAAAATAAAAAAGGCAATAGACGGGAAAAAGAGGAGATAAAAAATTTAAGGGAATAAAGGCAATAGGAAATTAATGAAACAAAAGAGGCAAAAAGCGAAGGAGATAGAGGGAAAAAAGCAAATTTATAAACTGAAGAAATAAGAGAAATGAAGAAACTAAAGATAATAACTGAAATGAACAAATCTAATAAAGTTAATGAAGAAAATGAAAAAAAGGTAACAATAAAAATAAAAAGAAGGTAGGTGATGAAGGGCTAAGGTATAATAAAGTGAATAACAAAATTAGAGGAATAAAAAATAAATAAAAAAACCAGGATAATGATGGAAATCAAGTTAATTAATATTGAGACACTAAAAGAAATGAAGAATATATGGTCGGCGTTAAGTCAGACCGGACTAAGGAACATTGCATTGATTTCGAGAAAAACGAGTTTAAAGTTGAATCACAGCACCCTTTACATTATAATTCGAAAATAGTTTTTACCATAATTCATGCTAATTGTAGCATATTACAATTCTGGCAAGAGTGAAATTAGCTAAATAAGTTCTTTATCCAGTGGCATCATTATCTCACTTTTTGATATTTTGCGACTTGGTCCGCTCTGACTAAACACCGTCCATATAGGAAAAGAAGATATGGAATACAGTGATAGTAAATAATGGTTAAAAAATGAAAACAAATTAGGGTAGGAAAATACTTAAATATTTATGAATAAGGCAAAAATATCAATAAAGGCAAAAAGGTAAAGAGAAAACTGGGAAAATGAGAAATTAAAAGAATAAAGGGAACATGTAGAAGGGAAATGTTAAATGAAATAAAGGAAACGTGATAAATAAAGCGATCGAAGTGTAAAGAATAAAGTAGAATGCAAACTGGGAGATTTAAGATGGATAGTGGCAAATGAAAAGTGCAAAATGAAAAGAAGAAAAAGAGATGGTTGAAACAAACAAACATGAAAATTAGAACATGGAAGAGGAGCAAAAGCTATACCAAAAGGGAAGAAAATAGGATCTATCATTGGAAATTAATTAATATTTAGTCATATTTTCGTTCATCACACCGTACAAACTGCTGCAAAATAACCTTCTTTCATTTCCTTAAAGATTCTCCCAGTACTTTTGTGATTGATGTGCAAAGTTTCGAACCCAACTAAAACCACTCATTTGTTGTAATAGTTTCAGAAACAATTTCTGCAAACAAACCAAATATTATTAGCGTAGCTACAAACCCCCTATCTGCGTCGTAGACTCGATCACGATAAAACCACAGAATCCATCCACCTGGCTGGCCATTCTGAAAGGGTGCATTTCTAGGTTAACTTACGTCTCGGTTGCTTGGGTCGTTTTGCCTTTTACCTTCTATACTGTCCGTACCTTTTAACGGAGCTTTTAACTTTTAACGAGAGGATTTGTCCGGTCCACCTCGAGCCTAAGCCGCACGACCCGATTGCATCTCGTCGTTTTGTATGCTTGCCAAATTGCAACCGGGTCGCGTATCTATCTACCCCCCGCCCCCTCCACCGACGAACAGCAACAACCCGGCTTATAATAAATTCACTCGTTATGGAAGAGGGAAATTTTTATACGACACAGACGATCATTAGCGTTAATAAAGTTTGCGCATTTTTTTTTGTTTGCATGAGACTAAATTCTCGCGGGTTTAGCTAGTTTTTTTTTTGCGAAATGGTGCCAGGGGTCGCCAGTGAAGTGCTTTTTTACGAGATGGTTATGTAAGAACAGAATCAATAACAGGGTCGGCCAGTCACTGGCTCAATGAGCCGTCTAAACAGGGCGTGGTTGGCAAGTCTAATTTACTCCCCTGATGGAGTCCTAAAAAGTGGAACACGCAATAAACAGGACGGGCGCAAAGTGCTGACACGCGGAGGTGTTGCATTTCCGCTGTACACCAGAGAAAAGTCTATTTTTATTGACATCCGACGCTGCTGCTGCTGCTGTTGCATCGTTTGCGTTTGCCATTGACCCCATTTACCGCTACGGGGAGTGCGCACTGAAACGGTACCCCCCATTTGCTTTGATGCGTGTGAATCGAGGAAACGCTGATAGTTGGGCGAAATCGACACCTGACCCGATTGGATTGATTTGCATGCACGGCGGCGAGTTGTAACAGTTTTCCGCACGTCGTAGGCCAATACAAATCTAACTTGAATTAATTTTGACAAATTGTCACCACCACCACCGGTTGTCGTGAGTCGTGGGTTTTCAATTTAAATAATAGCATCATGAGCAGCTTGTCCTTTCCGAGTCTTCACCCGGACCCGGACCCGAAGCCACAGTGCCACGCAAAAATCGGTGGCGCATTGATTCAACCCACGCCTGCTTCGGCGACGGTTTTTTTTCCTTCAAATGCACATGTTCTGCAAGACTGTAGACAATTTGCGGGGGTTGGTAGCTTTTTTTTTCTTCTCTTTCTCGGTGCATTTCCAGCTAGCTCCGCAACAACGTGTGGAAAACGAAACGCCGAGATATGTCCGGGCCGATATGCAAAATAGTTTTGACAAAATGAGCTTTTCCACCAGTTCCGCCCAGCCGTCCGCTACGCGTGCCGTTTGTCGCTTTCTGTCTGTGGGGTAGAGTGAGCAATGCAAAGGAGGTAAATCTCAATCGCGCGGATCTCAATCGAAAATCTGTCATGAAGGTGTCTGTTTAGTGGTACTTGTGGTGTCATAATTTTAAGTAAGTGGATGTTAAGTAATCATTAGTTGTTTGAACATGGTAAGCACAATTACGTAACAATCGGGCTATGGAATTTAAATTTCCACACACCGGAAAGCCCCAGGCGGATTCTTAGTGGTAATTGAGATCGTAGCCTATTCGTGTAATTGTCCTGTACTTTACGAATCGGCTGCGAAGTCGGTCGAAACAGAAGGCTAAGTTCCGCTACGGAATGTAGTACTAATGCTTTGAAGTTTTGGGTTGTCAGTTACAAATCTTTCATTTCTATTTCTACTATCAAACCTTGGAATATTTCACATTCGCTTAGAAATCTATTGACAAAGAGCAATTTCGTAGAAATAACTTCTTTGTTTCGGCAATTTTCAGTTTATATGAAGACTACCTTTTTAAAGTAGAATACTTCTAACATTTCTGTGTAGGGACCCCGTTTCAAAATTTTCGGCCGGAGTTTCACCCGATTTTTGAACGTGAAAATCACGTTATACTGATTGAAAAATATAAAATTTTTGCGTTATCTGATTGGAAAAATTTACTACAATTTAGTAACTAATTTTGTAGAATGTATAATTTCAGTAAAAAAAAGCCAAACTAGTTTTCGTTCAAAGCTCCACCTCTTTACAGGTGGAAGCACACTTTTTTGGTTCGATGGCAGGCCCCTTTGGCTTCGAACGTACACTGAACCAAGTACAAAACCGGGGGTCGTGCGATATCACTTGTGTGCTAGACCGCGCTGTCTACACCAGCACTTCCTGTCGGCCAAATCCATCATTTGCTGAGAAAGGGTCACTACACCGAGCGTGTCGGTGCCGGAGCACCCATCTGGCAGCAATGATGTATTATCTTACCGTCAAAGTATCGGAGCTGGCAGTAAACTCTGTCCATGAAAACAAGTAGACCAGGATCATCCTACGTCATCAATAACGCTGTTAGAAATGACGAAGAGCTGAACTAATTGGTCTCCGGCGTCACTATTTCCTAGGGTGGTGTGTTGCCCAATATTCAGGCCATTCTGCTGCCAAAGAAGACCGAAAAGAAACCAAAGAAATCAAAGGCCATCAAACCATCAAAGGATGCAGTTAATAAGCTGAAGACCCCTAAGTCAAAGAAGACCCGCTGCAAGAAAGCTACCCCGAAAGAAACTCACCACCGGCAAGAAGTAAATTCACGCGTCCCTAATGCACAGTGGTCCAGAATGTGAATTTAGGAATTTTAACTCTTTGCTTAAATTAGATAACCTAGCCTTACAATATGTTTGGCAAAGTTGTTGTACTTTGCAATGCCCTTTTTTGTTTAAACAGAAGTTAGGGTGGTTCTAATTTTAGCAATATTTAAAATTAAACTTTTAAAGGTACGAGATAGAGCTTTACTGTCTTCGATGAAGTTGTAGCGCAACACATTTCAGACAAATTTGTTGAAGACATGCAAGCTCTAGCTTTTATACTTTCCATTGCACGAGAAATCCAAATGTAAACTTTAGGGTTATCCTTAACCCATTCATGCCCATGTCGTTTGTGGACAACAACCTTTGTAAACAGCTATAACTTTTGATTGAAGCAAGAATTGCTCACAAAAACAAGTAAGGCTAATAAATGTGACTATTGTCTTTTATTTGGGCATTAACAGTTACAAGGATCAGCTCTAGAACTGAAGTTATTGCCATTAGTCTGATTGGATTCTGCTGGAGCAGTGCTGCCAGGGACAGTTTACGTTGACGACGGAAAATCATTTTTGGACTATTGTAAATATTCTAGGAGAATTGTATTGAGCATTGGAAGGTAAAAATTGAACAGCTTCTAGCACTGCAAGGGAAGCACCTATCTTTATGAAAAAAGATTTTTCGTGTTTCTTGATCTTGCCGTTTTCATGAAAAAAATGGTTTTGAAACCCTACAGGCACTAGAAAAATGTTGGGCATGAAAGGGTTAGAAATACAGTTTTATTTCTATAACTTTTGTAGTTTTTATTTAATGCTAAAATACCCTTTGGACAACTTGAAGATTATTTTAGGGCGCATAACTTGCTTTAAAACACCAACTGCTAAACTTTTTTCGTTTCAAAGTTATATGAACTTTTATATAAAAAATATGACTATTTCAAATAGGGGTCTTTTTTTCCTTTTATATCTTCGCTTAGAGCACTTAACATTAAATACCGTTGCTGTCATATGAAATAACATGCTTTGTAGTACAGATCACCAAAAAATGGTAAATTCTATATTTTTTTATATCTTACAATATTTTCTCCGAAAATAGTTTTTTTAGTAAAAAGTATATATAGATAGAAGCTAGAGGTTCGGTATGTTCTCCTTCAAATTATCTGAAAGTATTTCTAAAGTGATCTAAATAAAAAATCAAAGCTGCAAAAATTATACAAAGAAAACTGCAATAGTTACAAAGGAAGACAGTGATACTCTATCTCGAACCATTGAAAATCTAATTTCCTGATTTAAAAAAAAATTGAACCACTCTATGCACTATTTAAAATAATAGAAAAGTATTGTAAAGTGGAATATTTCATCATGAAAATGAAACTATATTTTTATATTGTCCACCATGAACGTAATATAAACATATTACAAAAAATCAATCAATGAAAAATTAAATTTTTAATATAACTTTTTCCGTTTTCATTTTTTTCCAACCTATCCTTTAGATGTTCATCAGTTTTTGAAGACGAACATTTTCACACACTTCAAAACTCTAGCTTCTATTATTAAAAAGATATAAGCACTTAATATATCAAAAAAAGATTTTTTAAATCAATTTTATGAAATTTTCAAAATTATCGTCTTCGTCATTTTCTGCTTAATTTTATACCTAATCATGAAATTAATTGTAGTTGAAAAAGAATTATCTTTTGTTTGCCCCAATAAGTGATATTATTAATTAAAAAAACTCCATTTTTGGCGAAAAAATGCTCATAATTTTTCAATAAAAATAGTTAAATATGTGGTGCCATGAAACAAATTAAAATAATCTAAGTTGTCCGAAGACCACTTCGGGTTTAAATCAATACCGAGACAAAAATACATTGCCGCAACGTAGGAGAGAAGGTAAAAATCTGTCCATAGTACTTTAAAGACTGCATGCCGATAAACCTTATACATAAAAATCCGACAGTCGTATACACAACCAATCAATGCCGCAAAAGTTTTGAGTAAAACAGTTTTTCTAAGACACACCCTAACCTACGATTTTAAATTTGTTGTAACATGAAAAGTATGACAGATAGAGCTTACATGTCTTCAGCAACCTTTTCCAGAATTTATCGTTCTACAACTTCGCTGAAGGTCGTTTGGCTCTAGCTAGAATGATTCAAAAGTTAATTTTTTGATCTTGGTCAAATTGGAACCACCCTAAATGTTGTTTTAACGAAAAGAAGGGGCTCACAAACTACGAAACCATCTCCAAAAACTTAATAAGGCTAAGTTGATCAGTTTTAGTAAACTCTCGAAATTCCTGCTAAATTTGCATTCTATACCACCATGTTGTCAAAACTCCTGTTCAGGACTAACAAAAACTACTTCTAAAGAATTATTTGCGCTTATTTTCCGTTAAAGCTATTTTCTACGAATTTTAAAGCTTGAGCAAAACACCCCCATTCAAATAGTGTTAAATATTCTCGATTTTCGAGAAAAGTCACTGCTGAGCTGTTAATAAATAAATAAATCAATAATAAACAGGCGTTTTTTTACTCTTCTGAACGCACAAATAAATTATAAGTATAACCTTTCATAACATAATAAAAAATGCAACATTCGTATTAACAGCCTAAAGTGTATTCTACTTCACTTCGGTTATGTCTCTGACATTACCAACCCAACCAGGAAAAGTAAAGTCGGTTGAATCGTATCGCCAGAATTAAGAATTGGCTGCGAAGTCCATCAAAATAGATCCTCAAGTATCTGTGAGCGAAATGAATTTTTTTGCAATTGTGAGTGATTACGTAGAGCGTAGCAGTGCAAACCTGTCCGTAGTGTGATATCACATGGCGACCGTTTACCGTCTTTAGTTAACAAATTTTTAGAAATAATTTTTGGAAATATTTAACCAATCGAGCGACGTGTTGAGCGAGAAACTACCTACAAGCAGTACTGTGTTGATTGTGGTTGATTTATCGTTTAATATTACCATTTTGCCGGGTCCGACGGATTTCTTCTGTCAGAGCTTTTGTCTTCATCTATGCAGTTACTGTTGTCGTGCTGCTTGAAGATATTACCGTTTCGTTTTCTAAATGTTCTCAATGCGGGTTACGGGTATGATCCGTCAAATTCTAAAGAATTTCGAAGGAATTATTCATTTAGTTTTTGTGCCAATTAAATGGAGGTTAAAAAAAATTATAATTTAAATTGAAATTTTTAAAATTTGATTTTTTTCTTTGAATGTTTTGAAAGATATAAGAATCTTCTATATTGTGTTAATCGGGTTTTTCGATCCGCGCATCAAACAAGTGTGTACAAGTCATTGTTGAAAACAGCGCGACTCAGGTAGAAAGCTTTTCATGGCATTATACACGTTCCCCGATATGCTGCGCATTGCACTGTACATGTGTACAGGTCTCGAGAACGTATTTCACGGTTTGATCTGTAGAAGCATCACAGACTAATCATGAGTTATCAAACAAACACAGGAAACTGCGAAAACTGAAAATTTTGGTCAAAATTGTTAAAGTTACATGCGTTTACGCTCCCGATGATTCGTTTTAGGTGTATATTCGAAGTTTCATAGTAAGCATAAATTCTGCCCAAAAAAGTTCATAATGAAGAATGTCCAGTATGAAAAACGCTAAATAGGTAAATTTTTCGGTCAGTTAGCCGGAAGCTGTTTAGCCAAACGTAATCTGCCGATAGAGCCAATTGGCTGAATGTCGCTTGGCCGAATGCCGTTTGGCCGAATGCCGTTTGGCCGAATGTCGTTTGGTCGAATGTCGTTCGGCCGAATTTCGGCTAGCTGAATACCGGTTGACCGAATGTCGTTTGGCCTAATGTCGTTTGACCGAATTCCGTTTGGCCGAGTGCCGTTTGGCCGAGTGCCGCTTGGCCGAATGCCCTTTGGCCGAATTCCGTGTGGCCGAATGCCGTTTGGCCGAATCCCGTTGGGCCTAATTCCGTTGGGCCGAATGTCGTTGGATCGACTGATTTTGGTCAAAAAGTTATTTGGCTAAAGTAATACCTACAAAAATGCCTATTCTATTTGACTGAATAATCGTAATAGAGAGGTACGAAGAAGGGATCTAGTTACTAACAAATGTGATTTGTTTGTCTTAAATTGAATACTGCATATTTATTCTTACATTTACAACATTTGATGTTATTGGTCTAAACATTCTGTGAAAATTTTCCTTATTTTTAACATGAGCTGTTTTTTCAACACATTTATTTCATATCTGTGTACAGGGAAAAGGAGCAAAATTTCCAATATCCTGCATAGAGTTCGATAAGGTTTTCAATTTTCAGAAAATGAGGAGGGAGAGGGAGAAGTATTAATAGACGATGTGTATTCATTTCGGGTTCATGTATATTGTTTTAAAGAATGTTTTTTATCCATTCTATTATAATTGATTAAGATATTCTTCGATTTTTGCTAACGAGATAGAGCACTTCTTCAATTTTCCTTTATGCCATGAAAATTGACAAAGGTTTGAAATTTATTTGGTTTGCTGGATTTTTTGGTTCAACAATGTGAAACCAAACAAATTTATAGAAGCTTGAACTATTCTATATTGTGTTTGTTTACATGATGTTACAATATACAATTTATTTTTAGATATTTTAAAATGTCCAACGGTCTAACAGACCTAATGCATTTGTATTTCGTTCTATTTGTCCGTCGAACACTTCCATTCTTGGTTCATAAATAATTTGTATCTTACTGAAATAGAAGGTCAAATTTAAAACCTAAATATAGTACAATTAAAATAGTGCTGCTCCGACAAATGTCGCTATATACAAAATGGTAATCATTCGACCGAATGATATTCGGCCTAACGGCGGCTTTCGGCTAAATTATCCATTCGCCCAAATTGTTTTCGACGATTTGGACCCAAAAAAATAAAACAAAAAAAATCGTGCCTTAGAAAATCCGTATAACTATAACAACAATTCTTTAAGCCAGCCAAAAAACTACTCTGTTTAACACCGATATTTATCTTCAGTTTTCATTTTCGTAGCCATCATCTTAACACTGTTCATAAGGCTTTGTACAACATTTGTGTCAACTTGTTTTCGTGTGGAAATCCATTGTTCCTCATTTTTACAATTTTTGAATGGCCTCACATGGGTTACTTAATTCGAATTTGACTCAGAATTTACTGTGATTTCAAGATATGCGGGTCTCATATTGCGCTGAACACATTATATGCTTGCATATAATGCATATATACCATTCTATGTAGTCTACATATGCTTGACGAAAAATAAATAAATAAATACATATTTGAGAACACCCCAATGGAGGCGCCTCATAACTCATAAATCTTCTAAATATAGTTACATAAATAACTTTATGTTGTAATCTTAGCGAATTTTACAAGTTTGGCAATCCATTTCTGCTAGCAGATTGACTTGGTTACTATTATTGACGAGTATATTAACCCTTTAACAACCACCGAATTCAAATGCGTTTACATAAAAATGATAAAAAAATGGAATTTCAGAACTGATAGTTTAAATTGATTCAGTTAACGAAAAGTAGTTAAAATCCCATTTTATGTACATAGCTCAGCTTAGCTGGTCCCTTTTTCGGTATCCGTGCTAAATGTCCAGCCCACTGTAGTCTGCCGTATTTTATCAGTCTTCCAATGTCAGCCTGGTGACACCAATTTAAAAAAATCTAGACTTTATTGTACTCCTTGAGCATCAAATTTGTTGGAAGTCACTAGGTTGACAAATTCGGGTAAAACCCCCAGTTCAATACACTTATTGGTGTAATTGTGCCTTTCTCATTGCACCAAACTATGATTCTATGGTTAGTAATGTTCAATTTGATTACGGAAACGTCTGTTACATTCTTAATACACTTGGCCCGTATTTACATTTTTTCTATTAACGATTAAGAGTGAGCAAGGAGTTGAAGGAAGAAAGCTTAGAAAAGCGTGGAATAGGGTCATATGAGCAAGCCCTTAGTTTTCCGTCGATTCATTCCTTTGGCTTGTACGGTAGTAGTCAGGATATTTTGGCACTTTTGAAGGCGAATCACCTGAGTCTGTGACATATACGGACAAGCGTAAAGTGACTTTGTGAACCGACTCATCAGCCACGAACTTGATGAGCTGCGTGTCGACGCTGAAGCACTTGAAACAAAAAAATATATTTAATAAGCTTAATCAGCATTAGTTCAATGTTGTCTTCCTGCTAACTTATTTTGACTCACAACCGAACCACTCCCTAGCTTATTTTGGCAGTACATCCATAGCTATGCATCTGTGTAAATCTAGAAAACCTTTCTTAATCGAACAAAAATTAGGCCAGTATTAGGTTGACGATTTTCAGAGTGATTGCATAACCCTTCTATATGAGAAAGACAAAAATATACCAAGGGTCCTATTCTCACAGTCACGTCACGTTGTGACTAGAACAAAATTTCCTTCTAGTCATTAACCCTTTCATGCCCAACTTTTTTCTAGTACATGTAGGGTTTCAAAACTATTTTTCCTTGAGAACGGTGTGGTTAAGAAACACGAAAAGCCTATTTACATAAAGACAGTTTTCAATAATATTGCACGATAACGAAGATTTATGAAAAAATCATTTTCCGTCATCAACGTAAACTGTCCCTGGCAGCAATGCTCCATCGGAATCCAATCAGACTAATTGCAATAACTTCAGTTCTAGAGCTGATCCTTGTAACTGTTAATACTCAAATTAAAGGCAGTAATCACATTAATAAGCCTTACTTGTTTTTGTGAGCAATTCTCGCATCAATCAAAAGTTATAGCTATTTAAAAACGTTGTTGTCCACAAACAACATGGGCATGAATGGGTTAAGTGACGTGACTGTGAGAATAGGGTCAAAATTTACTATGAGCTTGAGCTTGTGCGACCACCACTGGCTGCTACTCCGTTATCGATCTGGACTAGGTGAAGTTGCATAAAGAATCAGTAGATAATTATGCTGGGGATTAGCGAAACATCTTCCAGTGTGCAACTTCTGGTAATCCTAAACTGTTTTATTTAATCAATACCGGCGCCGGCCAGGGCCGAACGTAGATCGCGGAAGGAAAGGGAAGGAATGTTAGTCCGATACTTGCTTTTGCTAGAGGCCGTATATACTACTGCGCACTCCACAAGTATCACGTGGGGAGGAGATATTTGTTAGTATGTATAGAAGCTGGATTTTACATCTTCTCTATCGACGCCGGAGAGATGACTCCACTATCTGTACTAGATATCGATCCATCAACTCATGGATCGGGGACCAATGGCTTTACTTCGCTTCCGAAGGAAGACGTGA
Organism: Topomyia yanbarensis; assembly: GCF_030247195.1. NCBI lineage: Eukaryota > Metazoa > Arthropoda > Insecta > Diptera > Culicidae > Topomyia > Topomyia yanbarensis. The sequence continues at coordinate 402,375,763 of NC_080672.1, read as the reverse complement.
CCACAGATTTTCTCACCTCAGAAAAATCTCAACGACCTCGGTTGGGATTGAACCCAGACTAACTAGAATGAGTGACGATCACGCTTACCACTCAACCACAGGCGCTGTCGCAAAAATATACCAAATCTACTATGTCCAAAAAGTCAATCTTAGGCAAAAAAATTTTTAGCCATATTACATAAAATCTCGATGTTTCATGCATTTTAAAGACGTATGGCACCAAAAATGCAAATTCGTTTTTAAAATTTCGTATACATCCCCCTTTGAACATTTTTCAGTTCCTGCTTATATACAATCAAAAACCGTCGAAGATGACCAATATAAAGAAACTTTCGTTAGTTATTAGTGATCTAATCTGGCAAATTCAAATAATTTGGCACCCATTTTGATAAGTTTTGTATCATTTTGATGGTGCCAGTTTATATGGAAAATTTCTGTGTGTTCACACTCTTCAAGCCGTCACTCCGCAACCGGAATTCCGATCGACGAAAAATTCAATAGCAACCGATGAGAAGGTTGTACCTTTTACTTGAGACTAAATATGTGCACACATATACAGTACTGAACGATAAGACCTACATAATGACGTAACCTAGGCAAGTGCCGTGATAGTAATAATAGATTGCCACCGGCCGTTCCTGAGAGCGTATGGAAGAAAAGAACTGTCGAAATTCGCAAAAAATAACTCCTTGTCTGGAAAGCGATCTTCGATTGTGGCAAATTAAATCAGCCCTTCATCCTTCATCGGAAATGGATCAACGCATAAAGTCGTTATTTTTTTTGTTCTTCAAAAATTCCTTACGTTTCCAGTGGTCGTAGTGGTTCGTCGCCTACAAAAATAAGTTTCTTCTAAAATCATCCAGGAAAAGGCTTGAAAACACTGTAATCTTTACGAAGCAGGTGCAAAACTAACTCTGATTGTCTCCATGTAAATTGTCGAAAAATCCCACACAAAGTAGATCGGATTTGATTCATTTGGATCGGATCAGTCTACTGTACACCAACAAAGTATCATTGGATTCTGTCAATTTCTGGTCGAGTTGGCACGAACTCCGTACAACTTGCTTGCATAAAGACGGTGAGCCCGGAATTTCTAAATTTGGGATAAAAAAATCATAGAAGTCATAGCACTAGCGCCACTGCCGAAATGTTACAGGCCACTTCCGTTACGACACAGGACAGGAATATTTCATCGCTTCTTCTAAGTTCATTATTCCAGAACACATACGTAAAAGTAGTATGAAAATCCTCCTAAAAATATCGCATCTGGTAAGCAATTTGTGGATGAAAATAATGTACATTTCATAACAAAACTATCTGACGAAAATCTGTAAAACTAAGGATGCTGTCGAAAGCGGCTTCTCTAAAAAAATAGAACTATGCTCGAATCCTATTGGAGTGGTAGGTAATCAATACTGTGTCTGGTTCGTGGAAAAATAATTGAATCCACCAAATTTACTAGAACTGCTTCCCATTATGAATCATGAAATTCGACAGAAGTTTCGAGAAATACTATGATCCAAACTGACTAACATAGTTTTTTTTCGCATTTATATTTATTAATATTCAAAAGGTTCTTCGGCTCCGTCACTTTAAACTATTTCCTATAATTGAATTACAATTTAATGACAACTGGAGTGCAAGATACCTAAATAGGTCATTAATGGTCTAGAAGTGGATATCGAAATATTTAGTAACCATTTAAATGATTTTTTAAATAATTTGAGTAGGAGCGGGCATAGTGTAGCTGGTAAATCGATTGCTTCGTACGCAGTCCCCCTGAGTGCGATTCCCAACCCCACGCATAGCCTTATGGATTTTTCTAATAAGAGATTTTTCTGTCGCGAAAAAGCGGTGAATGACCCTAAAGTTAAAACCTCTGTAATCATGAAATAACAAATTATTTATAACTAAAATAATTTTAGTATCAGCAGACCTTTTTTTAAATAATAAAAAGTACGCTACTTAATTGTAACAACATTACTTCTTTGCTCACCTACTAAAACGGGTTAGTATGTGGCAAACTCTGCTGATCAAGCAGAACGGATTAAATTTAAAATTCCGCTGATTGCCAAGTTCCGATTAGCTACCCATAAATAACCACTGTTTCCGTTCGTTCTTTCATGGCCCGTCGTCCGCAAACCGATAACATAAACATCCCACGATCCTGCGTGCGGCCGACCGACCGGGCGGAATAACCTCAAATGTAACGGAAATCAATAATCACCCTCACGGACCGGTCCGAAACCAGACCATAGCGGACATTAACTTTCAATGAGAACTTGTTCAACGGCGGCAGCGGAATGAAGAAAAAAAACGTCAACCCCGTTGAATCTCACACGCACCACCGTGCATCGCGGCGGCGGCTTCGGTGGTGGCCAGCGGAGAAGGAAAACGAATTAATAAAAATGCAAGCAAAATGGCATCAATTACGCACACTGCTGGAAGGAACTCGGTGGAGAACAACCACTCGTCGTCGTCGTCGCGATCGGTTCCAAAAACAGCCCGATCAACTTCTCCGTTGGTGATTCGTGGGGGAACGCACGCCGCTATCGATGTCAAGGCACACAACACTACTTTTCAAAAATGAAGCAAAAAAAAGATCACAGCTAAAGGGGCACCTTTAGTGCTCCTTTTTTTCTTGATTCCGCCAACTTTGCCCTCCGAGACGACAGTTCTGCGCTGCCGCTGCGTTGCTGTTGGCCGATATGCGAGAGAGATCATCGGAGTTCATTCCGTCGCGCAGTGCACCCCGATACACCCGTGCAGGCTTGGAGCTCCACTCTGCGTTCGTTGCGATGCTGATAATTGAGGTGAAAAAAATAAAACATTAAAAATATGCGTGCAACTCTATCTATCTGCAGAGCTGCCGGCATCCGCCTCTACCACCTGGACCCGCGCCCCTTCCCGGTTCAACGAATGAATGATCGCTTTTTATTTACGCTCGCGTTGTACAAACCCCTTGTTCACCACCGTCTCGCGTAGAACGCGCTTGCGCCCCCTGCTGCACGTTCAGCTCGCCTGCTGGCCGTGCCTATCGAGGCTGGGTGATCTTTGCACTGTGCGCGAGGAATCTTGGGCTGCAGGATCGGATGTTGTGAGAGCACGCGAGAAGTGTGGTCGGATAATTGTACGTACATTCTACTGGTTTGAGATTTTGATCTAGAAGTAAAATGTTGGGGCTCTGCGATTCGCTGGCTGGTTTTCTGCTAATCAGAGCTAGTAGTAGTAGCATTTGGAGGTCGGATATCAAAAGGAGACGGTACAGAAGCGGGGGTTATAAGGTTAGCAGAACGTGAAGCTGCAGATGACTTGTCAGACATGGCAGAAAGGATAAAAAAAATTACGCGAAACAAAAACTACAAATTAAATGCAAAATACACATAAAGAGAGAAAAAACAAAAGGATCTTGGAATAATTAAATTAAAAAATAATCTCTATCTTTGAAACTTTAAAGATTTAAGGAATTTGAACTTTTAACTTTTTGCTTTTAGATTTAAGCTAGCTAGTTAAAATCAACTTTCTACTTAGAACTAATTATGTTTTCGCATTTTTAATTAGCCTCATTACTTTTTACGTTTTACCTTTTATGTTAGATTTTTTGCTTTTTACTTTCAACTTTTTTCCTTGTCGCTTCTAATATTCTGCTTTTAACTTTTCTACTTTTTTAATTGTTAATTTTTGAACTTTTTACTATTTAACTTTTTTACTCTTCTACTTTTTCATTATGTATTTCACTTTTTTACTTTTTAATTTTTTCTTTTTTTGACTTTTTTACTTTATTACTTTTTCACGTTTTTTCTTTTCTACTTTCTAACTTTGCTTTTTTACCTTTTTAATTTTTTCTACTTTTTATATTTTTTTACTTTTATATATTTTAGCCTTTTTACTTTTTTACTTCTGCACTTTTTTACCTTTTTATTTTTTTACTTTTTCATTTTGTGCTTTTTAATTTTTTGATTGCTTTTACTTTTAACATTTTTGCTTATTTACTTTTTCGTTTTTTTACTTTTTCACTTTTTTACTTGTTCACTTGTTCACTTTTTCACTTTTTAACTTTTTTGCTTTTTCATTTTTTTTACTCTTTTACCTCTTCACTTTCCTTTTTTTAACTTTTTCACTTGTTTTACTATTTTACTTTTTTCATTTTTTTTACTTATTTCCTTTTTACTTATTATCTTCTTTTATTTTTTCACCATTTTACTTTCCTACTTTTTAAATTTTTTACTTTTTAACTTTTTAACATTTTTTACCTTTTTACTTTTTCACTTTTTTAGTATGTTACTTTTTATTTTATTACCTTTTACTTTTTTTACTTATTTCCTTTTTTACCTATGTTCTTTTTTACTTTTTATTTTTTTATTTTTTTACTTTTTCACTTTTCTATTTTTTGACTTTTTCAAATAGTAAATTTTCCTTCTTTTACTTCTACCTTTTACTTTTTTTTATTTATTTCCCCTTTTTACTTTTTTCACCTTTTTACTGCTTTACTTTTTTTACGTTTTTAGTTTTTTACTTATTCACTATTTTACTTTTCCACTGTTTTACTTTTTTGTTTTTCTACTATTTTACTTTATCACTATTTAACATTTTTACTTTGTTACTTTAATACTTTATAAACATTTTTATTTTTTACGTTTTGCTTTCAAGTTTCAATTTTCAACCTTCAACTTGAAGCTTGAAACCTGAAACGTTGAGATTTGAACTTTTAACATTCAACTTTATAGCTTTAACTTTGAACTTCGATCTTTTGCTTTTACATTTTCAACTTCCGACATTCAATTTTAAACTTTTAATTCTCAATTTTCACATTTCAACTATAACTTTTAACTTTCAATTTTTAACATTCAATTTTCAAAATTTCAATTTTCACCTTGCCAATGACAGCTTTTTCCTTTTATCTCTGAAATTTATGCTTTGATTTTTCAACTCTTAACTTGAAATTTGGAAATTGGAAGATGCAACTTGAAACTTGAAGCTTTACGTTTTTTTTATGGAATTTGAACTTAGATCTAAAACTTTTTTTCTACTGTTTTCAAATTTCACCTTTCACTTCTCCACTTTTACCTTCCAACTTGTAAATTTCAGCTGGCAACTATAAACTTTTAACTGGCAATTTGAAACTTGCAACTTTTAACTTTAAACTTTATTCTATCAATTTTTCACTTTCAATTTAAAACTTTCAATTTACAACTTCCAGCTTTGAGCTTTCCACTTTCAATTCTCAATTTGCAGTTTTCAATTTGTAACTTTCAATTTTTTACCTTCAACTTTCAAGTTTTAATTTTCAACTTCAAACTTTCAATTTTCAGTTTTGATTTTTTAACTTTCGACTTTCAAGTTTTAACTATCAACCTTTCACTTTCAACATTCAACTGTCAACTTTCAACGTTTAACTTTTCACTTTTAACTTTCAACTCAACTTTCATCTTTCAACCTTCAATCTTCAACCTTTAACCTTCAACTTTCAACTTTGTACTTTGCACTTTCTACTTTTCATTTTCAACTTTCAACTCAACTTTCAATTTTGGACTTTCAACATTCTGCTCTCTGCTTTCAACTTTTAACTGTTAATTTTCTCGACAATTTTCAACTTTCGATTTTCAACTTTCAACTTTCAGGTTTCAACTTTCAACTCTCAATTCTCAACTTTCAAACTATCAAACTTTTAACTCGTAACTTGTAACTTGTAACCTGCAACTTGTAACTTGTAACTTGTAACTTGTAACTTGTAACTTGTAACTTGTAACTTGTAACTTGTAACTTGTAACTTGTAACTTGTAACTTGTAACTTGTAACTTGTAACTTGTAACTTGTAACTTGTAACTTGTAACTTGTAACTTGTAACTTGTAACTTGTAACTTGTAACTTGTAACTTGTAACTTGTAACTTGTAACTTGTAACTTGTAACTTGTAACTTGTAACTTGTAACTTGTAACTTGTAACTTGTAACTTGTAACTTGTAACTTGTAACTTGTAACTTGTAACTTGTAACTTGTAACTTGTAACTTGTAACTTGTAACTTGTAACTTGTAACTTGTAACTTGTAACTTGTAACTTGTAACTTGTAACTTGTAACTTGTAACTTGTAACTTGTAACTTGTAACTTGTAACTTGTAACTTGTAACTTGTAACTTGTAACTTGTAACTTGTAACTTGTAACTTGTAACTTGTAACTTGTAACTTGTAACTTGTAACTTGTAACTTGTAACTTGTAACTTGTAACTTGTAACTTGTAACTTGTAACTTGTAACTTGTAACTTGTAACTTGTAACTTGTAACTTGTAACTTGTAACTTGTAACTTGTAACTTGTAACTTGTAACTTGTAACTTGTAACTTGTAACTTGTAACTTGTAACTTGTAACTTGTAACTTGTAACTTGTAACTTGTAACTTGTAACTTGTAACTTGTAACTTGTAACTTGTAACTTGTAACTTGTAACTTGTAACTTGTAACTTGTAACTTGTAACTTGTAACTTGTAACTTGTAACTTGTAACTTGTAACTTGTAACTTGTAACTTGTAACTTGTAACTTGTAACTTGTAACTTGTAACTTGTAACTTGTAACTTGTAACTTGTAACTTGTAACTTGTAACTTGTAACTTGTAACTTGTAACTTGTAACTTGTAACTTGTAACTTGTAACTTGTAACTTGTAACTTGTAACTTGTAACTTGTAACTTGTAACTTGTAACTTGTAACTTGTAACTTGTAACTTGTAACTTGTAACTTGTAACTTGTAACTTGTAACTTGTAACTTGTAACTTGTAACTTGTAACTTGTAACTTGTAACTTGTAACTTGTAACTTGTAACTTATAACTTTTAATTTTCAACTATAAACAATTAATTTTCCACTTGAAATTCAAAACTTGCAATTTCCAACTTGAAACTATCAGTGCTAAACTTTCAAGCTTAAGCTTTCCACTTTCAATCTATATTTTGAGATTTTCAACTTCTAATTTGAAATTTTCAATTTTTGACACCTTTTATTTTCATATTTCCACTTTCAATTTTCAATTAACTTTGAAATTTTCAGCCTTGGTAGCTTTAGCTTTGAGTTTGAGCTGTAGAATTTGAAATGCTATTTTCAGTTTTCAACTTTCAATATTTAAAGTTTTAACTTTCAACTTTCAGCTTTTCACTTTCAACTTTGAACTAGTGCTTCAAAAATCAAACTTTAGAGCTTGAACATAAAACTTTTATCTTTTTATTCCCAACATTTACCTGTGAACTTTAACTTTGATCTTTCAAATATCAATTATTATATTTTTTTTACCTTTCAACTTTCAACTTAGAAATTGGAACTTAGGGCTTGGAAATTTGAACTTTTACCTTTGAATCTTTAGTTGGATCTTGAGACATAGAATTTGGAGTTTATGGTTTGAACTTTTAACTTTTAACTGTGGAATTGAAACTTATAACTTTCAACATTCAACTTTCAAATTTCCACCTTAATTTGCCAATTTTTAGATTTCACCTTTCAACTTTCAACCCTCAACATTTTTCTTTGGAATAACAATTTTCCTCTTCCAATTTCCAACATTCAATTTTCAATTTTTAACTTTCTACTATCAACATTCATTTTGCAACTTGAAGTTTGGAATTTGGAACTTAGAACTTGCGACTGTGAGCTGTAAGGTTTGCGTTGTTAGCTTCGAACATAAACCTTCAACTTTCAACTATGAACTTCCAATTCTCAATTTAAAACTTAGAACGTAAAACTTTGAGTTTTGAGCTTTGAATCTGGAACTTGATAGTTGGTATTCGGAACTTAGAACGTGGAACTTAGAATTTAAAACTTGGGAATTTGAGCTTTGAGCTTGGAACATAGAATTCGAAAAATAGAATTTGGAACATGACACATGGAACTTGGAATGTGGAACTTTTTAAGATGGAACCTACTCTTTTCTCTTTGCTCTTTGCTTTTTGCTCTTTACTCTTTACCCTTTACTCTTTACTCTTTACTCTTTACTCTTTACTCTTTACTCTTTACTCTTTACTCTTTACTCTTTACTCTTTACTCTTTACTCTTTACTCTTTACTCTTTACTCTTTACTCTTTACTCTTTACTCTTTACTCTTTACTCTTTACTCTTTACTCTTTACTCTTTACTCTTTACTCTTTACTCTTTACTCTTTACTCTTTACTCTTTACTCTTTACTCTTTACTCTTTACTCTTTACTCTTTACTATTTACTCTTTACTATTTACTCTTTACTCTTTACTCTACTCTTTACTCTTTACTCTTTACTCTTTACTCTTTACTCTTTACTCTTTGCTCTTTGCTCTTTGCTCTTTGCTCTTTGCTCTTTGCTCTTTGCTCTTTGCTCTTTGCTCTTTGCTCTTTGCTCTTTGCTCTTTGCTCTTTGCTCTTTGCTCTTTGCTCTTTGCTCTTTGCTCTTTGCTCTTTGCTCTTTGCTCTTTGCTCTTTGCTCTTTGCTCTTTGCTCTTTGCTCTTTGCTCTTTGCTCTTTACTCTTTATTCTTAACCATTAACTCTAAACTCTCGATTCCAAGCTTTACAAACTAAACTCCAAACTGCTAATTCTAAACTGAAAATTGGAAATCCAAAGCTCGAACCTCCAAACTACAGACTGGAAACTCCATACTTATATACTCCTAAATTCAAACTCTAAACTCTAAGCTGTAAAAACTTCAAACTCCGAAAACTTATGTATGAACTCTGAGCTCCGAAATCTGAACTTGAGCTCTGTACTCTGAAATTTGAACTCTCAATTCCAAGCTCCAAACGAAAGTCTAAACTCCAAACACTAAGCTTCAAACTTTCAATTCCAAACTGTAAACCACTAACTGTAAACTGCAACCTGCAGACTCAAAATTCCAAACACTAAACTGAATTCTACCCTCCGAATTCCAAACTTCAATCTCAAAAATCCAACATCCTAACTCTACTATCCGAACCCCTAGCTCAAAATTCAATACCTCAACCTCCAAACATTAAACCCCTAACTCAAAACTCAAAACGTCAGCTTTCAAACTTAAAACTCCGAAACCCATACTGTGCACTCTGAACCCTGAACTCAAAACTCCAAACTCTTCACTTTTAACTTAATATTATGGACACCAAACTCCGTACTGCAAAACTGTGCATTCTGTAATCTAGGTTTCGAACTCTAAGCTTTAAAGTCTAAACTCAACTCAAAACTCATTGCTTCAAGCCCTAAACTAACTCCATACTCTTCAATCTTATTTCAAAAATCTGCACTGAAAACTGTTCTCTGATCTGCAAATTCTAAACTCATAACTCTACACTTTTAACATTCAACGAAATGGAAGCTCTGAATTTAGCATTGTGATATCTGTACTCTAAACTCTGGATCCAAAATTCTGAATTTAAAAGTCTAAACCCAATGAACCAAAAATTTAAAGCTATGAAATACTACACAGTGTTTCCTGTATATGCAAGTTCTTTTCTACTTGTATCATTCCGCAACTCCTAAATTAACAAATGTAACCACCTAAACAAGCCCCCAGATATCATTTTCATTTGCTCCACCCCACATCCACCGTGTTAACATGAATAGCAATAACCCCCTTTCATCGCGATCACCAGCACACTTACCAGTGAAAAACGTCGAAAATGATAAACTGCACCACGGTTCGCATTAAAATTTCAATTATTTGTGCCAAAACAAACTGTCACCCGCGTCGCCCGGTCATGTTTGGCGAACGCCTCACACGGTGGTGGTAGGTAATTCGCGTGCTGATTTGCGGAACACGCAACAGATGGCAGCAGCAGCAGCAACAGCGAGTGCAAAGTGTTGTGACAAACAATAAACGCGCGCTCTTTTCGCTTTCGCTTTGGCATGGTGGCGGCAGCGGCAGAAATGCACGAGATCAATGTCGCATGAATTACGTCCCTATACATGAACGCTGAAATTAATGCTTAGATTTAGTGCAGCAGCGCTTGTGCGCGGGGTGTGTTTCGAGCATATCGCTACAAACTCGCACGCACATGGTCCCTCCCCTCCACCCCTTCTCTCTATTGCTATTTTTTTTTTCTATTCGCACTTAGCTCAGCCAGACGAAGAACGGCGGGGGTGACTAGACATCGTTAATTTATGTTATTCATAACAAGTGACATAAGCCGGCTCAGTACCAGCGCCGATCTATTGAGTTCGATCAGCCAGCTGTCTGCCGCGAATGGGGTTTAGACAGTCTACGACGTGTGTTTTTCTGCATGCGATTTGGAGAATGATTTATTGGCGCAGGAAATTGGCTGACACCCGGGGTGCGCGCATTATGACATTGACGGCGGGCTCCGATTGAGCCGAAATGATCGCTGTTGCATCAGCGCGGCGGCCGTCTAGGCTTCTTTCTATGCGAGCGAGGATGTCAGCAGTGCTATTCTGTTGACCCTAGGTTGTCCGTAGCGGCTTGAAGCATAAAGTAGCCCTTTTCAAGAGACCCCACTGTATGGAATCACTATAGTTAATTGCTGAATCAGTTAAATCTAGAGAAAATTTTCAATAGGACGTAAGTGACATTGAGAGCCTCTCTTTGTTTACTTTCTCTTTCGTTTATTACGACGTCATTACAACACTTTGCGCTAATTTTCCAGTACATATCGGTTTTTACTAGAATATTATGCAAAGAGTAGAGTAGTAAATGTTGAAATGGCCGAGTAATGAACAGAATAGAAAGACCCCAAAGAGAATCTCTCATTGTTACTTACGTCCTATTGAAAATTTTCTCTAGAAATTTTCCTGAGGCAGTGGCAGTTGATTGTACTAGAGTCAGAGCTTCGCAGTCAACATCTATAATAGTTGTAAATCAGGAACATTCTTTCAATGTTTTGCGAGCTCTTTACCACACTTAATCGCCGCCAGATGGCCACCTTTGATGTAATTAACAGTTCTTCGAAAAATCAGAACAGTCAGAGCTCTAGAAGATAATTCCCATAGGTGCTCGAAGGAAGGTGCGTGCCGGTATTAAGCCATGCTACGCCCAAACCAGTCTTGGCAGGATGTTGATGACCGAAGTGAAACAAGGTTCTCTCGCTGAGTAGGTAGGTAGGTGGTGAGTATTTTACCAGCGCACAACATACCACCGCGCACCATGCTACAACAAGACGAACACACAAAAGCAGCTTAATGAAAATCGCCCTCATTTTCAGGGTGAACCGGAGGCAAGTTGCGATCGTGCCCAAACTATACCTTTTTATAGCAGCTATCTGTGAGAGCTTAACGGAATAAGTCGAAGACCGCAAAATCAATTGACGGAACATCTGGGTGGGTAATTTCTCGCTGCGAATGTCCTTGGCCAGGGACCAGTTTGAGAGAGCAGTGGCAAAGCAGCAAAGCAACCGGTAGTTGGACATTTAACAGTAAATGTGAATAATTGCGCTTACGTCGAGTGCTTTTCATGATATACTGGAAAACATTGTTGCTAACTGAAGGGTCTTTAGGTCAAATCTGTTTGCAACGTTTATGAACAGGTGGCTAAAAATTTTATCGATTATCATGTTCGATACAAATATAACGAAATATTCGGAGAACGCCAGAAATAAACGTATCTCTTTTCAAGGACAGATATTGTTACTTCATTTGATTACTATCATGAATATCAAAAATTAATCAATTATTTAAATTTTCCGGATTGTCGCAAAGCGTCTTTTCCACAAGGTTCCGGTAAACACGATTTAGTATATCAATCACCCGTGGAGTTCCGCACTGTAGGGCATATCTGTTGAAGCAGTCTCTCGTCGTCCGCATATCACTGAAATGTATATTAACGAGATAACATTAATTTATCCTTTTGAACCTATTTCTATTTATTGTATACGTACTGGCACTCGGCGAATGTGAATCTGGATAGCGTGATTGTTGTCAGTTTGGACAGCTTTTCCAGACACTGCCGCATAATTGTGGTGGGTTGATCCTCGCAAGTCAGGTGCTTCATTGTTTCCAGAGGTTCTGAAAAATTGAAATTGAATTGACAAACAAAAGGGGCATTACAAATATGCGGTTGCAGATTTTTCTCAAGCGAAGAAACTTGGTTTGTTATCTTAAACTGAAATTTTACTGACTTAATAATCACAAGTAGGGTAAAGTGCCTATTTTCACCATACTAAGCAGGGTGTCTCACTAATTAATTAATTTCTCGGCCTACAATCGATGGAACGCATAAAAATTGACATCAACAGCTTTGCTTCGTTGTTAAGAATATAATAATACAAATGCGCTGAAAACAATGAAATTCTCGTGTTTGAGCGCAAAGAAAACTCGAATCGAGTGCCCCCAATTGTTGTGCTACCATTTGACTTAATGCGTTGAACAAAGATCGCAGACACTGTTCTAACCAACGGTTTCAAATAAGTAGGGTGATAATAGAAATATGGCGAAAATGGGCTCATCACCCTACTTGGAAAATGGCGAAACATGCATTAGGTATATTTATTTTCAGTCTGCTTCCTCATCTCGTATAGATCAGAAGTCAAAAGCGCACCGCTTGCAAACAGCGTACAAACGGAAAATACTACCTCGCACCTCGCCGCTCTAACGCCCTTTACATGAGAACACAATAGCGATTGACTTTTCGCAAACCCGTCTTAGAGGTCTAGTGTGCGAGGTAGAACAGTTGATCAAGATGAAAATGGAACTTGCGTTTACAGAAGTTTCACACATACAGCTACATCATACGAGACAAGTAGTATTAATAACGTTCAACTCTTAAGCCGAGGCAGAAAGCTTTATGGTGATAAAACACATGCAATTCAGCGTCGAATGTGAAAATGTCAAAACCAAGATACCCGTGTATATGGCCCTAGATATGGCCCTTCACAATCTGGCACCTCGTATCAGCACGGATTAAAATAAAAAGATTTATGTCAAAGCATGGATTAGTGGAAATTGTCATAAACGACACCTAGAGAAACTTTTTCCTTGGCACTCTCAACGGTCTTCGGGTGGTGCGAATGCGGCCGAACCAACCTGTACCGTCATACTTGGACTTACTTTCGAGGGCAGATCATTCCGTGGTGTTAACTACAGAACCCTGGCCAGTCGCCCACGTGTAACCAGACGGTACACTACGGTAAGCCATGCGTCAATGAAACTAAAGGAATCTCATCTACTACAATCAACACCATCAAACATTCTTCGACATAAAATAAATACCGGACAAAGAATATTTCACGGTATCCTCAAAACAACAGTTAACATACCTTGGGAAAAAAATAAACAAGAAAGAAAACACCTATATCAAAGCCACTCGAAAACACAAATACCGTCAAACTTTTCACGGCGAAAATCAAAGCTACTCCAGCGAAGACGATATGGACGCAAAAAGAGAAAAGGAGAAGGCAGACGGAATGATCAGCAAGCGTCAGCCATTAGTTAGTGTTTCTACTATATGCAAGGAGTTCAAATACTACTGTTCTTGTTTTCATGTGCTGTATGTTTTTACCGTTCCCACCTCTCATTTACAAATGTTTTTGTCGTTCTACGTACGATTGTCACAATATCTTACGTCCTTCTGTAGTATATTTTAGTGCATGAGTCGTAAACCCATCTCGGCTTTATTGAATGAATGTCTTATTATTGTACTGTTTTTTTTTCTTCATTATTCCTTATACAAACTCAAAAGAACACGGAAATATGCAACAACAATATAATATAAATTGCCGCGCGATTAAAATAACGCGCACATTAACATACAAATGTTCAAGACCTTCGTGATAAGACAAACCCAGTCGCTAACGCGATCATTAGGGTGAACTGGGCCAATTTAAACCTAGCAAGAGTTTATGAGCTATAGAACTGGAACATGTCAACGGATTTGCAAATACTTATTTTGACCTGAAAGGCTGATCAATTGCGGGCATTTGTTCCCAACGTGACTGTCTTTAACCGTGTTGTAAATAAACAGTTTTGCGCAAAAGTACATTAAATAATAATTTCATTACATTACCATTACTCCTATATGATTGTACTTAATTTCGAATCGTGAAATGAAAAGTTCTTCTTGATATGTAAAACTTTGTAGTAAATATATAATTAAAAAATAGGAGCTGGCCCAAATCTCCTATAGTGGGGTCTATGAAATATAACATCAAAATCTGTCAACCGATTCGCCAATTTTTTTTCTGGATGCTTGACCACTGTGTTCACTTTTCTCTCATACGGTTTTTCACGATTTCTTATCAGATTGTATCTATGACAAATGGTCCGGTTTAGACCAACGCATATTTTACAATTCACACACTAACTGAGCGAAAACAGTTGATAGTCTCACAAGCAAGATATTAGTTGAAATATATTATTAAACAGATCTATAAACACGATAAAGCTTTTGCTTTAATTAGTTGTTGTTGCTAACAAAAGATCTTGTCTAGCGCTCAGAAGCAACATGTGCCCCTAGCGCACTTACATGAAAACTGAGAACCGCCAAATATTGTTTGATGTAACAGAGCTCTATGACAGCTATGAAAACTTTATATACCCTTTTCGCAATATTACCATAGCTAAGGTTCCGAATTGACCAGCGTTCGTCATATAAACGTCCTGGCGATTTAGTCAACGTGGTGGTACTTACGAATTTATAAACGCAATCTCATCCAACATACAAACGCCCGCTCTCGCATGATAAAAAGCACACTCTTCCGGGAGCTCCAAATCTAAATACGGTACTTCTATACACCCCAGTGAGATGGGGAAGCTCCCTTTCTTTATTTAAAGCGTGCACTCAAAATTAAACATCAGAATGACATTCAAAAGCCCACGCGAATATGCAAACGGTTACACGGTTTTATAAATGTATTGAAGCCCGCTAAGTTATAAATACGTTAAAATACATGACATAAAAACTCTCACTCGATCAAACACGTTATTATAGAAACGTTCGTGTCCGTTACGATAATACAAGTCTGCTTACGCTTGGAACAACGAAATCATGACCTTCTGCGCACACCTACGCCCACGTAGAAACGCCTCGGTGATTATGTCAATATGTTAGCCCTTACGAATTTATAAACGCCATCTCAAATGCAATTATACCAACGCCCGTTCCCACAGGAACATGAATTGGGCACGTTCAGAAGCCTCTAGCTTTGGTCCTAGCAGTCTAGGTCCATGCTTTCAATCTTGTTTAAAAAAACAAACTCATGTACACTTAGATGTCTCAGGACGCCAAAGCAAGTACTCTAATGATATGGAGGAACTCATTCCCTTCTGGATCTGAATTGTAGACACAAATTTGCGGTTCGTGCGAACATTAAACGCGAATATGTAAGTGGTTGCACATGTATACTAACGAAGTTATACACACGAAGTTACATACACGCGACACATACGCCCACGTGATTGAAGCCGTTAACGTACAAACACTCGAGTCCTGCACGATAAAACAGCCCCGGTTACAAACTCGAACTTGCATTTGGGACCATCCACGCAAAATCTGGTAAACAAAAACGGTATTTTTTCTCTACTTAAGGTGTAAGGTATTTTTTAATATTAAGAGCCATTGTTCTCAAGAAAGGAGGTGAAGGTAGTAAATTTAGAAAAGTGTGGAATAGGATCATAGGGCAAGCTTAGAGGTTCCTGACGACCTAATCCTTTGTCTTCTACCGCAGGAGTCAATGTTTTGGCATTTGTTCAAATACGAATCACCTTAGTCTGCGGCATACACGGGCATGCGAAAGGTGACTTACCGCCTTAGGTTGTCGGAACCGACAAAAAGTTAAGTCACGAAAAGCTTCCACTTTAAGTATTTTGCGACATTGAAACTCTTGAATGAGCTAGTTTTCGTCCCTTGTCCCTCGTGTTGATTGAACACGGCGTCGGCTGCTTTCACTCGTGAATATTTTAACACCTGCAATTTATAATCGCAGTCTCAAGTGCGATTCTACAAAGGCGCATTCCCACGCGATTATGAATCGGTCGCGTCCGTGAGCCCCTATCCTTGATTCTAGCACCCTAGGTCTATGCTTTCAGTTCTAACATCTGAGCCATATATTCAAAATTAAACTTGCGGTTATACAATCGAATTTATACACGCTATGCTACATACACTCTACCACACACGACATACTAACGCCCACGCGGTCAGACATGTTAACATACAATCGCTCTATATCTTCGCGATCATTCTCGCACATTACGATCTCGCCAACGTGAAAACGCTCGGGTGATTAAGTAAACGTTTTGGCACTTACAAACTTATAAACGCTGTCTCAAACGGAAACCGTAAAACGCCTGCCTTCGCGCGATCATGAATCGATGGCGGTCGAAAGTCCCTACCCTCAGTCTTATCAGCCTAGGTACAGGCATTCAATTGGCCCAGTCTAAAAAAGAAAAAAAAATGACGCTGATTTACACTATACAAGACGTTTCATGGTCACATGATGAGGAACTCCAGAAATACGGGGAAACTCTCGCTTCTAGCATCCGAACCATTCACTGAAAATTAAGTATCAGATTCACGGTGCGCACGTACATTAACGAACACACGCAACTATGCGAATTGCCACACGATTATAAAATCGTTTTTACTACTCGAGTTACATATACGCTAGCACACGCGATCGAACACGTTAACATACAAACGCTCGAGCGCTTCGCCATGATATGCATCCTTCACGATCAACAACGTCTAAGATTTCGCAAACATAGAAAAGCCCTGATGATTAAGTGAACCGGTTCCGACAGCATAGGTCATTAAATTGACTTTACGCTTGTCCGGACATGCCGCAGACTCAGGTGATTCGCATTTAATGCCAAAAGATCCTGACTCCTGCGTTGCAGAAGACAAAGAGTTAAGTAGCCGGGAAACTCTAAGCTTGTTCATCCACGCTTTTCAAAACTTTCTTACTTCAAATCCTTGCTCTTCCTTGAGTACTATGGCTATTAATATTCGAAAAATACTCCACCTTCCAGTCCCTTGCTAATTATATGTCGTTACAATATAAAAAAGGACCTAAGTAATTGGATAATCTGATATCTTGTAATCAGAACAACGCACTCTCAAGCGCGAACATCTGAACCGTACACTCAACATCACGGCCCGCTGCAAATTGACCTTAAGCTTCGTTATAGTGAGTGACATTTCCCGTCTCGTCTGCAGTTGTAGTAAGTGACTCCGACAGGAATCGGAGAATCAAGTTCTACAGCTCCAGTTGACCCATCCTAAAAAAAGAAATGTAGCCTGCTGAAAATTGAAATTTCAACATGGTGATTCTTATTCTGAGCCACCCTGTACGAGAATAATAGCATTTATAGTGTCACTATTACTACTTAAATTCATTTGTCCAATTTTTGCATTTGTCAGAATTTTTTGCTTCGATTATAGAGGTTTTAATCTTAGGGTGATTCGCCTCTTTTTCGGGTTAGAGAAATCTCTACAAAAATCGCTAACCATATGTGCGGGGTTGGTAATCGAACTCGGGTGAGCTGTATTCAAGACAATCGATTTACCAACTACGCTATCTCGAGCAAATACTCATGGGTTCAAACACCACACAGCCCCTTCAAAAGACCTTAAACATGGTCCGTGCCAAAATTCCCAACCATCAAGACATCATAAAATGGTCTCAATAACCCATAAATACACCAACATATGGTATTTTATATGGGATCTACCGGACCATGGTAATGGTGTTTTTATGGGTTGAACCCATTTCAAACACCCACGTCAAGCCCCATGAGCATGGGGGTATTATGTTCTTTCCGTTTGCTCGGGATGCCGGCCCCTAAAAAGTGGTTCTTATATATTATGATTTATTGATAATGGTTTTACCCTCAGAGGTTTTTGAGATGGAAAATAAATTCTGGACGATGTTTGGGATGAACTTACAGTTACAATTCTGCAATATCTGGTCTTACTATGCTATATTTCTCCCTAAGTCTTGCAAAAGCTTGCTAAGCCGAACCAAATGTTTCGATTTCACTAATTCTCATCAGCTTAAAATGAACTCATTTTTTTACGGCACATCACGCTCGACTAGGAACATGCCCAAATCACAATTAATGTCTCCGTTTTTGAAGCCAGAGTCAATCCGGCGCTCGCTGTCACTAGCTTAGTGCCGGATTATGATAAGACGAAGTCGAAACGCAAATTAGATAACTAATTTAATAAGAAATGGTTATGAGCTCATATCCAGGATCCAAAGAAGCCACTGGAATTCACATATCGTTATAGTTATCGAGTATTTGGCGGAACCGAAAATCGTTATCTTGAAAGAAATGGCGTCCACCATTGATTTCCGTCATCTACTCGTCAGCCCCATACAGAACATAAAAAATATCATCTTCTCAACAAGACCGTTCAAAAAATACCCATGTTACTGAGAAACTTTAATCATCAATTTCCGGCATCTACTTACCAACACCTTTTAGTTGAGCTCCATATTAATGTAAATTTTAGTGTTTATGGTGACGCCATCTTAGATTTCGAAATTATTCCAGTAATCAATTTCCGGCATTCACTGATGAAACTTGAGAGGGGACATTTTTAAAGTACGGGACGTGTCCTCCGCGTAATAAAAACCTGTGTATGCTACCAAATCTCAACCGTTAAAGAACTATTGATCACTTGCACTGATTTTCATGATTATTTTATATTTTAGACGGCAAAAGTGAGAGTTTGGCGGAATCATAGGCAAGGAAACCACATTGAATTCTGTATTTCACTCAAAACGTTTTTTTACCCATCTGCAGTGTCAAGAATTGAAAAAAAAACTCAAATTAAAAACATCTATCGAATATTGGAATATTTCTAATCTGTTGAATATCGGTATATTTGCAGACATCCACCGAATTTTCTTACCGTTCTAAAAATATACCCGAATTGTTAAATAAATCTGTGTCATTACACAAAAATTTGTTCATCTTGCATTTTCAATATGAAGAAAAATAATTTAAAAATTATCGTAATTATTTTTCCATCTGACCACGTGAACGCAACTTGGCATTGCGCATGGAGAGGTTTGTTTGCAACGGGAAAACATTTGCTTCCTCACCAACTTCTCCATGGGGGGTCATTTCTCTCTCTCTCTCTCTCTCTCTCTCTCTCTCTCTCTCTCTCTCTCTCTCTCTCTCTCTCTCTCTCTCTCTCTCTCTCTCTCTCTCTCTCTCTCTCGTTGTCGTACACGTCCATGTTATCCAAATTACTGCTACCTAGATGTTCACGATCTACATCCGTTCCGTTGGTGGTATTGGTTTGCTCAATGATAGTGCTGACTGCTGTTTTTGAGGTACTGTGCTCAGCTTCTGCAGTTGTCATTATACCCGGACCAGCGCCCACAAATTTGGGAACCGTTTGTGGTTCAGGTAATAATATTGTGTGTTGTTTGTGTTGGGTTTGATTTCCGGTTTTGCTTAGCGGTTTCTGAGCACAGCTTTCCGTAATGTGCCATCTGTTCGCAGAACTAGTGCGTACTGCATTGTCAAAGTGGAAAGAATGGTCTGTGTAATGGACTGCCAGTTGTCAGTTCAGAAAAATGGGTCTGTCCAACAGCAATCTCACCACAAAACACCACTGTTAATACCTTGGGAGTAGTTTTTTGTATTGTCCCTAACGAATTCCATTCCGACAAATGTTGATATAATTTTTTCAATGGCCATATCGAAAGAACAACAGTTTATGCAACAGTACCTCGATTTTCCTATTTGCCATATACACGGGGATATTAACCGCTGTCACACACAATCGCATGATTCAACCACTAGCCGATGAATTTGAAAACAAAGCGTGCGCTCCAATTACACGACATTGAATTAAAAGTAATACGGTCCTATAATTAAGGGAAACAGCAAGTGAATTTTACTAACGCCGAAAAAAGTTCCATTAAAACGACAAGGTAGAAATGAATGGAATGGTAGGCTCACTGTTACTTTATGTAGCCATTTTTTCAAATGCTTGTAGAACAACAAAAATAGCTTTATTGCTCACATTTTTGAAAGGTTTACAATAAAATTCTTCTCGATAGTTTTATTAATGTTATGTTGGCGACTTTACCGGTGCTCACGGTAAAGAGGGACAAGTCGGTCTTCTTCAGGAGGCATGTTGGCAGGCTTGAGCGATTCGTAGTTATGCTGCCTAAACTCGACCCCTGTCAACAGAAAACAAAAGACTGGCCTGTAGGATTTTAAGCCTGTTTATAATGACCCTGCCGTTTTATTTACTTTATTCATTTTATTAAATTTATTCATATTGTTCTCTTCTTCACTTTGTGTATTTCCTATTTATTTTCTTCATTTTAATCCTTTAATTCATTCAATTAATTTTAATCACTTTATTTTATTTATGAAACATATAGTTTCGTTTTTTCATAAATTAATTTGATTGTTTTGGTTCATTTTATGCACCTTATTTTTTCATTTTAGTTATTTTATTCATTTATCACATTTTATTTGTTACATTGAATTAATTAATTTTATACGTTTCATTTATTTCGTTCATTAAATAAAATTATTCATTTTATCCATCTTATTATTTTTGCTCTAAATGAACATTGAACATTCATTGAAGGCATAATTGATTTTATTCATTATTCAGTGAGGATTCGTTTTAATAAGCCCCCGATTTTGTCTGCTTCTCGTGAAAATTAGACATTAGAGTCTCTCCGCACTTTCTTGCATTGAATGTTCATCTTCGACATGTTATCGAATAGTATTGACTGTCCCACAATTCTTTTTATAATCAAATTGTTTGTTCCTCTTCGTGGTATAAGGAATCGTCGACATCTGTGGATTCCTAGACACCGTACAGCTTATGACCAGAATAATCCGGTGGACAGATGTTGTAGCAAATTCAACGAAACTGCTATAGTTTTGACCTCCATATCACTAAATCTAGTTAAAAATTTTGAATATTGACATTAACAGTAGTATTAAGAGTAATCTGTACGGTATATATGCCGAAGATGATGCAAATTTTAAAAAAAATCATTTAATGGGGTCTTGCAGACGAACCAAGTTCAGTCCGAGTAGATCTTTTATTCAGCATATTTTTCCTAGAGATAAAAGAGACTAAAGAGGAATATTTTAGAAGCATCGGTTTATTAAATAGAAAGCAAAAAAATTGTCCAAATTTGGCCCATTTTATAAGTCTTAAATACACCAAGGGACTGATAAAAAACGGGTGTTTGTTTCATTCATTTTATTATTTTAATTATTTTTTTATTTGTTATGCAATTTGTTCATTTTATGTTTTTCATTCCATGAATAAATAGTTCCATTGCATACGTTTCGTGTCTAGTTGCGTGCACATTTCGCATAAATTTCGAAAAAAAAGTAATTAAAGACTAAAGCAATGACATGTCTCACTAATAGGTGGATTGAAATTTCTTTCAGAGCTTTAAAGAGGTTAATAAAGTGTTTCCTATTATTTACTAGTGTTAACGAAATGGTTTATCATATAACCTTTACATAGATGCTTTTGCTTAGAGAAACTCGAAAAGGGTCCAGTGGACCCGTAAACGGAGACACTTACGCACGTTCCGCAAAAAGAAAATACGTCCAACAGTAGTCTCCAACAGTATCTAGCCAATAGATAAAAAATGTCGCGATGCGTCCTTGAAATCAACCTGCGGGTTTGTTTTGAGAAGAGCGTCAAACTCATATCAGGTCTGTTGAATGTAACAAGCTCCCTTCCTAGTTACTTAGATTGGTTGTCTAGGTTCTTTCGCATGTCTAAGAGCGAGTGTTCAGTGGGCAAAAATTTCTAGGAATTTTTACAGTTAGATTCGAGAAAAAAGAAATAATAGATTTTCAAAAGAGCAGGGAACCTTTATGGATTTCATAGAGCATGGTTTCAAAGTAATCCCGATCAGAATGAAATAACAATTTTATAACAGAATGCAATTTTCGTAACAAATTGTGTTATAAATTAGGTCTCGTTAGTAGTTAAAATAACAGAAAACTATAACAAGTAACAACGTGAGTTATATTTTTGAACTCTTTTTGTTATGTGTTTCTGACCGGGATACGTCAATGAGTTCATAGAGTGCTGTGAAGTGGTGCATAATAATTGTTATTAAATGAGCTTACTTGATGCAGGATCAGTACAGATGGCTGTCTTCATCACGGCAATTGCGAGGGACAGAATGTTCACGATTGGTTGCTGCGGTGAGCATTCTTCCATGCGCTGCATGAAATCGGAAGAACATTGAAGTGACGATTGAAACGCAGGGCATCCTCTAGAATTGGTGAGTACTCGTCAAAATACTCGTGTGACACAAGATTATTTAGCAAATACCGTAGACGATCCGTTCGATCCTGACTCTGTAGATCACTGTTCGGCTCTCGATTCTGGTTTTCAGTGAAACACATGGCTATTTCGGAAGTAAGAACATCTATAATAGTTCCTATATCTGACTGCAAGAATACCGGGCAAAAATGTACAGTATTTTCTGTCCGAGATTGATATTCCACGGGAAGCATAGCTGCAACTACTGCGATTATATTTCGTGAGTCGCTTGAATTACTATGTAAAAAATAACAATTCACCTACGTGGAAAGACAGCTACGAACAATACATTTAAATGCATGTGGCTTCCGGAACTCATTTTTCAGCTTGATTGGGAAATTAAATTATATTTATACACTTGACTAGCATCCATAAACTGGAAACTTTTCTGTTTCGATATTGTGAGTTGAGGTTAAAAATCTATCTTACACTGATAAATGAGGGATTTAGACTGTATTATCGAAGCTTGTCTTTTGGCATCTAGCATTACTTAAAACGTTGAGACGTTGTGAGTCAAATCTAGTTGCGCAGAAGATATTATTTCGCCCAATATAAGCAAAAAACAAACAAAACAGTCAAAGCTCTACATCAATAAAAAAAAGTATAAGCAAAAAACTCATTCACAATTTATCACTAATGTCGGCTAACTCTATACCCATCAGCAAAGTCAAGGTCATAAAATGACATGTTTTAGCCTCATTTGAACAATGCACACAATAACTCATAACTCAACTTCTGCCCACCGAAAACCATTATTCACCCGATCCGGAACTTCACCACCATCCACTTACTTTCACACTTAAACGATAGGGAAAATAACAAAAAAACCGCGCAAAATTCCACCAGCTCGACGAGGACGCAATGGCGCACTTGTTACCATCATGATCCACATGCCAACTGCCTGCTCTTATCTGTCAATGCCCCGCCGTCGCCAATTGATGGAAGTACACCCCACTTTAAATGGCGGTAATTTGTCACCTTAATTCACTTCCACTTTGCAATCTAAATGGCTAAATGGCTCGCTATTGTTAACCGCTGGCAGACTGTCCGAACGAGTGGCAAACCGTCCGGGAGCCGGGGTTTTAACAGCCGATGCGACAGCCAACCACCAGCTCCGGCTCGGCTGTGTCCACCGATCATCGCAGTGATCTAGATCGAGAACAAAGGTGAGTCGTTTTTTGTTGTGTCCGGTACGCAATGGCGAACAATATAAGCCCTTTGTCCGGGCGACGGGCTGCATCAGTGCGAGTTGGATGGTACTCGCAGAATTCCGGGAACCTTAGCGTAGACTAGCTCGATCTACATAGAGTGAAAGTCAGATATTATTTTCGAAGATGGTACCTCGCCTGAATCTAGTAATTCTGGTCGACTTTTTAATCGTGTTTGTGGCAGGTATTTGATTCCGGTGCTCTGTTGAACGTTGAGTTAATCACAATTGTTTTCTCCTGGATCAGAAACTTTTGCGGCGATGCCAGCTCCGGTGCTGGAAGCGGCCGAGTTCATGCAGGAGATCAAAGCGGAGTGCCAAAATGCTACCGGAAGTGAGAAAGCCTACCAGGATTTGCTGACCGTGTTGAATCAGGATACTCCCCGATGTTTTACCGGTCACGTGAACATGAGCTTTCTGCAGGCACCGGTGGACGATATGAGTAAGCAGGAGCAGTCCATGATGTTGGAAGAGTGAGTTGAAACTATTTTCAGAAATTGACGGGACATTTGACGTTTCTATGGTTTGAATTAGAATCTGCGGTCAAATCGGGAAAGCGTTGGTATGCATGGATCCCGTGGTGGCAAAACTCAAACCTTGTGTGACGGATCCGGATGATTTGGAGATTCTACAGAAAATCGTAGACAGTGTACCGGAAGCGTTGAAGATGGTCTGTAACAACAGTGGCGAGATGCTGATGAGTTAGTACCTATTTCGAGACTCAGGGCACGATTTGAAGTGACTGATTCTATTTCAGAACTACGTGAACCACTTTCCAGATCATGCGCCATAGAACTGGCACCAGCCGTTGACGACTGTATGGATGAGATATCAAACAAGACTATGGAGACGGATCTGAAGCAGTATACGGTTACGGAATGCAAGTAGGTGTCGGCGGTTGGTCATTGGATTGCCCAGAAAAAAACGAATATTGGAAAACTATATCGGCCAACTCGAAGTCGATTCCTAACCCCACAAAGAGTGTCCGGTTTAAGGTTGAGCCGAATCGATCGGGTCTAGATGCCGAACAGCCGTCCATGAAATTTGTGTATGATTTTTCGACGACAATCTATATGGAGAAAAATTACTTGTTCACATTTTTACCAGGCAATGTAGGCGTCAGAACATTACTAGAATTGAGATTCTAAAGGACAATTTTATCTCCTTAATCTTTATCAGAGACGAGCAAACAACATTCGAATAAGAAATTAAACTTCTAATGGAGTTAGATTTAAACAGATCCAACGTTCCACATTCCACTGGATAGAGGGTTCTAAAATAACTTTTTGACGAAGCGATTTATAATGTTACAATATTCAGAGGGATTACTTCGAAAAGCCTATTTTCTAACATTGTAGAAGACACCAGGTTTCTAACTCACGCCATTTAGAAGTTAGTGTTGGTGCACTCTTTGCGGCGAAATTCGGAACTACCATTTGCTGATCGAAAAATGTTGCATCTTAAGCACTAACATTCTTCCGAATGTACCGTTCAGCCAAACTCAGCCATTTTTTTAACAAAATATATTATTTTGTTATATTTGATTCATGAGCTATCACTATGCGCTGTTAGGCCCTGTGCAAAACTAACTCAAACACCAGATTGTTAAAAGCGTAATGACGTTTTCGGATGATTTTGGATCGATAAGCTGTCTAACAGAGTTGCAGTCAATAGAACTGTTTTTCGGAATTCTAGTGATGTTTTGAAGCCTAGCCATCTAGTGGCGAAAATGTGAACAAGTTTCCTATTTATAGATTGTCGAAAACCCCATACAAACTTCAAGGACGTTGGCCCGTTATTTAGACCTAATCGAATTGGCTCAAAATCGTACCAGACACTCCTTGCGGGAATAGGAATTGAGCATGGCACGGTATCAATCTTTTTTCTCTGGTTACCCTATCGATAATCAACACATTCAGAATTCATTTTTTTTATTGCAGTGAAATCTACAAAATGCGAGATTGTATCAACATGCGCATTCGGGACTGCGGAGCTTTAACGTTTTTGGAGTTGTTCAGCCTATTCTACCGGAACTTGCTGAGTCTTACGCCGTGTAAATGAAACGATTGGTTCTAGGATTTTCATGTTATTTTATCATACGAATAAATGTTTGGCTCAGACCTCTAATTGCGATGGCGTTACGAATTTCTTGTGTTTCAAAACTGGGTATGGTAAGAGGTCCAGCGATAGGTTATTGTGAGTTGTCGCAATTCATCACTACCAATGCTATTTTGAGCTACACGCGCGTTTAATTTTCGGTAAGTTTTGTTGCATCTCTCAGCAGTTGGCTGCCGAGAGAAAAAGTGAAATTGGATTCCAAATATTTACAATATATTGTGTTCACATTTTAAATCCATGTCACATGATATTTTTGGTTTTTCTAGAACCGTTGGAAACTCTTTGTTTCTTCTCAATTGATCAGGTGCTATTTCGTTCCTTCTGAGCTTGTTGATATTTTTGGCAGCCTTTCAAGAGAAAAAAAATTGTTGCGGAAGACCCATTTGTTTGAAATTAGTGCAATACTACATGCAAGACACGCGGCACAAACAACCGATCATGCAGACGATCCTTGCCGAAGAAGACGCAAAACAGTCTCTGTGCGATTGTCAACCATAATCTTCGGGGTTGTTGAAACAGCCAATCCCGTCTTTCAGTAGATCCATGCATGCCAAGTTCAAATCGATAGCTGCACCATCGATCTCTACTTTGTGAGCGGGTTTGTAAACGCGTCATTTCTTCATGAATGTCATTTGTTTGTTTTAGACAAAATATCACAATTCTGATCTTATCTGGGCGAATTAGAATACTAGAATATTAGAAAATCAAACCTGACATACGTCAACAGTTTTGGTACCGCGAAAAAAGTCCTTATGCTACATTTGAGCGCAATCGAAAGACAATGTCATGAAGCGTCAAGATCTGGTGTAATGTTGAAAGAATCCCTTTGTGGCACAAGTAAAATTCTTGAATTGATATGAGCCTTGAGTTTGGAAATGCGGCTTTTGTTTTTTGTATGCCAAATGTTTTAGAAATCCATGAAATGCCGAAATCTGGCGTCAAATTAAAAAAAACCTTTTTCCATGGATTTTTATTTGAAAATCTCAGTTTAAAAAATTAAAAATACCAGGGAGGCATGCATTTCTAAGACATTGGGCATCCCTAGTAACTTGACGCGTGCTATAAAACTTCAATTGTTACTTAAGATAGAAAATAAATTAAAAGCAGCCTTTTCAAACCCCCATATAAACTAAAATCCAGAATTTTTAGATCTCAACGTTTCATTACATCCTAAGCCATTTAGCATCAAAGATTCGAATTGAATCTTTGAATCTTCTAAGGGTCTTATCGAGTTTTTTCACGGGTGAATTTTTTTGCACTATGGCCGTTTTGCCCAACTTCTTAATCGTTTCCGATTGAGCTAAACTTT
The DNA here is from genome assembly GCF_030247195.1 of Topomyia yanbarensis. NCBI lineage: Eukaryota > Metazoa > Arthropoda > Insecta > Diptera > Culicidae > Topomyia > Topomyia yanbarensis. Next base: position 402,348,924 of record NC_080672.1, on the reverse strand, counting down.
TACAAAGAGACTTTTTTCGAGGTGCTTTCGGCTATTAAATTTAATGTTCACGTGTTTCCCATACATGTCATTGCCATTCTAATGAACAGTCTTCTGAATAGATGCTCCCTCCGTCATCGTCACCAGATTTCATAGATATACAGTAAAAGATTTGCGGCTGAAATTTCAATGAAATGAACGATAGTCAAACATGAACCGAAGAGGTGCACAATTGAGACTCCGCCAAGGGCGCCAGAAGACCACGCTACGGCTCTGATCCTTACAACTTAACAATGAAGCTAGGAGGACACCTCCACTACTTCTTAGTATGGGGTACAATGCGAACGACTGGAGATTGGAGATAGAATAGTGGACTTCCAGGAAGGATGAGTCCCATGAGCTACCGCTACGAAGGGACGGAGAGAGCAGCTATCGAAGACATTTAGCAGGAAACGCTGGGATTGTGATGAATGCTGCGTTTAGGAGACACCAGTCACTCATCCTCGCGGGAACACAGGCGTAGAATCATGTGGACGACTGGGATGAACGAATTCGTGATCCATGCATACTATATTTCCACAGCGCTTGAAAGCAACATGAGCAGACAACTTCAGATACTTGAGCTGTTCGATGATGCGTACCCATAGTTTTCCGGACGTCTGAATTATAACGCGATGAACGCAGAGCAATCATCCGCAACAATATGCTCACCCCAGCGGAAGTCGATCTGATCCAGCAGAAACTACAGAGAGTACCAAGTAGAAGGAACAATAGAGCAATGTGTCGATGTGTCGAGGCGAAGTTTAGTAAGATTGGACGCGTCATTTACGAATGAGGATCGCGAACCTGTGGCACCGGTAGAGGCATCTGCGACTGAAGCCCTATCATTGCCAGAAGACCCACCCATTGATCGGCATCTTTTACGCGATTTGGTCTTCAATTGGGACGAAGCGATTACGCAGTATCGCGACATGGACCCAATGTTTCGTCCCAAGATCGCCAAGCTTCAGTATTCTTTTAAGTTGTCCGGCGCACTTCAGATCATGAACATTCTTTCATTGCACCTTGAATTTGTTCAGAACCCGGAAGATCTGAAGCTATTAGTATTCTGTGCTGCATTAACGACTGTTAAACATTTAGGATACTGACTTACACCTGGAGACGACTCGTCTCAACATCACCGGAAAAGGCGAGTACCTCCATGGCAACGGAGATTGAAGAGTCGGATCTCGGAAAAAACGTGTCGCTATTGAAAGGCTGACCGCGCACAGAGACGGAAAAAGATCAGCGCAATTGTGTCATCATATGGCTGCTGTCATTATATCTACTGAGTTTCGCAAGCTGGGAGCTCACCAGCTGCTGGAGAAAATCGTCAAGTGTCTTAAAAAAGTGCTAAGGCGTTACACTGACTGTTAAGTGATAACGAGCAAGCGTTCTATGACCATATTAGTCACGAGAAGCCCGATTTCTGCGGAGGTCTACCGGATATCGACGACGTCACTAGCTTTTGGGCCGATAAATGGGAGAGGGGGGGGGGGGGTGGCGTACAACATCCCGAAGGGTAACCGTCGCAAGAAGGAATGGGCAGGCGAAGAAATTGACGAGATGTCCGCTGTCACCGTCGAAAGAAATGATGTACTCGAGGCTACGCGGTATCTTAGGAGTTGGGTGGCACTTGGATCGTACCGTGTCCAAATTTTTTGGTACAAGAAGCTGACCGATTTACATCCTACAATTACTGTATGTTTCAACAGGACGTTACGCGAACCACGCATATTACCGAATGCCATCACTTGTGTACCACAATTCTCCTTCTCAAAGACAGCAACACGTCCAACCCATCAAAGTACATACCAATTATATGTCTATCAAGTCTGTACGCGATCCTGAGAACCATCATCACAATGAACGTATGGACCCATTGTGAGCAGAATAGCATCTTGACAGAGGAGCTGAAGGGACGCAAGAAAAACACACATGGCTGCTAAGATCAATACTCATCAGTCATTGTTGGACAAGCAGTGTATAACCAAGGGAACCTTAGTGTGGCCTATATCGATTACAAGAAGACATACGACTCCATAACACCCTCGTTCCTCGTCAAGGTATTGGACATGAAGAAAGTCGATCCTGTACTCGTGAGGTCCCTGCGGCAGGCAATGGAGAGATGGACGACATTAAAGCAGCCCAGAAGTAAGGAAGACGTGTTGCAGTCTAAAACGCTTCCCGTCTTGAGGGGGATACTCCAAGGCGATTCGTTCAACCCGCTTTGGCGATGAACCCCCTCAGTACACAGTATTTTAAAACGTCGTTTTCGTGCTCAAAATAAATAGCGTCTAAACCGTTAGCTTTATAAGTGTAGTTTGTTTGGAGAAGTTGTTGCTCTTATGATTGCGCATCCACAGGAGTATAGCGTTCAGTAATTAATTCACCTAACGTCGACTAACAAACGGGCCACTATACGAAAGTAAAAAGCTAGTACTTTCAGTATGTTATAATGTTGTTTGCTCCTTAACGAGTAATTCAAGGTGGAAGCTACCCTAAAAATATCACAAACTTTGGAATATCTTTTTAAATTCAACAGATAGGAAATAACTATGTTCGGCAAAAATATGTGTTTCGATACAGCAAACAACTATTTGGAAGATTCCAAGAAGGTAGGAGAATTTCTGAAAAAGTTATCATGAAAAAACTAATTTTATGGGGTCTTCCATATAATATGTTCCATAACTTGAAAACTATTAAAGCTATTCTTTTACAATAACATTTGCTACAACTTTGCCGAAGACACAAAGTCTGTATCTTAATTAGTTCAGAAAATAAATTTCTAACACTTATAGGTGAATTAATCACTAAATGACATTACTCCTGTGGATGTTTTTCACATAATTGCTTTCGCTTCACTAACCATTTCGAGCTGTTTTTCCCGTTGGATACCACCATAAAGTCTTTTTTTTCGATAGTGGGTGAAAAGAGTTCTCAGTATCCGTATTGATATTGCACAAACCAAAAATAAATTTTTTAAATGCGGTTGGGGTAAGTTAGCGGTGATACAGTGCAAGTTGGCGATACTATTAACAATGCAAAGAAAGTCACTAATTAATTTTCCTTCCCCAAGGTTGATGGGTTTGACTGTATTGCAAACATCTTCATTTCGTGCGTCAGTGCTAGAGAGCTTGTGACAGACAATTGCTTTAAGATAGTTATTGCATTACGTCTCGATAGTGGTGCATCGAGGAGACCGGGAGAGCCCTTTTTTTTTTTTTTTTTGTGTTTTTTTCATACTTTGCACCAGTCATAACTATCGATCAACCACTAGCCTGTGCGCGCTGACGTGGCCGACTGGCGGGTCGACGTGGATTGACTTTTGCTGTGGGCCGTATTTGAAAACATTGGTCCGCAGTGTAATGGCAGTATTGGTCGACATGGCTCGCAGTGGGTGTCGTTTTATCGGTCGACTTGGTCATCGTGTACAGGCTAATTAAATAAATGTTCAAGTAGAAGCCTATTAGTGTTAATGTAGTAATAACTGTAGTTTTTAGTGCTAGTATACAACTGTTATGTGTTAGTCATATGTCTATCTGTGTATGTGTTCGTGTATGTGTGTATTTGTGAAAGTTGTGTCAGGGAATGGATGCAGAACTGGCGTATTCACTACAAACGCTCGTGACCTTCGCAATAACACAATTCTGGTCACAAACGCGAACATGAATGAATCTGTCACGTTCTGAAGTCTACCCTTGGTCCTAGCAGCCTAGACTCATACCTTCAGTTGGATCAATCAAAAACATGACGCTCATGTTCACTAAACAACACGATCCATGGCGGCATGGCCGTGAACTGTAGTGATATGGGTTAAGTCTACGGCTCTTCTAGTGTTAGAGCCGTAGACTTAAAATTTACGGTCCGCGCGATCATTTAAGAATGGTGATTGAGTAGCCTTTTGGCATTTATAAACTCATGAACGCGATCTCAAACGCGGACTTACAAAGGTCCGTTTTCGCGCGATCATGAATCCGTCACATTCGAAAGCTCCTCACACTTGTTTCTAGTAGCATAAATCCGTACCTTCAGTCGGACCAATCCAAAAAATGACGCTCATGTCCACCAAATAACACGTTTCATGGTGACATGAACCGGGAACTAATGATATGAAGAATTTAGCATTCAGCACGTTGCCATACAAACGCTTTAGACCTTCGCGATCATCCATGCACACCAAAGCCCGCGGTCACGCAAAAATAAAAACGGCCCTATGATTAAGTGAATGTTTTAGCAATAATAAACTTATCAACGCGGAGCGGAAACCTAAAAACACCCAGGTTCGCGGAATGATACATCGGTCTCGCCCGAAAATCTCTACCTTCGGTCTTAGCAGTTGGACAAAAATGACGCCCATATTCACTAAACATCACATTCCATGGGTGATATGAGGAGACTTACTCTCTTCTAGCATCTGAACTGCACGCTAAAAATTAAGTATCAGATGCAAGGTCCACACATGATCATTCAAGAATATGGCCACATGGTTATAAAATCGAACTAGTGCACGCAATGTTACAAAAAGCACACGCGACAAACACGTTAACATACAAACGCTCGAGCTCTTCGCGATCATCCAAGTACACCTGCGCTGCCGATCTCACAAACAGAATAACATCGCGGTGACTAAGTGAACGTTTTAGTACTTATAAATTTACAATCGCTTTCACAAAAGTGAACCTAAAAATGCTCGTGTTCGCGCGGTCATGAATCGGTTACGTGCGGAAGTCACTATTCTCGGCCCTAGCAGGCTAGGTCCATTCATTCAGTCGGATCAATAAAAAATGACGGTAATATCCACTAAATTAATTGGTGACACGACCGGAAACTCTAGTGATATGGAAAAATTTACTCTCTACTAGCGTCTGAGCCATACACCGAAAATTATGCATCAAATTCACAGTCCGTGCGCGATCATCCAAGAAAATACACGAATATGCGAATGGATACACGGTTATAAAATCGAGTTTATACATGTGAAGTTACATGCACGCTACAATGAATACAGCGAAGACCCGTTTTTATCAGCCCCTTGGTGAATTTTAAGCTGATAAAATGGGGACATTGATAAAATCGGGACATATATTTTTCTTTCTGTTTTAAGAAACAGAAGCTCTTAAAATATTCTTCTTTGGTCCCTAGATATAGCCTCATAAACATTTCGGATTATTTAGCCTAAACTTCGTCATAACCTTTCCTGATTATTTAGCCTAAACTGGGTCTGACAGTGCAGAATTAAAAATTTTTTTTTGCGTATTTCGGATCTCTAAGATAAGAAAAATATGCTAAAGGATTTACTCGAATTCAACTTGGTCCGTCTGCTAGAGCCCAAAAAACTACCAATTATCAATTTTCATATGAAGCTGATAAAATCGGGTCAAAAAGCTGATCAAATCGGGTCAAAAAACTGATAAAATCGGGTGCTGATAAAATCGGGTCTTCACTGTACCACATTCAGAATCACGGTCCGCTGCAATTGGCCTTAAGCAGTGTTTTAGTGGGTGACATTTCCCGTCTCGTCTGCAATCGTAGTGAGTGATTCTGACGGGGAGCCATTCCGAGACCCTAGATCTGCAGCTCCAGTAGGACAACTCTCGAAAAAAACATGATCAAATCATAGTTTGGCAAATGAGCATGAGCATGGTGACCGTACAATTCGTATTCGCTACTCCGTGATTGACCAGAACCAGATCGAAATTGCACAAAGAATTGACGAATGGGCCCTGGGAGTAGCTATCTATTCTCAATGTACACGTTACATACTCAATGTACACATTACATACGTTACAATACATGGAAATACCAATAACGGCGCCGGTCACGTCCTTACAGTCATCGGAGAAAGAGAAGAATGTTAGTGTAACAATCGTTGTTATGGAGACCGTGTATACCTCTGCACCTTAACGATTGCCACGGGAAGGAGTTTTTGTTAGTAGGATGAGGTAAAGAGTTATACAAATCTGGATTCACCTTAATACCTTAAAACGATCTATGCAACTCACAGAAGTGTTATCATGTGTTTATTGCTCCGGGCAGCTGGCTGCCGAGAATATATGGTAGATTTTTCTTTTGTTGAATTAATTTGGAAATGCTCGGTTTTTTAAACAAAGCAACACAGCACAAGACTTCGGACATTCGCGAGTGTTGCTTATGTTTAATTGAATCAACGGAATGTGAACAATTTTACTATTCCTTGTTGCTTTATTCCGGGCGAAACAGGACATCCCAAAAACAATATAATATCGTGAAAAGTGATTACTTTTAGTGTCTCGAGACATTTGTCGAAATTGATATGGTAATACCTATGTGATTGAAGATTTAGTAATACAAGTATTATTTATCGTGTATAAACTTTGGTATTTATATAGCAAATAAAATGACAATTATATATATTGGTTTCTGCCTCCGCGAACAATTGAATAAGTTAACAATTGTTATGTTATCATTATTCGCGCGCCTTGATAAGCTAACTGAAGCACATTTTAACCGTATGAAATAAGCGCTACCGAAATACCTGCAGCTTTGTATGTCGAATTTACAATCGATGACGCTAATTTTTACACTAATTACTAGAACAAGATTGAAGACAATAAGAGCGAAAAGAAACTAACTTGTCACCTTTTACGTCAATAATCAAACTAAAATATTTTTATAATCATAAAGAAATATGATTAAAATGACAATTAATAATATAGTGAATGTACTACCTCAAAGCATACGATAGTATTCAATACAATGAGAACAATTAATTTAATTGATTTATTGAACGAAATGTAAGCCAATGAATATGAAAAGAAAACGAATGTTCTTCGTGCTGAAAGGACTGCTGCAAATTGGTAACTGGTTTCTTATTCTTTCCGCGAACTGTCAATTCTCAACCCTCATGCATAATTCAACAATCATCATTTAACTCAGACAAGACCATGCGTATTCCCCACGCACATTGAATGCCCAGCGGATTAGTTTTCTAGTTGGTCAAATAAGTACCAAACAAACAAAGAAATTAGTTTGATCAGTCCAAAGAAAACGTCAGCTCGATTGGAATAAATCGACGAATACGAGTTCCCTTACAATGCCATAAAATCAAAGAACATTTAAAATAATATACGACAAAATATGCGCAATTCTGAATATAATAAAATGTAAGAACGGGAAATGTTTTCGACAGTAAAGTCACGTAAGAATTTACGTCGATTCTAACTTATCTTCGCCGACGTTTCGATCCGTGGTTGGGATCTTCTAATAAATTGAATACTACTTAATTATTTACAATTAAATAAGATCGGAAAAATTAGTTACCCATCCAAGGTGGTTCATTTTCAAATATAGCACTGTTGATGAATCAACTTCTAAAATAGGTGATAAGGGACGCGGACGAAAATAGCTGACCACCGCCATATATGATCAAGTACTAAATTACAGCACAAAATGATGTTTACTGTAGTAATTTGAATGGCAAGATAATACTTCGAAAATGAAATACTAGATTTGGACATACATTGTCAATTATTCTGTTTTCGTTATTTTTTCCTAATTCGTGTATTTTGGCACTATTCGCTGTGGTTTCCATCTCCTTATTTTCGAGTACCAGAAAACATGTGGTGATGCAATTTTCTGTATATCATACTTCACCCTTTACTTGGTCTCTTTTCCGCTATGAGGCTTACAATCAACTCCAATGGCTTCGTAAACTTTTATTCCTGTTTCGTGCCAACCGCACACTAAAGGTACATTGGGAATTCAATTTTCCAAGGCAATTTTCGACTCCAATCGAACCTAAAATCTAGCCTACTGCCCGCAAAGTGACCGGCATAAATCGTTGCAAAAAATCTCGTTTTCGTCGCAGCGAAAGGGAAAAAGTTGCAAATCACGGAAATCACGCACATTTCTGCCGCTCGAAACTCGTTCGCAAACTACAACTTGCCGTCGAGTACTTTTCCCAGTCGTCGTTTCTGCGCGCTGTTCTTTAGTATCAACTCGTTGAACATACGTGAACCCAGGGAGAAGGTGTAGCGCATGTTTCGTTTTGCAAAAAAAAAATCAAAAAAAACGGTTTCTCAGTCAAGTCTCCCCAAATGGGGGTAGGGTCTTAGGCCAACTCAGGTCGCGCACCAGTCTTTTGCGTCGCGTTATGCAATAATTCCTACCAGGCGTACAACAACAGACACACGCACGAGTTGGACTCGTAGCGCGGCCTTAATCAATTGGTCATAAGCAGTGTCGCTTTGCTTCAATTGCCCTGGCACAGACTGCTGCTGCTCGCAGGCGCGTTCATTCGATCATCGGCGTGCACAGTGCGTATATAACCGATCGAACCAAACGAAACTTTGTGCCGGTGCCGACTCGATCAGGCCTTCCCGCACCGTCAGTGGCGGTGGCGGCAACGGTAAAAGGTTGTGACTGTTGGGGCGGAGATTGGCATGGATTAATCGGTCGAGAATTGACAGCCCATTTACGCTCCTCGCGCACTGCATTGCGTTGTGGACCCAGTGTGTGTGTGTGCATCGCACCGGGCGGGGGTTAGCGACTTCAATAGATTCTTCGCCACCCGGCAAATAAATCGCATTTTTTTATTTCAACTAGACTGCGCTCCGCTCGCCGCCGCTGTGACACAGATGAAAAATTGAAAAACTTACCTTTTTTTTGCGCCCGTACCGTTAGGGGTTGATTTGTTATAAATCAGTCAATTAGAAACTGGATCGGATCCAAAGGGATTTCGTCCAGATCCAGTACCACTCCATTCAGCAGTCCGGGTCCGGATGGTTAACCCCCTCCGGTAATTGGGGGTATTGTGAGTTCTCTGAAGCAGAAGGCTAAAGTGCTAAAGAATGGGGATGAACATCAGTCACTTTGTGTGCGGTTTCGTTCGGTGGGGCACACGAATTTAGTGGCAAAGTTTGCAGACGTTTTGGTCGTATCATCTCTTATATGTTTTTGGTTTATCTTCTACCATCTTCACGATTTACAGTTGAATCCGATCCCAGTTTGATGTATTATTTTTTTCTTTCTATTTTCAGGTAAGAGGCGAAGACTGGCATCGAATTTGATCAGGTTTATTGGCGTAAGTTTTTTTGATGATTGTAAACTGTAAAGCGACGTAAAAATTGTACATGAAACTGGTATAGAGTGATTAGCCTATTTTCACCATACTAAGCAAGGTGCCTCACTAATTCGGTAATTTCTTCCCTTACAATCAATGGAATGCGTAAACATTGACATCAACCGCTTTGCTTCGTTGTTAAGAACCAATATAATAACACAAATGCGTTGAAAACAGTAAAATTCTCGCGTTTAAGCACAATGAAAACTCGAATCGAGTGCCCCTATTGTTGCGCTACCATTTGACTCAATGCGTTGAACAAAGATGGCAGACACTGCTCTAACCAACGGCGTCAAATGGGTAGGGTGATAATAGAAACATGGCGCAAATAGGCTCATCACCCTATTTGTTAGTTTTCACAACATTAGCTTGTTTGAAAAAAGCTGTTTCCGGACGTCGTCAGTTGTGTGCGGAAAAAGAGACACAATTACACCCGTTTTATTAGTGTTCTCTCCTTCAAAAGAATGCGTAGTTTTTCCCAATTTTTTAGTTTAGAAAAAATCAAAATAGTTTCAATTTCATCTCTTCAGTATATGGTAGCCAACTTGATCACTATAAATTCAAAAAAAGAAATTCTTTTCTCGTTTTTGTAAAACTACCAGTACCGGATGATGTTTGGTTTGAACAGAAGTACCGATTTTGCAGAGACCAAACAAAGACCGTAACTTAGTTCGACTAGCAAGTCAATGCGAATGTTTTTTGTATCTCTCCCTAATGAGAAAATTGGGTAACAACCATGTGTGCTGAAGGGCAAAATACCTAATTTAGTAAGTTAGTTTCAATGCCACGATTTCATTTAATTAGTTCTAGTGGGACGTCGTCCCTTTCTTGAACTTAACGTGCATATGATAGTGAAGTCGGATGACATATACTGAAGAGATTTCAGTATATTTCTGAACTTTATTTTTGAAAACGTATGAATCAATTTGAACGATAAAGGAAAGGACATTTGATAACAAACATTCGACTGCATATCACAACAAATGTAGATCTAAATACTGGTAGCAGTGGTTCGTCACCTACAAAAAACGGCTTTTCAATCTATTACCGATCTACGGCTTTCTTCGATGTTATTGAGTTGGGTAAATAATGTTGTTAGACGGTATCTTCTGAACCCAACATGACCGATTGCCATTTTCAAGTATCGCATCACTATATATTCGAGTAGTACATAAGTTTTATTGTTATTTGGGCGACATTGACTCTATTATCACTTTCCTTACATCATATTGCATCTTTCTTCAAATGAAAACCATTTAGATACTAATTGATAGCATTCCTTCTTTATAGCATGAGCTGTTCTTTATATGGTGATCCATCTGCTCATTTTATCCCTTCATGATGAAAAAAAAATCGTTTTGTTCTCCAGTACGAAAGACCTTTCAATAAGTGATTTTTATAGCATCGCAAATATTTGCTGTATTTAGATATGCGCTGTTCTGTCGATTTTTAATGTTTTCATAATCTGCGAGTTGAATGTAATCTATTCCATCAAAAATTATAATTACTGAGACTACTCAGACGCAAGAAAAATTTAAGACCATCTACGTTGAACCACATGCATAGACGTCTACTATAATTTTAAGCGCTAAATATAATTTTTCTTACAACTGTACCGTAAACCAGGTTGACTTTTATCAAAAAATTGTACAATTTTGTCGATCGCTTGCTTAGTCTGAATAGTCTATCGACCTATTGTTGTTTTAAATGCCTTTTACTTGAAACTGATAATATACTGACTTAGTATACTTTTTGAAAGCATTGTCCACTTTTTATGTGAAAAATCCACAACAAAATTAATTCTTCTTATCCTTATCCTCTGAAGGGTCATAAAGTATTTGTTTTCAGCAATTAAATCTAGTCAAGGCAATTTTTTTATATAGTATCAAGCAACAAATTCAGGACAAGCCTTCCAATTTTGTTCTTTGTAGATCATTATATGGTTTAAATATATAAGAATTGGGAAAAATGTGTTTAATGTGTTGTCCAAAACCATCAAATAACAACTTCAAAAAGTGATCATGGTCACCCCGGTTTACGGTAGATTTTTCAAACTGGTAGGTACTTTTTCGATGTTTTTAAAATCTGGAGGTTCAATAGGTTTTACTCGAAGTTAAATAAAACAAGGTACACACCTAGAAAATCAGCGGTTCAACTTTTATTTGAAGAGTATGAATACTACAGATCATTTAAAAATTATAACACAAATAATAAATGCACGCCATTGTCGTCATTCAGGTAAAAAAAATGAGGAAGTGGCAAATGATAGGAAAAATCGTGAAACCGTGAAAGGAAATGTTGAAAAAAAACAAGTTTTTTTCAGCAGCTGCGTCTTGTTTTATTACTTACACACTTCTTCGGTGTCTTCGTTGTTGCTAGAGTGTGGAATTGAAGTTGTGCCATCCAGCTAACGTGGTTGCTTAGCTGTGCGACGATCACGTTTGCACTTCGGAGCATTTTTTTGGATTCATTTTTCTTCTCTTTTTTATTATCTACTTCAACAACACCTTAAATTGTTATATTATTAACTCACGCAAAATAACTGCCGCGCTTTCATTGATGACGAGCACTTTCCTTTCGAATGAGAAAGTAATGTTTCGAATGGAACCTTGAATTGTTTAGATGCTGATTGAATACTGGCGCCATCTTGTACAGATGCAATTGCGTTCTTTATGTCTTCTTTACTTCGTTTTGGCGTTTTTCGTACGAAATTACGCACAATTTTCCTGTCAAAAAATTCAAAATTACGTTATAGTAGTGTCCTTTAGTGCCCCTAAACGGCTGCCCCCCGAGCGTATGTTTCATGATGATGTCCTTTTTTTTCAAAAATAAAAATATCGAAAAACCAGCACAATACTTGTGTTTAGCATTAATTTTTACGTAAGAAAAAACTCATTTGATATTTTTTTCATTATTTAATTGTACAGTACTTAGGACGAAAGACAATGCGTTTATCGCAGAACAACACGGAAAAACATAAACGACGCTGAAATTTGATCCACGGTAACAGCCGAAATCACAATGGTCAATGATGTCCTCTACCGTGTATACAATTCACGCAACATGAGCGACCTATGCAATGACATAGCAAAGATAACACCTTCTAGATGTCTATCACGTTGTTGCCTATTCACTGCACAAACAGTATGGTGCATTTGAATACAAGTTGGTCATGAAAGGGTTAAATACCCTAATACCCGAACTTCCTAAAATGAAACATCTACCATGTGACGCCTGTCTACAAAAGAATTTGTAAATTAAATAATGATAAATAAATGAATTTATTTAATAAGAAATGTGGTATCGAGACTAAATGTCAAAATAACTAAGGGGCCGCCCATATACCACGTGGCCAGAAATACCTTAGTTTTTGACCCCCTCTTCTCCCACCGTGGACAAGCGTGGAACTATTTCTGTACCCGTACTCCCCCCCCCCTACTAACGATGTCCATATGGACCATCATTTGTCCAGTAATTTCTTAGAAGTTTAAATTCTAGGAATTCAAGGATTTTTTATGTGGGCCAATACTTTGATGCAAAAAAAAACAGTCAAGAGTCCACGTGGACAATTCTCATACCTCCGAATCAATGGACCAACATGGACTTTTTCGTACCCCCTATCCTCCCCTAAACTGTCCACGTGGTATATGGACGGCCCCTTGATGGATTTTGGAGATAACTGTGCACATTTTTTTTCCTGTTACATGATGAATATCTCGGAAACTAGGAATAAGAAAACACCAAACGGAACTGTTTTTTTTTTCAAAGAAAACCTTATAAAAGGTTTGTATATCCACCCGCTGGTAGCGCTGCCATCGCCAAAACATATCTTGCCATTACACGGGTGATGATAAAATCGAAGTACGTCTACACGACTGAGCACCGTGGACTAGCTCAGAGTTCGTCAAAGGTATCATGCCGAAATACAGTGAGCTGGAATGCGCTACGTATAGTATTTTAACAATTTTTTTCCGATATGTTTTTCCAACAGTATTCGCGTTGTGAGAATTCAGATGTCTAAACTAATTTCTTCGTACCTAAATATTGGATTCAAACCACCTAGGTACCTATTCCTTGTAACCTAACCTATAATATAACTATGCATCCCAGTCTAACAACTACGGGGCAGTTCTATAAACAGGCCGTCAAATCAGAAAAAAATGAACCTTTTACCTCAAAACCAACAATCAGTACTTCCAAAGAAATAACAACGATTGCGTCTAGTGTTTCCAATCCCACAACCAGCACCATCATCAAAAAAGCGAACGTCGAAGCAGAATATGCTATTACTGGTTTCATGACCTTCACAGTCGGATATTCTTGTTTGTTCCTTATTCTTAAGGGACGGTTAAGAACAAGGAATAAACGAGAATATCCGACTGTGTACATCATGAGATCAGTAATGGCATAAACGTATACGATAACGCGACAGAAGTTAGACTAATGGACCCTATAGTTGTGCTAATGTTTCATTGCCAAAAAAAACAAGTTCTTAACACCCAACAGCAAACTTCGTCCACAAGATCCAACAGACAGGAATTAGGTTTGATTGCACAGTTTTGACATTAAAAATGTCTTACTCCACTATTTGGGGCTAGGTGTCATTCTAAAATCTAAACTATCTCCCATATAACGAAACTATGTAAGGTTTGCACGCTTATAACTCCGATATTACTAGATGGATTTTAATCATTCATACACCAACCGATTCAGAAACACCTAACTTAAATATTGGTAATAATTCAATATCTCCCCAATAAAAGTACACTTTTGGAAATTGATAAAATTAAAAAGTTCACGAAAAACTGGAAAATTACCATTCGTGAGGCAGATTTCTCAGACACAGCCGTCATTAGAGGGCACCTTAGTCGCTCAATCACGCACGAAAAGTCATAAATAGAAGCGACGCATGTCCGTTTAAATCAGTTGTTGCTAATATCCCATACGAGCAACATCATCTCCGGGCGATGCAATAAGCGCTATCGATTTTCAGCAACGTTGGCATTTGCACACACTCGCACCTAAGTGGCTAAACCACGGTTAGTTTATAGAGGTGACGCGTACACGTTTGAATCAGTTTTTGTTCTGAGGTCGAACGGGTAAGATCATGGCTGCAGCGTCTGGGCACTACAATAAGCGGTAGACGCTATGCATTTTCGGCAGCGGTGGCCGTGTGCGGATTTTTCGGGTACCAGCACGGTGTCACAGAATGATTTGCAAAGTGGGTGGGTGGGGTGGTTTGGATTTAATTCAATACGGCAGAATGTGTGCTGCTTGAGAGTGTTGCGTTGAAAAAAATATTTATTTTTATGCAGGCGTGTGCGTTATAACTTGTTAATCCATGTTTACGGCGCTTTGTAGCTGCGTAGGGTAAAGAGCCTATTGGCTTTCATATGTTTCATATTTCGGTTATATGTGTTTTATCAGTAAGGCATCTGACAACGTGCTTCTGTAGTTATTGCACTGTTTAGCAGCGTAGTATTTTATATAGGAGAGTACACTCAGGTTTTTTTTACGCGGTTTTTCTTGCGCGGTATTTTTTTACGCGGATTTTGAAATTTACGCGGTTTTCATTTACGCATTTTTTTAAATTTACGCGGTTTTCATTTTGCGTGGCCTGTATCCTCCGCGTAAAAAAACCTGTAATTGCATCGGAAACAATCACATTCCTAGCAGAACTTTTTGTTTCGTAATTTCAAACACTTTTGTTTCGTACTGTACAAAACGGAAAATTTTAAAACAGAACTTACCGTCCCAGCAGCAGTTTAAGCGGGTGTTCTTTTTCGATTAAAATTCAAGCCATTTCTTAAGAGTATTTGTCCTGCCCTATGTATTTAAAACACAGTTCTTATCGCGTTTCAAAGTATACAACAAATAGAACGGTTAGGTATACTAATTTTAATTTTAAAATAAATCTGTTTTAAATTATGAAACAAACCGCTGTACTGAAGATATAACTATGGCAGTCCTATTACCACATAAAACACCTATAACATAAAACGCTGCAGAATTGGTTTAATAATACAATGTTTACACTACAGAGTTATAACACGTTTTAATAATTAGCAACAAGAAAAATGTCACCTAGATAGCATAAAAACCCGTTTTAACTGGTAGTGCGAACGTTGCATAACAATGTAATTTATCAAATAATTTCATTTGTTCAACCACCAATCGATCAAGAAATACTTAACCTTAAGATTGTTTACTTAAGTTCATTAGCACATTATTGAAAATTTAAATGGAAAATGAAATTTCATATTTCATGGAGAATCTGTATATTTCCGTTGGCGGGCGTGAGCTTCCTCATCACAGTTCTCAATATGGAACTTTTGAATATATTTTCTGGACAGACCAGTCTATTTTTACTAGATGGATCAGCCAAATAATGCCAATCACCTAGTGAGATACTTGATTAATTGTAATAATAGGTTACCGTTAAATGACCTTCAATAAATTAACCTCAAATAGAATAAATAATTTAGAGAAACTTAATGGAATCAATGAAATTTAATAAAATAAATAATAAGCATATATGAAAAAATTAAAAAAAATTCGTCAAATGAGTAGAAGAGTAAAACCAATTAAAAATGAAATGAATAAAATTTCCATCAAATCCTTCCTCGATCCAGTCAGTATACTCAGTGCAAAAAAGGTGTTAATTGTAGCAGTTCTACAGCCAGGTCTAAACCCTGCGAATGGAGTGAATAAGATTTTTTTTATATAAATTTTCATTGCTGCTATTTCAGTTGCCGATTTTTTTATCTGTTTCCCGATAAGTGAAATATACAGTATATAAAAGAAACAAAAATATTAGTACTTGGCTGTAAGAATCTAGTGCACGAATTTTTACACTGCTCGTGGTGACATTCCTGTTAATCGACAGGGTATCATTTGCTGCGAAGCCGGGGATCATTCAACCTGTTTTCTTCATCATTATCGTATACACTCATGTGATTATCGCTCCTATTCAGATGTACTTGTTTGTCCTCTGTATTACCGTATTACGATCGTGTAGCATTCTTTGTTTGTGTTCTGCACTGGTAGTGCTGGTTGTTGGTTTTAAGATACTAGGCGCAGCCATTGCGAAATCAGCACTACATGGACAACCGTTGGTAGTTTAGCCGACAGTGTACTGATTTTGAATGTACATTCGAATGATACTTGGTAGAACCTATACTGAACCTTTCGTGATATACCATCTGTTTAACGTGGTGACACATGGTGATCAGGCTTTAATACTTACTTAGCGTGGTCTGAACAGTGTAGAAGCGAGTTCGTGGGATCTGATAGGCTTGTCACATTTTTCTCACACTAACACAGTTCAGAACAACTGCAAAGAAGTAATGGAATAGCGTTTTCGGATTTTTGGTTCTCCATGTGTAGAGGGAGCTAAAACTCAAGGATATGTCTTTGTTCCTGTAGAAGAGAGCTATAGGCTTCCTCGGTAGGTTTCATTATACCTTCGACAGCGAAGAATCCAGGCTGTTTACTGTTTTGTGTTGTGAGTATATTGTGTTGTCATTTCGCATTTCCCTACTTTTTTCTTTCACCTCGCTTTCCCTTCCCATCAGGAAATTGATAGGACCACGTGGAAAGGCACAAATCTCCGAATGAAATGAAGAATGTGTCAATCGAGCCAATATAATCTAATTTCGCCCATCCAAGAATGTGTCAATCGAGCCAATATATTCTAATTTATCCTATCCTATTTCGCCAATTAATTGGTTCGTACCTCTCTTTATTGTGACAGATTTGCCATTTTGCTCGAACCAAAATGCGCCAGATAATGCTTTTCATCTTTGTCAAAAATCAGAATGATATCAATACTGAATTTCTTATATGATGGAACTGTGTAAAGATCTAAATCGGAAGTTCTAGCTCTATTTCTTACTTTAATAAATATCCCGCGTCGTGGCCAAACCAATGGATGTTACAATACTTGAAGTCAACAGTCACGGTACAGCTCCGAGGCGTGCTATTTTGAAATTCATTCATTTTAATCTCGTAGAAATAGAAGTCACTGCTCGGGTAGAACCATTTTATTATTTGTTCTCTAATAGAAATATTTTTACCTTTTCAACCAAATCTATTTTTTTCAACTTTTCTGATTGTTGAAAAGCTAAAAAGTCCTACCTACCTCAATCGGTGGTTGATTTATCCTACTGCTATACTGGTACTCTCGAATAGAATAGAAACAAGTGTCAAAGTAGAGCAACATGTCAGTTCAGGCAAGATATTTTCTATGCAAGTCAGAATAAAAAATATTGTTAGCAATGTGGAAACAAACAAACTAAACAAATCTACCCGGGAATCCGTCTCAGAGAAAAACGATTACACGGGAGCCATCTAATCTTTGATCTCTAAATTGAATCCTCTGTCATACCATTTTGAGCCTGAATGCAGCCTAACCAGCGTCAATTTGCAAAAGTGACGAAGATGACAAAGTTCTACTCAACTGCAAATTCTGAGTAGGAGAATAGTTGTTATTCTTCCCGCTACAAATGTTCTACCCTTTTCCATCTCACTCTGACTAACACACGCAAACAAAATGTAGCAAATCTCTCCAGTAGCATTTTCCTGTTCTGTCTCCGGTCGGTTCGTAGCTACACTCAAAGCTGAACACAAACTCAGGAACTAGTGCACGTGAAAAGCTCACCGCGGCCCGACCAGAGAAGCTTTTCCTTCCCTTCCGATGGCTGTGTAGGTACGAAGCGACGACCCCCATTAACCTCTCGTCGCCTGTCCAATCATTCTCGGTACCGCCTCCACATCTGTCAGTCCTTGGCAGACGATAATGATGGCGATGGTGGTGGTGGTGCAGGAAGTGGAGGTGGTGATGATGGCGGCAACGGCGGCGGCGGCGGCGACCCAGACAAAACCCGACATGTCCTTGGACCAACCTTGAGCTGGCTGGCTGCGAAAGGGAAAGCTTCTAACTTCGTCCGCTCTGTTCGCCGTTGTCGCGGGTGTGCGCGCTCTCTCGCTCTTTCTCTTCATCCGTCCATTTCCGTCTCGCTTTTCGGCATCGATCTGGCTACATTCTAGTCGCGTTGGCGGTTGGTGGGTTGTTGGGATGGGTTGAATTTCGCTTTCGTCCACCGCACCCGGGGTGGTGGGTACGGAAAACTTTCGCCGCAGCATGGGTGTGTTCGTGATAGGGTGGTTCAAATTTGCTCGGGAAATGTTGATGCGGAATTCGCAGGGTCGCTAGTTTCGATTTAGTTGAAATGAAGTATTTCTAATTATTCGATTTATAGGGATGGACCTTACCTTAGAACGTAAGGGTTGTTCATTTTATAAAGTGGGCACAAGTTTTCTAACGAAAAAAAAAAATCATTTTCGAAAAAAAACCATTAGTTCATATTTTTTTTTTATTCATTTCGTTTATTTGATAGGCACAAATGCGTTAGCTTGGCGGTGCCAAATGCTTATGTTTTTACATTTTGGATATCTTAAAACTAGGAGGTTACAATGTTGAAATATTTTTTTCACAAAGGAAAAAAAAAGTTTACAGCTATCTTAAGACTAGAAATAAGATTCAATATACAAGAGAGGGCCAAAAGATTTTTTTATGAAAAACTTTAAAACAAGGGATTCACTTTGATATACAAGAGGGGGAGTAATAGTATTTTACGAAATATTTTACGGTTATCTTAAAACTAACAATATAGTTTAGTACACAAAAGGGGGAACAAATATTTATGAGAAACTTCACAGAAATCTTAAAACTAGGGATTCAATTCTATTTACAAGATGGAGGACAAGAGTTTCAATAAAGAGTAAAAATTATAGCTATCTTAAAACTAGGAATACAGAATACTAATTTGAATTTTTTAACTAAAACTTATGCTTGGTCAAGATATTCAGAGGGTGGCTTATTTCCGCATCAGTGTAGCAGCAGTTGTATCAAGGACAGGGGAGAGACAGGGAAAGAAGAGCAAAATTTGCAACTTTCGCTCGAAGGGGGGGGGGGGGGGATCAGCGAAACAAATTTGCGCCTCAGTCTAGTAAGTCGTCGAGTACCGGGTTGGCGCATGGTATTCTTCGGACCCGCGGGGAATCCTTCAAAAGTCATCGGACCTCGAGTCGCTCTCGCTTCAGTTTCCTTCTATGCAGGCGTAGTGGTAAGGGCGACGGCGGTTACATAGTGGCACTCTGGAGCTGATCGGTTCCACAAGGCAGGAGGAAACTCTAAAAACGAGAAATAAAAGAGAGGGGCTAAATTGGGATATTTATCGTTTTTATGAAGGTATAAATAAGGGACCTATAGGGGAAATCACGAGTTGCCAGCATATCTCGGACTGGGACATTGGGTGGTGTACCTCGGCCCCGAAGGGATTCCTTTAACTGAGACCTGGCGTCACAATACCCGGCGCATACCCAGACAACGTGCTCGATGTCGTGATAGCCCTCGTCACAAGCGCACAGACTACTCTCTGCAAGCCCAATACGCCGCAAATGCGCATCCATGGTGTAAATTAGTTCATATTTAATAATCATACATTATCATCTCTTGATTCTATGCATGGAATTCGGAACAACATAAATGGATACTTTTCGAACAGTTTTGAATCACATTTTCTTGAAGTCTTTGATGGAATAGACTTCTCGAGTGTCCTTTCTCAAGTGCGTTTATTTATTGGCCAATATTGTATAATTGGACGTTGCTCGGAACAGTTTGGTGGATTATGCTATTGTTCAATAAAATCGGCAATTTGGCTTTTGAGCAGCTCCCAAGTTGCCAAAGCAACTCAAAAGTTGACCAAAATATTGAAGGGAGGGGGGGGGGGGGGGTTATTGTGGTTTCAATACGTAGCGTAAAGCTGTTTGCAGCTGCATTCGTTCCTCTAATCTATACCGTTGATTGTCCTAATTGTAAATAGCGATAACCGTTTGATGTTTCATGTCCAGATCGCTTGCCACATCAATAACTTTTTATCGATTTGTTCCGTTCTGATTCATCTAATGTCATTTGAAACCGCCTCTCTCACAGTATAAGTAACATGTGGACCTGGCATAGAACTGGTACTAGGTTTTATATAGGTCTTCTCGTCCATAAAATAAATCTTTTCCATTCTCTGATGAAAATGTTGAACAAAGATCGGGACTGTGTTTTATTCGAAGAAATCTCCTGTTTTTCGTTTCTTTTTAGTACTCTTTGTTTCCTGTGGGTCTCTATATTTTTCATCTTTTTAATATTGTGCAGCGTCCCTATACTAGTAGGGTAAACAGGTCTAATACGCCCCCTTAAGCAAAAATAGCTATATTTCACCATTCGACGCTATGATTTTCTCATTAACTACTCTAATTTATTGTTATATTAGTTAGAAATTAGTACCCGTATCATTTTTTATTAAAAACATCCTGATACAAGTACAATTAAACATTTTTCAAAGATGCCTAAATTCTAGTTTTTTCTTTCACCCAGGGCAAAATGCCCCCAGGGAAAGTGTAATATGCCCCACAACAAGAGGACGGTATGCCCACAACAATCGGTGAGTATGCCCCACAACAATGGGCGGGGCGTTTTGGCCGGTGATGAGCTGTTGTGAATACATGAATAATTCTACACACACATAGTTTTAAGCCAAGCTATAAACTAAGATAGTAACTATAACATTCTAGTAAGCTACTTGAAATAGTTCTATCGAATCCGACTATTTCTAATTGGTTGTAATGCTTTGGGAAAAAGTGGAAGCTTACATAAAAGTAGCTCTTTTGAAACTTTTGTGTATATTGTTGTTTTGCAACATATTAAAAATACCAAACTAACTTAGTACGTTGATTTCATGAAACGATACTGTTATCAGTCATTTTTACTTTTTAGATAATTCAGGAATCCTGGGAATCGAAAAGGGGCATTTAGCCCCGGTGGGGCGTATTATACCCTTTTACCCTAACTATTTTTTTAGCCATGTGGCGAACAGAAAGTGTATTGTTTAAAGTCAAGCGGTCTACGATTGCATTTGTCTTTTAGCGATCTATGGGGCCGTTTTTTCGTCGGAATTTTAGAAAAATTTTAAGAGCGCAGGTTTCCTTAAACTTTCTTTTTATTATTTTGTGCACCGCCGGTTTTGAACACTTCGTAATTTTGGACAATTCATGCGTCGATAAGTTCTTTGAACAGTTCTTGTATCAGTAACTCGGTCCATGCTAATAAAATTTTGCATATTTTGACAGTTTTTAACGTGTTGCCAAAGTATGAATTTTGAAATGATGAGTGTGAATTGTTTATTTCTTATCAAGTTCTAGAGCAGCAGCAACAACAAACAGATTGCCACTGTATAAAATGCGCAGTTCTTAGCGTAAAATTTTGAACATTGTCCCTGGTTGTACCATGCGGATTGACTTGATTTTTGGGTTATTTGGTGGAGAAAAGGTAATCCAATACATTATTACTTTGTAGTTAACCTAGTAAAACCAAAGAAAATTTTTATTTTATTTTAAAAATATGTAAACTGAATAAAAACAATTAAATTCAGACCAAAATTCATTAAACTAAGAACCAAAATAAAAAAAAATACCAGTATAAGCATAAATTTTAAAAAAGAGCGAGTAAAGGCGCTATAATCTTGGCTCACTAGCCAGGACAGGGCTAATAACCTCTGCCCCATCCCAGGAACTGAGGACCAAAGGAGTGACATGAACCCTTTTAGCCAAGTCACTCCCAACGGTTTATCAAACTCCCATCAAATTAAAACGGTCGGTACGGTTGCCCATGTTTCTTCCTTATTCAAGGTTCGAAATAATTCGTTGATTAAATCATTCATTAAATAAATAATTTGATTGCTGTATAATTTTGAATCATTCTCATTTTGTACGCTGCACAGGTGGCCTGGCCGCTTTAATGTTTGTGTCACATACCATATGTACCATAAACATTAATATAGACAAGAAAAATTGCAGGCGAATGTCTGCAATTTTCCAGGATCCCTATATGTATTGGCTGTGTATGTGTAGACTAGACTAGTATAAGCATAAATTTCAAAAAAATATGAATAATAATGTTTCTCGGATAGTTTTACACCTACAAACATCTTATACAAGATAACTTGATCCAATCCCCATACACAGTCATTTGAAGAAAAAAATTGAAAATTTCTCAGCACGTTTCTCGCAATATCTTAGTAACCAAGAGATTTTTTAGACAAGTAATGTGGCATATCTGAATCAGTTTACCCCAAAATGGCGTTTGTCATTAGATAGCACAACAGCGACGATTTGTGAATGTTGAATTTTTGTACCACACTACGTGTTAAAATATCGTGTTTCAAATATTTAAAAAAAATACTTAAAATTTGAATTCACCTTTTAATGTTTTGTCCGACTTTAGTATTGAGGGTTATCACTGTGTGTCACCTTGGATTTCATAATGGCATCAATCATCAATTTACTTCATACACAGACCACCCATTTTAAATAACTCAATCAATCAGAATTCTGCGGTAACCGTAAGCCGGCATCTCGGATTTCAACGTGGCTTCCAACATAATCATTGTCCACCATTTACTGACCTCATCCATTCAAAGACACTCATATTGATGCTGATTTTTTTTGTTTTATGGTGGCCGAAAGCTACCACCTTAGATATAAAAATGGCGTCAATCATTAATTTTCGTCATCTTCCAATCAATTCCTTTTAAATGGCACCAATATTAATGTTGGTTTTCATTGTTTTGTAGTTACCGGAAGCCGTTTTCTTGCATTTTAAAAGTGGCTTCAAGCACCAATTTCCGACTTACACTGATCGCTTATCTTTAAATGACACCCATTTTGATTTTCAGAGTTCTACGGAAACCAAAAGCAGTCATCAAGGATTGAAACGCTGCTCCAATCTTCAATTGCCGTCATTTACTGGTTTTAAATACCATTTTTATTGATAATAGTTCGTACCTTTTTACTAACAGCTTGAATTCATTTTTCATTTAAAAATGGCGTCAATCATTAATTTCCTTCATCTACTGATCACCTCCTTTCGAATGATACTCTCATTGATGTTGGTTGTTTTAATTGTTCTGTGATAACCAGAAGTTGCCATCCTGGATTTTTGAATGGCTTCAAACAACGATTCCCGGTATTTACTTACCACCCATTTTTCAAATGACATCCTAACCCGTAAATGCTTTACGATTTTTTTATTTCGATTATATAGGTTTTAATATTAAGGTCATTCACCTCTTCGGGTTAGAAAAATCTCTTTTGAAAAATCTTTAACCCTATGTGCGGGGTTGGGATTATGGGGTTGTAAAGTTTTTGAATCCGTGAGAATTCTCTGGTAGTCGCCATAAACCCAAAAATAGAACAAAATTTAAAAAAAATAAAATCGAATAAAAATTAAAAAAAAGTTAGCCTACAAAAATTAGTCAAACATTGGTCGAACATTTGCCAAAATGGACGAGCTTAAAAAAATAGAGTAAAACAACATGAAAAATAAACAAGAGCTGATAATACATTAGAAAAATAATCAAACAAATGGCGAATTAAAAAGAGTTAAGGAAATATTTCGACGAATACTAAAGGAAAGTATGTGAAATTAAGTCAAACAGTGTACTAAAACTTGACAAAAATAAGAGAAAAATGAAACGAAATCTGTGAAAAGTTATTGAAAAAATTTACCTTTAATTGGATGAAAAATTTTCATTACTTAATTTTCACTAAAATCAAAAGGCAAAAGGTTAAATTATTGGCAAATTAAAATGTTGTCTCAATAAAATCTGTAAAAAAATACGAAAAGAAAATAACACGAATAAAAGTATTAAGGCCAATATGCGACAAACATTATATGAATAAATATGAAACAATAACGGCAACTGATAAAAACCAAAATAGAGTTTGTTGATACGAAATCTTTGAAAAATTGGCACACCGAACATTGGAACACGAAAAATTGGAAAAATATGAAGTGATAAATAAGACATAAAAATAATTTAAAGTTAGAGGAAAATTTAACAACGTGTAGAAAAATATTCATACTAAAAATAGATCAAAAATAGTTGAAAATTGAACAAAAGGCAAATTTAATACAAGATATATAAAAATTAATTTAAAATAACACATAAATTTATTAAAAAATTCCGAGAATTGTTTAAAAAGTTGAATAAACAAGAAACAACATTGAAACAAATTCAACAACAAGAAGCGAACAAATTAAAATTACTGCTGAAATGAGATTTTGTCTCAGCAAATTTGAGATAGAAAGTAAAACAAAAGAATGAAGAAATACAAATACCATATTTATCTTATTATGGTAAATAAATTTACCATAATAAGATAAACGTTACAAGAATAAAACTAATTATTAATATCCGATTTCTCATTTCTGATACAAGTATTACAAAAAAATTGTTAATATTACAGTCCCTGGCCATATTATTAAACATGAGCTTTGTGAAAATACGTTTCCACCATTCTAAAGACAATACACATTTATTACTTGACAGATTTAGTTTAAACAATCAAAGTTTTGTTAAAACAAGTAAAACAAACAGCTTTTTAGTTCAATGTGCGAATGACGACTTATCACATCGTATGCCTATTCTAAAAAAAATATATCTTTGTCACTTTGGGACAAAAATAAACTAAGCCAATTTGTACGTAAAGGCATAACATCTAACACAGATAAAGTTGGATTTTGTGTTTCGAATTTATTTCATCAGTAACTAGCATCAACTTGAAGTTAGTTTGGCGATAAATCTAAACTGGCACTAAGCTGGTACCAGTTAGACACTGCATACAAACACTCACACAACTTGTGTGAACGCCCAAATATACTGGCGGGTCTCGAATAATGTCTCGGGAAGCAAGCACAGAAACTGTGGTTTAGATATCCAGACATATATTATAAGTCAATAACAAACCATTCTTCAACATAAACTTACTGCTTGTTTGGCCGTTTTGAATAAATGCAATTTCGAAATTGTTACTATTCAGATTTCCTTCCGAGAATATGTGATAATTATCGAACTCACCACCACCCTACGTATACAAAACCAATACACATAACAGCGAAATATCCACTGGGCACAGCCTAACATTGATACAAGAGGAAGTGTGGGATCGGATGATGACAAAGTTTGTGTTTGGTTTTCGTGGGTTTTGAATACATAATTTGTACTGCAGAAAGTTTCCCCGGAGTTATGTACGGTTAACTTACGTCGTTAGTTTAAATCAAGTTTCATGTTGTGGCAATATTAAGTATGTTGCTAGAATGATTCAACCATGCAACGATAACGGATGAACTATTTCGAGTTTGGGATGGAATTTAATCAACGATGATGCAAGTCTAATATGCCTTCAAATTTGCTACCAGATGAACCTCTTGCAACGAGAGAAACCACGACGGACCCAGCCTCAAAAGTCATTGCGTGAAGAAGTGTAATCATGGCCTACCCCAATCAGCGGTCGATTGATGCAGCCCGGAGGGATTGGGGGGGGGGGGGGGTGGGATCATTTTGGCCCGGTTCGAAGCAGACGTAGGTATCTACAACATAAAGCAATCAACGGAGCGGAGCGACTGTGTTACGCAGAACGAACAGTTTTGTGGGAGGGGGAAGGAACGAACATCATCTGTGGTGTCGCCTTCATCGCCTTCGTCATCGTCGTTATCGCCGTCGGTGTCTTTCACTCTCACTCACTATGTGTGCTCTTTCTCCATTCTCATTTTGCTCCTCGATCAAAACAAGGCGAGTGGGGGGGGGGGGGGGTCTTTCTGGTGATTGTATTTGGTTCGCTGCTTGGTTCTTGGAAGTTCGGTGCAGCACGCCCACCTGCGATATGCTTTCCTTTCCAGCGGAAATTGCGCGCGGTGCACACAAATGACCTTCTCGACATTGGAATTATTAGATCAGTTACGGTTTGCAGAAAGACAAAATTTGCTTTGAAGGACGAACGGGCGGACGACTCGGTATTCCTGGTAACAAAGTAGCAAATAAAATGTATGGGCGGTTGATAGTGTTAAACATATGTAGGTAATCTTTAATGTGGCAGATGATATCAGAATTTCATTTTTATTATGTTTTCCATTGCCGCAAAGTTCTACTATATCGATTTTGTTGGCTATTTTCGACAAATTTCATACTAAGAGAAACGAAAGCAATGAAATTGAAAGATGAATAGCTATTCTAGAGCGAATCAGTCATAAACTTAGAACGGAAAACTAGGACTAGGCAGGCTCATATGGACATGATCGAATGGAAATGTGAAGAATCCTTTGCCTTCTGCTCGTAGGAGTTGTGGGCTTTCCACCCAAATCTACCGCATGGTATTTAATAGAACGTAACTCATTATCACGTTTTACCGGCTGGCGTCGGCGGTAAATAGTAAAATAGGCAAAAATAAGAATACTTTTATTATATTTTGTATTGGAAGACCTTTAGGAAAAATTACACTAAATAATTAATCAGAAAAGGTTATGAGGCTGTCTAGGTACTAAAGAGCAATATTTTAATAGCTTCGATTTATTTAAAAAAGAAACCAAAATTGTCCGATTTTGCCCATGTTCTCATTTTGTTAACCCAAACTAAACCAAAGGGCTGATAAAAACGTAATTTCGCTGTATTTATTACAACCAGACTTCCCAAATGAGCATCGCACACAATGTTCGCTCCGGTTCTGTGTTCATATTAAACCCACACTTCGTGTACGAACTCAAACACGCTATTTCGTAACAAAACACGTGCATATGTTCGTCTGCACAACCGAACCCCATGTACGTAGACAGTGTGCGTACACATAGGTTCGTGGCACCAGTTTTCTCTTTCTCACTCTCATCATCACTAGCGTCCCAGCAAACCAGCAACCGTATATAAAAGTTTACAATAAATTACAAATAATGACAGACTAAATCAAAATTACAAATAGTGCAAGTAAAAGTTATGTTTTGTTGTAAAAAGTTCACATAAAATGCAAATCTGTGGTCGAAATACAATTTTGACTTGATGTTATTTATTAGTCCACTACAACTTAAAACGAAATTGTACATGCGAAAATTTTGAAACATTGTATAGAAATTAATTTTCAATTGGATTAAACTGCAAAATCGTTCAAAAAAATAGTCACCTCCTTATAGCACTTCGCAAATTCTCTGTCAGACTAATTCAATATTTGAGCGATAAAAAATGGGTTGAGTAAAGAATGTAGGTTTTGATTTGACAGGTATAGAAGGTATCTTGAAGGGTCATATTTAGGTTGGATTATGGTATTTTTAGATCGTAATCACAAAGCGATAAAAATGATCAAATATAATCGTTGCTTGACAGTGTATAAATAAGTGAGTACATAGCGGCTATGCTGAGAATACGAAGATCTCAGGTTCGAAACTGTGGAAGTAAATCGTAGCAGCTAATTTAATAATTGATGTTCCAGTAACTCCAAACTCACCCATGAAAAACATATATCTACCAGTGTGGGCGTAACTATGTCTTATAACAGAATTATAGAAATTTCATCCTGATTTTTTATTTTCATGTTATTTAAAAAAAAAATACTCCTTGTTACCACATTGGGGACCTTAAGCTGCATAAACCTTCATGTGTGATTGTAAAGTTGATCACATATAAACAGATAAGCTAGATGATTGTATAATGCTTCTGATGAGATAAAAATTCGTCGTAAATCACATAGTTCTACTATACCGATTTGTTGTACGTATATGGCCTCCACTTTTGTTCACATAGAAGGGATCTGTGCATTTTTTACAATCAATTTATATCGTTTAAGAGTACAGTTAATCAAATTGCAACTTATTAAAGTGAATCAAAATGTTGGTTGGGGTTGACTCTTTTTGCCTTGTGCGAATCGTTCTCGTGATACGCACCCGGTGTACGTACACGGATGTTTGAACTGAAGTTTGTACATCGTTTGTTTAGGTTCGTTTAAAGCGAACCTCTACATCGAGACGAAGCATGTGCACAAAATTTTACACACAGGTACAAACTTGTCGATGTTCATGGGAAGCCTGATTTCTACTGTGATGTGGTATGATGTTAAATTAAGCCATCATGAGTGCAAGGTTTTCCCAGTTAATGCTGATTAGGCTTACGGTACCCCCAAAATGGTTTGTCAAGAAACCTTATCATTATTACTGTTACTGAAGAGATGTCTAAAAGAGTTGGTCAAACCCGTAAGCAGAGACATTTACGCGCGCTCTCTGCGGAAAAAATGAACTGCTTCCAACAATAATTGCCAGTTGTGTGATGAATAGTTTTGCTATATGTTTGTCATTTGTTATATAATTTAGTGCATTTCATTTAGTTTATTTTTCCGCAATAGAAGGTAGCACCAAAATCTTCCCAATTTGTTCTTAACTTATTTTGCAAGAGCTCCCTTCGAATAGTGTGTAGTAGCATAAATCTACTTGATCAAACACGAACCAACAACTGGCCATGGATGATGTTTTGTTAGTACATGTTACGATCTTGGGCAAGGATTATCCCCTTTGAATACACCGAAAAGTTTAATGGATAAGGCAACGTAAATCTACGGGTCTGCCTTCGATCATGGAAGTCGAGAAATTTCAATTTGAATTCAAAAATTTTGTCTGCGATAAACAATTTTAATTCCCAAAAGGGGCACAAGACCTCACATAAATTCAGTTTTTAAGTAAGACGACATATCAAATTAGTACTAGTTAGATACAACAATCCAAACAGTCACACACTTGGTAGTGCTAATTTAGTGCTAGTACTGATAGCACACTAAAGTGCACAGTAATGCTAATTTGGGGACTAGTTTAAATGCATCGTCTAACTTGGCCCCAAGTTGGTGGTAGTTACTGACGAGATGAGTTCGAAACACAAAAATTAAACTGTCTATGATATTCTCCTTCCAGTTGTTTTTTTTTTCTCTTAGGAGAGGTCTAAATCCGCCATTTGTGACATTTACGTTATACTAGCACTGAGAAAGCTAGTTTTTCACACAAGTTCGCATCAAACAGAAAACATGTATATGTTTTGTCGGTGCTCAATATAGTGTAAAAAGATCTGCTAAAAATTGAGTTTTCAAATTTTAATAATAAATATTTTCTCCGTGAAATCATCGAAGGACGCTTAATAAAATATGCCTTAACTATGAATCAGAGCTGTACTTTAACTTCCAACGAAAAATTGTGCCAGCTAAACGAAAATATGTTTTTGCCGACATTTCGGTCTTTGGTTTAGGTCTTTCTCAAGGTAGATAAGATCCAGGAGCAATAAACAAATTTTCGTTTTGCTTGAACAAGACTGAGGCAGTCGTTCGAAAAAGTTTTATAATACCAGTAGTTTGCCAACATATAAAATTTTAATTTGCAAAAACTCACGTTTTTTATGTCTCGCGATCGGGCGTCCTTATGAGTAATTCGGTAGTCATTCCGACTCACTTTGATCTGAATTTCAAACGCAATAAGACATTAAAAAATTGATTTACAACGAGACAAGAATTTTCTACAAATGGTTTTTCACCATATTCAGAAGTCTATTGCTATTGACGGCGCCGGTGGTTGAGTGGTAAGCGTGACCGCCACTCATTCCAGTTGGCCTGGGCTCAATCCCAGCCGAGATCGTTGAGATTTTTCTGTGGTGAAAAATCTGTGGTCACGGGAAGTAAAGCCGCTGGTCCCCGGTCCATGAGTGGGTGATGGATCGATATCTCGTCCAGATAGTGGAGTCACCTCCCTGGCGTCGATAAAGAAGAAGTAAAATCCAACTTCTATACTTACTACCAAATATCCTCCTCCCGTGACACTTGTGGAGTGCGCAGTAGTATAAACGGCCTCTAGCAAACGCAAGTATCGGACTAACCATTCCTTCCCTTTCCTTCCGTAATCTACGTTCAGGCCTGGCTGGCGCTTGTATTGGACAATAAACACTAGGATTACCAGGAGTTGCACATTGGAAGATGTTTCGCTACTCCAAAGCATAATTATCTACTGATTCCCTGTGCAACTTCATCTAGTCCAGATCGATAGGAGTAGCAGCCATGGGTGGTCACACAAGCTGAAGCTCAAACTCAAGTCATTCCAACTTACTTCTTTGTTCTTAATTTCAAACGCAATAAAACAAATAAAAAATTATTTGCAACCAGGTAAGTATTTCTCCAAATGATTTGTCACCATATTCAGAAGACAATTGCAGATGGCAGATTAATCTATGAATGATCAAATTGAATTTTAAATGATATGTTTGATCTGATGAGGTTACCTCTTTCTTTTAGGATCATTCAAGTAATGTTCCACTTTTAGATTCCACAAGTAACCATAAACATTAAGCCATTGCACAATATTGGCTAATGCATACAGGTAGAGTCGAAATGTAGCAATATCGCCAGCTCTTCATACGTATATAAAGCTGTTAAAACGCATACATGCTTCAAGGGGCTTTAAAGTATACTTGCATATTTCTTTAGTGCTATTATAGAGCAAATATAGAGCCGATGTAATGCTGATGTTATGCTGCGGGTTTATTCGTCATGTATCTTCTCTTGCGAATTATATTCTGCATATTTCATGGCGTTCGAGCATCTGCAATATAGCCTAGGCAACAAAATCAGTACGAAGGCCGTTACGGACGAGGAAAGGTACATTTGTCAGACTCCTACTAAAATTTATTGGAAATCATTATTCATAGCGTGTGGGAATCAATTTACGTTAAGGTTAAAACATTCATTACAATGCATTAGATGCATGCAATGCATTGCAGTTCTAAACAGTATTTTCATATTCCTCCTTTTCATTCATTGTACCAAAAAGGAAAAATGAGAAAACATTGCAAAAAATACGTAAAAAGACAACCAATTAATATTTTCTAAGAGTATGATTCGGGTCGATAAGAAGCTTTCAAAATTAATACTTATACATTGTTGCTCTTTAATAGCATTAGTAATGCAGTGAACGGGATGTCTATCTCTGCACAGCAATAGCATATTAAATCGTTTTTATAGCATTATATCAGCAGTGTGTCAGAATATAAGACTCAACGACCGTTTAAAGCTATCCTATGTACAGATCTGAAGCAGATATTAGGTACTCTATAATACTTATTTTTTACTAATATTTATACTTATTGGAAATAATATCTGTACTGTACACATCAAAAAAAAAATCGTGTAACTTTACATCTTACCAGATGCACATAAAAGGAGCGTCCCAAAACACATAAATTTACATTTTATTACATGTAAAAATGTGAGATGTTCGGCTTTTCGGCTATTCGAATCACAATATTTAATTTTACATATCATACCGTGTAAAATCCTATTATCGGACAGAAAAATACGTCGCTGCGTTGTGTACGTCAAATGTAATTTTCATTTTTCCTAAGAGTGTATATTGCTACTGACCAACCAAAAAAATTCAGTTCGAAATACATTCAGCCAAATCGCAGACTATTACCCACCAATTAGCACTCAACCAATACTCAACGTGTAGAAGCTAATAAAAGGGCGAAATTTTTCTGTGTTTCACATTAATAGGTACATTTCATTTTTGGGGATTTTTTATTGCTTCGAACTACAACAATTTTTAGGTAGTTTTCAAGGGACTATAGACTTCTTCCGAAATTTGGCGAACCTATTCCAATTCGTATACCAATTAATTGGTATACTTAAGGGTTTATATGTTGCAGATAGAGAAAAAACTGAAATTTTCAGCTTTTTTCCTACACAATATTACGAAAGCAATTTTACCTAATAAGTTTGTGAAAATTATAAACTATTTGAAATTTTTTAATAGTTTTATTTTTTATTTAACCGCGATTTTTTAATAAATAGTGACCAAATCAAGGAAGTCACCTTTAGAAAAAGTCGATGTCGAAGTAAAATTTGGAACTATGCACGCATGCACTTCAGAGATAGCGTGATATCAGAAGCTGCGATTTCATTTCAACACTTTTTTGTGAAAAGGGCGATACTTACAATTGTAAACATAAGGCTTTTTTCATACATGCGAATGGGGGCTTTGAAACGCAACAAATTAACCTAAAAATTTGGATTCTACGATATTGCTTTCTTAAACTACAGCAAAAAATACAACGGGCGAAACTGTATTTTGTTTGTTTATTTAAAGTTTCGCCCTCCACGCTCCATGCAAACAAACAGGGCGATACTTTTTTGCTAGCAGTTTTGAGGCGAAACTGTTTTTTTCGTATTTTTTAAGACTATTAGGCTGATACCAGCTGTAAATAGTAACAATGATCGCTATTGAAAAAACCCGGACGAAATCGGTGGTGTAAAACGTTAGTTATTGTAAAAAAACGTAAGGGCGATACTTCAATGCTGATAGGTGGGACTGAAAAGGTAAACAATCGCCAAAGGGGCGATACTATCATTTTGTCAATTTGAATAGCAAAAACAAATTTTAATTTAATAATTTCAAATACTTTATAAAGTTTTGGGTTTCGATCACTGAATCCTGCAATGAAGAATGTAAAAAAAACACAATAGCTCCCAAATAGGAAAAAAAACCAAGTCTGGAAATATTCACTGTTGATTTTCTTTGAATGGTATCACTGCTAGTATTGCCCTTGTCAAGAAAAAGCGTAGATTTCTTAGTTCTCAGTCGCGTTGGAAATTTGAGTAAAGTATAAACTTCAAAACAATAAAAAAATCATTGCTTTGGTTTGAGATTTCTAGCACTGATGTTGTCCTATGCTGATTTGAGCGATTCTCTGAGTCCTGCCACTATCCCATGTAGTATGTGTTATCAAAAACATCACGAAGCATCAAGCTCTAAATGTTCTCAAACGATATAATATCCGAAGAGAGTGATAAGAGTTATAAGAAATGTCTCATCACACAGTTAGGTGGATTAAAAGCGTTTTTACAATAAATTTCGCTGTGTCTGAACTAAAAGTTCTAGAGATCTAAAAATGTTTTTGCAGGTATCTCAAACATTGAAATAAATAATAGATTTTTTTCAGAATTTTTCGTAGGTCAGTTGTTTCGAAAAAAAAATATCAAAATATGCAAAAATGGAGTTTATTATTATTTTGGTCTATAAAAGAATCTGAGAGACAGGTATTACTTCTCAACTATCATAAAAATAGATTATGTGGTTGTTGTGGATGATTACGATTCGGATAACGAAATTTGGAAATTCAAAATGGCGGCCACACGTTGGCAGCCATTTTTGCCCAAGCACAGTCGCCATATTGGAGCCGCCATTTTGAATTTTGTATTTTCGATGTCAGAATCAGAATCAGTAACAGCGAAACACCTTTGTAAGACGTAAAAAAAATATAAAAAACCATAAAGTTAAGCCAAACATAGTCGCCATGTTGGATCCGCCGTTTTGTATTTTACATTTTCGACGACAGAATCAGAATTAACGACCCTGAAAGCCCCCTTGTAAGATGTTTTAGGCTAATATAAAAAAACATAAAATTTAGCCAAGCAAAGCCGCCATATTGGATCCGCAATTTTGAATTTTATATTTTCGATGTTATAATCAGAATCAGTGACCCTTGAAAATCCCCTTGTAAAAGGTTCAGGCCAATATAAAAAAAACATGAAATTTAGCCAAGCACAGTCGCCATATTGGATCCGCCATTTTGAATTTTACGTTTTCGACGTCAGAATCAGAACCAGCGACCCCAAAAACCCCCTTGTAAGATGTTTTAGGCAATATAAAAAACATGAAAATTATCCAAGCACAGTCGCCATATTGGATCCGCCCTTTTGAATTTTACATTGTTGACGTCAGAATCAGAATCAGCGACCCCAAAAACCTAAGCTAAAAATACCAGTATAGCCAATGAAAAAAAATCGCGTCGCAAAGAGTTAATATACAAAGTGTGGAATGGTTGTCAAACAGTGAAATAACATGGTTCTCACAAGTCTCCTATCTCATGCCTCCACGCGAGTCTAAGCCTATTGATGACATTTGGTCCTTATCCTTGTGTTATTAGCCAGTTATGAAAAATTCAAGTCTAGATTCCAAAAAAATATACGCATTCTTAAATAAAAAAAATAAATTGGTAACAATACTTCCGATGGCCGATGATTCTGATGACATTTTCTCCCTACAGAGTATAAATATTTTACATAGAACTGTATATATTTGTTCTAATAAATCAGTAAACTTTTCAGACATATGAAAATACAAAACTTCTAAAACATAAAACTATATTCTCAATCTCATCGCTTGCTTGAATTGAACCTACTCCGTGGTACTTATGGGAGTGTCACTGAGTGGGGGCCTTCCATTAAGTAAGTACCACGTCAAAACTTCCTTGCTAATGTCCCAAGTTACGATACAGATTCCTAAATATTGTTTCTCAAGTAGTCCGTGTGGGAATGAGAGTCATCAAACTGCAAAATACGAAGTATGCTGAGCTTGCGCAACGTAACGCAATGCAATATTTGATAAATAAAGTGTGGAATAAATTGATTTGTTTCTTTAATTTAATTTAATTCTTCATATTTCCACGAAGAATTTCAGCTCGTTTACATATATAAGCCCTGTTGTGCGTTGAAGTATAAAAGACGTGTCGTTCATGTACAGGAGGAAAATAGGAGGTTCCACGTGAATACCTTGAGGAACGCCAGGGGTCACTTGAATTGGTCCAGAAAGTACATTTTTGAAACGAGTAAAGATAATTTATTAGTACACGATTTCTACGCAATTTGTCGTATCGTTGGAGATTCGATTGCTCGATATTGATCGAGCTATATAAGAGAAAAATGTAACCTACCAGCTGATTTTTTTCTCTGGCCGTGATGAATAATAGGTTACTGTCTTAAGATAGCAAAGCAGAACGGTTCAGATAAACTGATAATAATGTAGAAACGTAATGCAAATACAGTGCACAGTGGTCCAGAATGCAAATTTAGCAAGAATTTTGTAATTTGACTAAACCTAAACAACTTAGCCTCATTAAATCGTTGGAGAAGTTTTCGTAGCTTGTGAGCCCCATCTTTTTGTTAAAGCAACAGTCAGGGTGGTTCTAATTTCACCAAGATCAAAAAATTAACATTTGATTCTTTCAAGCTAGAGCGAAGTTTTAGAACGATAAATTTTGGAAAAGTTAGCTGAAGACATGTAAACTCTAGCTGTCACATTTACATTCATTCTACAACAAATTTAAAATCGAAGGTTTATGGTGTTTTATTCAAATAATTTTGCGGTACTGATTTACAACGGAAGTACTCTTCGGACAACTTTAAAATTGTTTTAAGGCGAATAATTTGTTTCGTAGCACGACATATCTAACTATTTTCGTTAAAAAGTTATGAACACTTTTTCGTCAAAAATGGGTTTTTTGGAATAACAATATGACTCATTGGGGCAAACAAAGATAATTCCTTTTCAACTATAAATAAGATCATGATTAGAGTTATAATTGAGCAAAAATGGCGAATACGATATCTTTTTAAATTTCATAAAATTGAGTTAAAGTAATCTATTTTTCATATATTAAGTGCTTTATATATCTTTTGAACGATAGAGGTTACAGTTTTGATGCGTTAAAAGAAAATGTTCGTCTTCAAAAGCTTCGAAAAACATCAGAAGAATAGGTTGGATAAAATGAAAAATTATAAAAGTTATATTAAAAAATTGTTTTTTCATCAATTGACCCTTTGTAATATGTTTAAATTACTTTCACGGTGGACAAAATAAAAAATATAGTTTCGTTTTCATGATAAACTATTGCACTCTATTATTTGAAATAGTGGGTAGGGTGGTTCTAAATTTAATAAAATCAGGAAATTAACTTTTTAATGGTACGAGGTAGAGTTTCACTGTCTTCCAGAAAATTGAAGAAAATTAAATTTCAAAAAAAAACTTTGCTGAAGACCCTGAAACTCTATGTCTTGTACTTTTCATTTTAAAAGAAATTTGCCAAAAAAAATTAGAGCGTTTCTTAAAAAAATGGTTTTTTTTGTATAACTTTTGCGATTTTGGTTTTTCATTAAGATCACTTTAGAAATAGATAATTGGAAGGAGAACAATTTATCTTAATATACCGAACCTCTAGCTTCTATCGTTAGTTAAATATACTTTTTACTAAAAATAAACTATTTTTTGAGTGAATATTTCAAGATATAAAATATATCGCATTTACCATTTTTTGATGATCTTTAATACAGAGCATACTATTTCATATGATATGATGTTAAGTGCCCTAATCGAAGATAATGCTATTTGAAAAAGTTATATTTTTTATATAAAAGTTCTCATAACTCTGAAACGAAAAGAGTTTAGTAGTTGGTATTTTAAAGCAAATTGTGCGCCCTAAAATAATCTTCAAGTTGTCCAAAGGGTACTTAAGTGTAAAATAAAAACTACAAAAGTTATAGAAATAAAAACGTATTTAAGAAACACCCTAAAGCTTACATTTGGATTTGCCGTACAATGGAAAGTATAAGAGCTAGAGCTTGCATGTCAAATTTGTCTAAAATGTGTTGCTCTACAACTTTATCGAAGACAGTAAAACTTTATCTCGAACAGTTAAAAAGTTCAATTTCAAATGATACTGAAATTAGAACTAAACAAAATGAAGGGCCTTGCAAAGTACAACAACTTTGCCAAACATATTGTAAGGCTAAGTCATTTAATTTTAGCAAAAAGTTAAAACTCCTGCTAAATTTACATTCTGATCCACTGTGCAGTGAAGGCACGATTTTATCAGCCCAACATTTTATCAACTTTTGGGCCTGCTTTTGTCAGCCTCACATGTAAACTTGATTGATGTGCTCTAGCAGACGAACCCAGTCAAATTTGAGTAATTCCTTTCTTGATCATATTTTCCTTTTCTCGAAGATGTAAAATTTGCTAAATTTTGAACTAGAAAACCTCCGTTACGGACTTGTATGCTTAAAACCAGAAAGGGTTATGAGGGTAACATTTTAACAGCTTAGGTTTTTTGAAATGAATAAAAAAGGATATGTCCCGATTTTGTCAGCCTAAAATACACCAATGGGCTGTTAAAAACGGGTCAGAGTTCGCGCGCGACTTACTATTGCGTGTGCAGATCTTTTTATGTAGAGAATAAATATTTGTTTCCTCGGCAACTGTGTTTAGAGCGCTCGTTTATTGCTCTTTTGCACACGTCCGTGTCATCATCGAGATTGATTTGATATTCTTCGATCACTTGCTCTTCATTGCTTTTTATCGCTCTTGCGGGCTACGATTGTGAACCTTACGTCATTTGTAGTAGCTTTCCACTGAGGCTACTTGGTGTTGTTTTTGATGTGTTTGATAAAGCTCTTACAGTTGTCATTATTGCCTGAACAGCAGTCACAAATTTGCGACTGTTTGTAGATCAGGCAACAGTCACTAATATGTGTTGTAATCGACATCCGTTCATGAGGTTTCCTTCTGAGAAAGGTTGTCCGTAATGTGTCTTAAATTATCCTTATTTATCCTTAATTTATATGTGTAAAGAGTTTTCTCTGAAATGTATAGTGTTTTGTACTGTAGGCAGAGACGACTGTGTTGATCCATCTGCATAGTAACTACAACAGTACAATTTAAATTACTTTGGTAAAAGTTTCTCTATGTGTCTTCCATAATGGATTCCATTTTTTCGAAATACGACGTGAGTCTTTAAATGATCACTTTGCAAATAATTGGTACCGGATCATGTAGTCGAACCTCGATTTTTCCATCGTCCATATACATGGGGATTTTAATTTTGATATGTCACACACAACGTGCTTTAAGTTATTGTGAAAAATGAATCATTTCGTCGGGGCCACTTTATTGGACCTTATCAGTATTGAATGCTTAACATGGTCAAATTAGATAAAGGCCACTTAAGGGCGGGCATAGCGTAGTTGGGAAGACGATCACCTTGTACGTAGCTCACCTGGGCTCAATCACTAATCCCGAACCTAGGATTAGAGATTTCTCTAACCCGAAAAAGATACGATACGACCTCGAGGTTAAAGCCTCTATAATCAAAATAAAAAGACGATTTTCGAAAGCGTATGCTAAATTTTCATCTTCAACAAATATTTCACATCACGAATATTCGGTCTTATGCGAAAAGATCGAAAGTCAATAGCCGCGGTATTTGACCAGGAATCAGTATTTGACCAGAGCACCACTTCTTGCTTTTGCTACACACTCATCTCGATTGATTACCACGGCATAAATAGTTAAGTAACGGGTTTCTTTTCTCTTCAGACAACAAGATAAAAGTAATTGTTTCTCGCAGACTATGGTAGAAGCAAAATACCCACAGAGTATCGTAATCGTTGTCTTAGGTTGTTAAAAATAGATGGAACGAAAAGTTTTTGGTGATCGTTCTAACTTTTCCTGAATTCATGTTCTATACAGCTTCGAAACGACGAAAACATGAAACGAAATATTAATTTCGCCAGAACTCAAGAATTTCGAAGCTTTTTTTTTTTGAAAATATATGAAGAATAAATTTAGTAAAATCCTAGTATTATCTTGGGCATCACACTTTAGGGTTTATGGACTGAAATAAGCGAAGACTGCAAATTGATCCGATTCAAAGTAAACCTCCTATTAATGGACAACTTTCATCAAAGGTCTTTTTAGCAAATCAGCTGAACAACCCAAAGTTTTGAGATATGGAAATTGGAGAGTCACTGTGGAATTTTTTATAAAATTCTGAATTTTTATTTGTTCAGCAGCATCATCATTAACAATTTTTGATGAGTGGACTACCGATGACAATCAAATTGCAACGTGGCTCAAAGCAGAGAAAAGCCATTGTACTACGTTTCATTGCGGAACTTGGCGTTCTGTTTCAAGACCGATTCTTAGAATACAGTACAATTACATCACTAGTGTTACGATCCAACTAATTCCAACGAATTTTTCATGGCATGGATTTTCAAGTATACTTTGGACTTTTTTTCATTTTAACCGATAGAGTAAAGAATTGATCTAAAATAGCTGGTTGTTTGGAAATCATTCCTATTTTCGTTTGCTTGTAAATCTTTGCGGTTTCATGCTCAGGAATTAATCTGGTTCCTTTTATGATTAAATAAACAATTCAACCTCCTTTCCTACTAATTCATCAACTAATCAAGTTATTCGTCGTTCTATGGTGTCATAAAACATAAATAGCGCAAAATTCTTGTTCCAGTGAGTTAATATCGATTCGAAATAACTTGCTTGCGTGTTTCATTGCAAATTTCAATCCAAAAGCTAGCCAAGCCGTAGGCTATTTCCGAGTGCGTAAAATAGTCCACCATAAACGGAACTGACTCGCGATTTTGTATATAGCTAGTACACGCTTCACGCACCTGCCAAAAAAAAACAAATGAGCGTTAAATTCCAATCCCCAACTCCGTCTGCTCATAATTCATTCCGTCGGAATTGACCTCACCCAAAAACTTTCCCGAATTCTAGGTTGCGAAAAAAAGCTAGCCGACCAGACCAGACCGAGCTAGAAAAAAGAAGAAGAAAAAACCAAGTACCGGAGGAAAAGCAGAATAATTTGACGCCGAGAATAACGGCTGTAATTGAATATTAAATAAGCTGCCATAAACAGTTTGTGGCAATTTCTGGTAATGGAACGAATCTGCTTTTTCTCTTTCTTTTCTTGCGACAAGGAACTGTACCGTGGCCCGGTCGGAAAAGCTATATCCACCTGTGAGGTTTGTACTAGCAGTGGTGACCTGGTACTGCGGTCATCAGTGCTGATGGTAAAGGGATCGATTCTTGATTGGAACCTGTTGCGTGTTTTTTCGTCATACTCTTTAATTGATAGCCTAATGTGCCAATTGCACAATCCAACGAATGTAGATTAGTTTCCACTTGAATCTGGTAGGACATGTTCCAAGTAGAACAATTTAACCTACAGCTATTGTTCTTTCTTCGTCGGGCCGTCAAACCGGACAAAATTCGTCGCATTCGTGCGCTTCGCTTTGAAGGCAATCGGAAACCATTGCCAGGAAAAACGCTATAAATCATTCGTTAAATCACGCGTCAAATATTCCAGAAATTTTCCGCCCTTTCTCTCGCACACTCTCTCTTCTGTGAGGCTACCATTAACCAAATTCCGCATGAAGCTGTTGATTGTCGATCAAAGTGGTAGGTTTCACGAAAAAGCGTGTAAATTTGAGCTCAAAAACACAAGAAACACGCCTACCGACCCAAAAAGAGGCAGTATCGGAAGGTCCGTGTTCTCGCGAGGGTGGCAATGGGATAGCCTCGAGAGGAAAATAACCATGACTTATCAATGTTAATTTATTTATTAGTTACTTGGTAGTAGGAGGACGGGTACGGTTCTTACGTTCTAAGCAGGAATGGTGCCAAAATTTGTCGTCTGACCACTCGTTCGTGATGTTGGATGAATTGAAGTAGGGCGATGCACTTTCTATTTTGTTGTTCAACATGCGATACGAAGATCTGAAGTGTATAGGAACAGAAATATCATCGCGCTATTTGGCTTCGTAAATACCATCGGCTTCGTTGGAGTCTATCGCAAAGCTGGAAAATAAAAGCTTTCCGTGCTCTATGTGCACTGTGTGTGAAATACTAGATGTCCCTGAAATTCTGACGTTTAATGTGTTCAAGTTTTTAAAAATTATTTCAACGATGAAGCTCTGAATCTAGATCCCTTAGTCACAAGATATTTAAATTTTAAAAGCGATGAATCACACTCTGGCAGAACTGGGTTTACACTCATAATCGGCAGTGATGCTCATAACATTATTTCGGGTTAATGGGAGACTGAATTGATGTATTTCATAAGGATCCGCAATATGTATATACTCTATGTCGAAAATTATTTAACATTTAAACTATATGGAAAGAAAGAGGTGTTGGATCTAACTCTCTATTCCGACATCATTACGCATCAGTCTTTATTGGATCAAAAATAAGTTTTCTCTAGTCATTCAAACGTTTCACTGAATATCATAATATATCGTAAGCCAAACACTACAATCTAGAACCTCTGTGGAAAGCACTTGATGACCAGGTTTTCTGGTTATGTGCCTTTATCCAAGTTAGTTGATTGTTCACTAGGGACAAGTGGAATTCGTTTCACTTGATACTTAGAGAAACTTATGCTCAGATACTCCTGAAGGCGCATGTGATGAGAATGCTGATAAAAAGATCCATTCCCTCTTATCTGACTATTCAATTAAAAATTACCAAATTAACAACCAGTCCTACACTTTAGGAAGTAAATTGCAATGATCGCAAATTCCAATTGTGTCCAAAGCAGCTTTCCGATGATGACGTTACCGGGAACTGCAGCAAAAGGTGAAGTTATGACCCCCATGTCGCAGTAGGTGAGCAATCAAATGTTTCTCTACCGCCAAAGAAGGTCTCCATACGCAATAATAAGTTGCATACTCGATATTCGACGAACTCTGAATTTTGTGCACATATTGTAAATATATAAAAGACCTACGGCTCCGTTAAGCTAACACTGGATTATATAAAAACTATTCTAAAGAAACTATCTTGAAGAAAAATGTCTTTAGAATCTGAGAATCCCGTACCATCGCTTAGTTTATTCTAATTCTATTCGAAAGCGTATTGCATATTTAGATGCATTTCTTCGGGTTATTGTATTGAGCCTTTCTCAACATAACCAGATATGCTCTGAGAAATCAATGGGCTGTCAAGAGACCGCGTCAGTGACCGCCCTTCTAGTTTACACAAATCATCTTATTTGAATACTGATCAAAATAGTTTTAAGTGAAAGCAGGTTCGTAGCTTATTAGTATGCCTGCTCTTCATCCCTTTCTTCCAGTTATCGAGCTTCTTCTTCAAGTTCCAATCCATACCACGAACCGAGATGTTTTTCTGTCAGTCAGATCATTCCTTTCTACTTTCACGTGACTTGGCACCCACATTAAAGTCAGTTTGTACCTGCTCACCAGATCAATCCGAACATTCCAACAGCCATCGGAGCAAAAACTGTCAACCTCAGCCTTTCAGGTTTTCTGACAGAATGTACAGTTCTTGACTCTTTAGAACGTTTCAAAGCAAACTCACAGGCTTCAGATACATAAATCTTCATTTCATCTTTTCATGGTCGTCGATCATTTTTCTGAATCCTTTCATGTACTGACTATCTATGTGTAGACTAGACTAGAATAAAGTGTCCAGATTCTCAGTGAAGCAGACTTTAGGCAGCTGCAGGCTGGTGATATTTTGAATCAGGGATTTATCAATGATGACAATAGCGTCAGTTTAGCCTGTTACTTCGAAACTGAGAATTTCTAGTTCATTGAGCAACCCACTAAAAGAGACCCCAGAGGAGGTGACATACCTTTCAGTAAGAAAGATATTAGAATACTATCTAGTAAATTTCCTCGGGATACCGACACAAGGCACGATAAATGCCAGATATGCCCAGAGAACTTCCAGTCCTTTTTTAATGAGTGCTGGAAATGTACTATCGTAACTCAATGATTTACATGATTAAAAAAGTTTTTATTAACCCATCTATGTCTCTGAGGTATCGAAAAATGCTTATGACCTCTGCCTTGCATCTGGTTGATCATGGTTATAATGTTCCGTGTTAGGTTCGTTTACATAGTTAGTATGTTACACGGGACGGAAAGACGGAGCACTACAATGAGACATGACAATGAAAATACTCATAAGTTATTCAAGGGTTTCCCTTTGATCATTCGTATGTGACTCATCTGGTTTTCTCAGTGTACCAACCTGATTGGAGTGATCTGTGAGAATATTCCGGATATGTAGGATATGCGACGGGCTGGTGATGCACCTCGTCCCACAAACCGCTCCAGGATTTTCTTCTTATATAATATATATCTTCTAATGATGTTGGTGTTGGTCATCATAATGCGTTGAATAATAATTAGGCAGAGAAACGAACACAGCAAAACAAGATACACAAAAAGTAAACAAAATGGAGCAGGACAATCCACATTGTACTGTGTGTAAAAGAGAGTTTGTTTATTTTGTTGTTGTGGGTATCCATTACGGAGCAATGGTGATCAAGAATTCTCAAAACGGATATACTGCAACCTTTAGCATCTTGAAGAAAGTCCCTACACAAAATTTGAACTCCAACGGACATCATTAAAGGGCGCCGCATAATCGAAAAAAATGAAAGTTTTTACTCGTAAAAATCACCTTTTGTAACTTCAAAAATTGAATCCGTGTGTTTGATGCCCGATTCATTGCCGAAACGCCAATAACGTGACCATCAAGAACACATCAATTTGACCTTACCGAACCGTAACGCGGGTGGTGTCGTGAGAACCATCGAAGCTTGAAGCAACATCTGATCTTCCTCCAAATGTGTATGATTCAAGACTAACTTGGATGCTCCATCCAGCCTAACAATACGCCAAAAATGCAATAAGGCTCCTTGCCTTAATTTAAACAATTTTTTTGAGGATTTGAAGTAAGTTCCGAAATTTTACTTTTTGTGAAGTCCAATGGAAACATGATCGCAATATAGTGTGAAATGATAATGCCCCAAGTGGAACTTTTCGACCTCGGGCCCAATACACTGACTAACCCTTATACTATCCCTGTGATGTGATGGGGTCGCTGAAAGAACACATAGGAAATTATCGCATTCACGAGAGCAATACTCGTCCGCTTCTCTAAAGTAAGATATCACGAATTGAAAAAAATGAAAAAAAAAATGATGAAATGTGTTGAGTGGCGCTTTAGAGGTGATATTGTTATAGTGAACGTTGTGTACATTTTATGGAAACACCTCGATCCAGCCTTAGTACAGCAAGTCCACCTTGAGACGTTGTTTCATAGCAATCATGCATTTCCAAATCCGTAGAATTCTTCCGCTCGCCATTGTCGCCAGAAAAACTGCTTCTTACCTATTATAAAATTCTACCTATTCAGTTCCAACATATACGGAATATGGTCCTGGTCGAATTCCAAAACGGACTCATACTAGATGACTTTATGTACAAGAACAAGATGTACCACTTTTTTTGGTGATATCCAACGGGGAAACAGACCGAAGATTTTGCTTTAGAGGCAGTGGTACGATCATTGTCGCCAATGGGGTAATCATGTTTTCTTCCTAAGAAGTCATAATAGCGCAGGAAATGCATAAGGGTTTGTGAATTGGGCCGGAGTCCCAAGGGTTGCTGGTTCGAATCCTGCCTCTGGGGTAATTTATTTCATCCTTAAACCCAGCACCGGCTATGTACAGACCACGCTGTGAACTTATGACCATCAAACTGATACGTGTCAGTTTTGTGAACAATCTGTGCTCTATTAAAAACGTCACAAACCCCCCCCCCCCCCAGTAAAATAGCTGGCGACACTGGTTGTTATATATCCAGCAGTGCTTATGTAGCAACAACCAGTATCGCCCAGAAAGATGCAGACAACAACGAAGACGCCCTTATGGTCGTAGTCACCAAATCTAAGAAGCGCATCAAAACAATCAGGCGCGGTGGATAGATGTGAAAAAAGTTACCGACCAAAAGTCCTTGTTAGTTGGAAATCTCAGCTACATTTTGGTGCCATAAAAGGTTTATATGCGCCACTCAATGGCAGCCCAAGGCGACGATTTGCAAACCTCTACGTTTTTTCCAGCCTTTTACAATGTAGGGGTAATTCGGACCTCCCTACGGGGCAATTCAGTCCGTCATTTTTCTTAATTTTT
Source organism: Topomyia yanbarensis (assembly GCF_030247195.1). Taxonomy (NCBI): domain Eukaryota; kingdom Metazoa; phylum Arthropoda; class Insecta; order Diptera; family Culicidae; genus Topomyia; species Topomyia yanbarensis. The sequence continues at coordinate 402,304,269 of NC_080672.1, read as the reverse complement.
TTTTTTTACAATGGAATTATGTTTACCTATTAATTAGTTACAAGAAGCAAGCAAAAAGAAAATAAATTGCTTTACAAAAACAACCTGGTATGTTACAGCTGTCGATTGGCAGCCCATGTATTTTCTTTGCTGTGGCGTGTGCAATGGTGTGCGCAGCCGCAAGCCGCTGAACAGTGGTTAACGGAATAGGGGGTCCGAATAGCCCCGTACGCTCATATCGCACAAAAGTGGTGAGCGTCTCGAAAATATCTGTTTTCACCCAAACAAAAATCATATCATAAAATAGGAGCCTCAAGCTTTCCAAAACACTTATCTTTTATTTTTTCACTTTTATTTGTTGTTTTAATCACGGTTTTCCATTATAATGGTTTTTGTTTTGAAAATGGCAAAACAACGAAACACGTTGTATCTCCTTTCTACAAAGAACAGAGAATCAACTTCAGCTCTCAAAATTAATGTTTCAGGATAGCGGTTCCACGAATATGTACGATAGTCAGAAAGTCTTGCTATTTTCTGAGAAATCGAGGGGGTCCGAATTACCCCCACTGTCCTAATTGCCCCGGGTTCCCCTAACTATATTTCGCCTAATACAAACGTTTCGAAGTTCTTCGCCTTCGTCTTCAGGGCAAAAAAGGCAGCCGCATTTTGCCTTGAAAATGAAACCGTTGGTATTGGACGAAATATAGTTATTGCTGTATGAAATTCGTGACCATCTGTTCATATCAAAAATAATTCATTCATTCATTCATTCATTCCATTGAATTGAAGGAAGCAACATGCAAGGTAGCAAACTGATTGATCTTCAGGTGCTGTGAAATGACACACAACTTCCTTAAGCTCACGCATTGATCTGTGTTAAATAAACGAAATGCCGAATATACTGTGAATGTTTTCCTAGAAATCATTTATTTGACACAGTAAAATTATTAGATGGTTTGGCTAGAGAAACTGCAGGAGACGCTATTATAAATTGCTCTTACATCATTGAATGAATTTCCTGTTTTGCCCAAACCGATTGTATTTTTTTCAAAATAACTAACGGTTTTATCGACTTGAGGTAAATTGACCGAAAGCCATTTGGTCGAATGTCATTTGGCCGAATTGGCCATTTAGCCGAATACAGTCATTCCGAATTCCATCTGACCGGAAGAATCGATTGACCGAAAGCTGTTTGGTCGTTTGGCTGAACGTCAACTGACCGTAAGACATGTGGCCGAATGTCATTTTTTTCGTAATTCTGAAACTGCGTATAAATTGGCATAAACATTTTTGCTTCATTCTTAAGAACCATAAAAATGACGCAAATGGTTTGAAAACAGTAAAATACTCATGTTTGAGCACAATGAAAACTCTGATTGTGTGCGCCAATTACCGCCCTACTATTTGAGCCAATGCGTTAAACAAAGATGGCAAATGCTGCTCTAATAAAGGGCTTCTAATGGGTAGGGTGATAATAGATACAGGGCGAAAATATGATCATTACCCTACGTTTCATTCAATGTTAGCAAACCACGAATACTTCTAGAATTAGAGATTTAATAATCAGTTCTATGATGTATGAGGACAATTCATGTTATGAAGAAGGAAAGATATAATTATAAATACAATTCAAAATGCACTGTTCAAATGGATATACAAAATAATTATTGTTAATTTTGTGTATGGTAACGATAGGAGGAGCGGCATTCAAATTTTTGAATTTCATTTCGGTTCAAAACTTCTCGTTCTATTTAAACAAATTTCGAACCAAATTTTTTGCATATTTGAGACCCTCTGGGCCAGTGCAACCATACTACTGATGTTTGTTAGGTGGGTTTGATCGTATTACGTAGACTAGGTAATGCAAGGCAAAGGAATTAAAAAAAATTGTTTTGATCCATCTAGTGGTGTAATTTTGTCTTTCCAACTATGCCAAGTATGTAAACTATGATTCCAATATAGTATGGGTTCGTGGGAAAGCGCTCGATAACCACGAACCTGTTAAGCAACGTGTTGTCACTTATTAATAGATTGGAAAAAAAACACTTGAAAATAAATTATAATTTTTTATTAGCTCAATATCTCTTTCCAAAAAAGATGTTTGTCGACGGAGAATATCTGATTAATAAATAACATTAAAATAAATAAACATTTCATAATGCTTATAAATACGAAATTTATATATGTCATCTATACATTTTTTTCTCGTGAAACTGAAATCTGATATTATCTATGCAAAATATAGAAAAGAATGCGCAATTTTCTTGTAGATAAATCTTTTTAAAAAATGTAAGGTAAGAACAACTCATGCTAAAAAGAAGGAAAGTACCACAGGATGCGTAAACAAATAGAGACAAATATTGTAAATACAATAACAACTAAACCATATTCAATTTTAAACAAAAAATCACAATCTTCATCAATTATTTCGTATTTATGAATTTCAGTCGGATAGAACTAACACTTTTGGCTAATTAGCTTCGGGTCAACCGACATTCGGTCAAATAACAGTCGGCCAAATTGCATTTCGAGTAATGGCGGATGGGACCAAAAATATCTCCTTACAAACAGTTTTTAAAATCAGTCTTTTTCGAATCATTTGTCACCGTAAAGGCTGTTGCCCGAATTTCCTATCCTGCCGAACTACTAGATGGATTAATCACTCTCTTCGTTTTGAATTTCTCTCTACATATGATTCTATCGCGTTCTCAGAAACATGACTCGTTCCAATTCTGTATTGTTGTATTGTAGGTATAAATAATTCTCATAATTTTCTATTTATTTACTTAATTCTCTTCTTATAATTTCTATGCTGGCTTCGCATCTCCTCCGCATCTTTAAAAGATCATGACACTGATATTTAATTCCAATATTTTAATCGACGGATGCTCCGAACAATATATAAATACATACGGTTGAGCTGGCCTTCCCAATCATTCATATTTGTCTTCATTTAAACCAAGCTAATTTCTTCATTATTATTCAAAGCCCCCTATTATGTACCAATTGGTTAGGAAATTTTCTTCTATTTAGTAGCCGGTACCGGGTTACCAAGGTCGTGAGGAAATTAAATTTTCTCTCAATTCCAACATTCCGAATCGAAACGGTCCGTTCCATACCCTCTCCTCGATGGGAAGCTTTTCCGGCATCCACTCGTAGCGGAATCTCAAAAGTTCCGAAAACGAGAAAACTTTCCATCGTCAAGCACACTTTTTCTATTCAATGTTACCGAAAAAAAAACAAAAAGCCGCGAAACAGCCCAGTCTGATGGATTAGCTCGTTGTTTTGTAGTATTTTTTTTTTGCCGCCCGGTCGGCCGGCTACGCCCCGTGCGCATCACATTCGCCAGCGTCCCATCGGTTGGCCGGCTGACTGACTGACTGGCTATATAGGGAGAGGGGAATGAAAAAGCGGAAGTGGAAAAAAAACTTGAGCTTCCTGAGGCAAATTTGAACAGTAGGTACGGTACAACATGAGAATCGTTTTCCGGCTCACAGGCACGCACCCCCCACACCGCTCACCAGAAAGGACGATTGTAGTCGAGCGTATCCGGAAGGAGACGCGTGATGTTTATCGGTTCGGTTCCGCACATAAAAGTAAAACTTTCAGTATGGCCCGATAAGGGAGGGATACCTGACATCTCCAATAAAGTTTGAGAAAAAACGGATGCAACCATACCGAGGATCGACATTCGATAATTTTCTATTTAGATTAAGTGAAATCGTAAAATTCTTTTTCGTGGAACGTTTCGACCAATTCGAGTGTCATTTCTCAGGGTCATCAAAAAGAATAAAAATTTGCCAATCGTTGAAGTAACATTCTGTTACAAAAACTACTTTAAACCTAAAAGGGGCATCCCCAACCTACTCGGGACAGCGTATGCCGCTTGGCGAAAATCGACTGCTTGATGGGCAACAGAGACCACCACCAGTAGCGATAAGCATTCCAACCGATTTGGGGTAGGTATAGCGAAAATTCGTGAGCTCAGCAATTTATTCCTTTTGTGAGGGCAAAGTCAGTCAGGCTAGGAGAAGACCAGCCGGAAGTAGGAAAATGGCGCACGGTGGTGTACGGTGTGTGGCGCGACACCTGAAGGTCATCGCATGTAATTAATGTTGCTACTGGCAGTTGTTGGTTTTTGGCAATTTATTGCCAAACTCAGATCTGAGTCACTCGATAAGAGCCTCGATCCGCAGTGAGTGAGTAATTACCGGTTGGATTGTGGGACGTTTCGGCAAGCCGATTGTTGGTGACCGACCATTGATTAGTATTTGCTCCGGATTGAGTTTGATGGGTCGTGAATTCATCTAATATTTTCCGAACCATTGAATACCACTCTTTTGATTTATATTTACAGCAATCAAATACAGTATGATGCTCAGCCTACGGAATTCTTTAGTCCTTGTTAAGCAAAATCTTCTCAAGGTCAATTAATTTGAATCGACAGTTTCTGTACCATCAAAGCAGCAAGGGTATTTTCTGCCTCCTACGCATCTGCTGCGTGCACCGCATACATAATTACGGATTAGGTGCTGATCCGAACCGGGAAACGAACATCGCAAAAACAAAGCCGTCAGAATTTTCCATTATAAATTTTGAGGGTGAACATTTGAAGATCTACTAGACAGTTAAAAAATGGTAATAAACAAAAAAAAAACTACACCAGATCATAGAGTAACCTAACCTCCACTAACTGGCCGCCGCACAGTGGCGGCTCTTCAAACAAAAGTCGGACAAAACCTCAAATGTTACCTAATTTGGCTAAAAATCACAATTTAAGCTAATTTTGAGGTGCTGAGCTCATTTTTGATGTCAAAAGTCGTAAAATATTAAATGCATATTTCCATACAGTGTCATTGAACCTTTCTTATAACTATGATCCCGTTTTCATGATAGATTTTCCGTTACTGTTCACCAATGTCAACAATATCATAAAAAATGAAGAACACTACTTAAAAACCATTGTTGAACGTGTTGGTTTACTGTAGATTGTCTAACTATTTTACACAAAACACCATGCGTCTCCATGTCAGCAACAAAGCTTCAAAATCTGCTTAAAACTTTTTGCGCACCTAGGCGCAGAACGAGACCATGATATTCGAAAAGTAGAGGTAATTTCACATAGAATGTATACTATGTGACCGTTCCGAACTGATTCCGAAATTTGTACAGAATACATTAGTGAACAAAGTATTTTTGATCTGACCACCTTAAACATATTTAAACTAAAAAGTCATAGTTCCAAGCAAATTTACCAAATGAATTTTACTCACTAACCAAGTTCTTTCATTCCTCTACACAATGAAACTAGTTGTGATAAAATTTGACCAAAATCAAAAGAGCAACATGCATTTGAAGTGAACAGAGCAATGGTGGTTTCGGAAATGAAAATCAATAAAAAATCCGGACTTTGGTACGTTTAAACTCGTGTTAAAAATCGTGTTCTTATCCAATGATCATAAAATTTTGAATATACATCATTCAATACATGAGAAATTTAGGAAAAATATAAAATATCAATATATCAAAAATAATTTTTTGAGGTTTTGGCCAGCCTCCGGCCACTGTGCGCCGCACAGTGGGACCAATCCAAAAAAGGTGGGACAAAACCTATTTGATGCCTTAGATGTCATTTTAGAGCTAGCATTTCTTCGTAGGATATGTTTACAATATTATTCTGCAACTTTTTAAATAGAATATTTTGTTGTTGGACTAAGGTAGAGTACCCGAGCAAAAAAAAATTTTTCAAAAAAATTTTTTAGAGGGTCGATGTCTTCGACAAAGTTGTAGAATATTATGTTTTGAATAACTTCTTCTAAGATACCACAGACATCAGACCTCATATTTGAGGCAAAATTGTAGTTTTTTGGAAATATGGCCAAAAAATCAGTTTTTCGACTTTTCCATGCTATAAACCTTAATTGATTAATTTAATATGTTCTACAAACTTGCAGGTAATATTAAAATACAACTTTTTGTTGCAGTAACTAGTGACCTGAAATCAATATTTTGGCTTCTAAAACTATTTTTAATATAAATTTACTCTATTTTCATCAAAGATTTCTGTTTTTAGGTGCACTTTTGTGCAGCCAAACTTTGGCTATTCCGATACTCTATTATTCGTAGAATAAAATTAATACTAAATAGAAACAGGATATAGTTGGACGCATTGTTTGGGTGACCATTCATGTACGACGGTTTATAACATAAAATGTGTTTATTTTATTTTTAATTTATATACATTATTAGCTATTAACAAAATCTTATATTTTGTACGCATTTACAAGCATATAGAACATATTGAGTTGATCAATTACGGTTACAATATGAAAAAGTGAAAGAATAATATAAATTTTGAATTTAAACTACCAAAGAACAACGATTTCGGTTCAAAAAATAAATAAATGGTCTTTTCAACAAAATTGTTCCAAATACAATATTTGACAACTTTGCTGAAGACCTCAACCATTTAAACAAAATTTGATTGTTTTAGTTCGGGATTTCTACTTTAGTTTAACCAATAAGATTAGTTCTACAAATTCATAAAAGTAAATCAATACCTATTTGGGGCCTTAGATAATCTAGAACCTTAGTGTGTGGCAAAATATTCACAATATAATTAAATCATTTCTATTTTTTAGATGGTTGAGACTTCAGCAAAGTTGTATAATATTCAATTTCGAACGCTTTTGTTAAAAATACCTTATACATACAGTAGATTTATTTTTTAATCCGAAATCGTTGTTCTTTGTCAGTTTAAATTCAAAATTTATATTATTTTTTCACTTTTCCATATCGTAACCGTAATTGATCAACTCAATATGTTTTACATGCTTGTAAGAGCGTGCAAAATATAAGATTTTGTTAATAGCTAATAATGTATATAAATTAAAAATAAAATATACACATTTTATGTTATAAACCGTCGTACATGAATGGTCACCCAAACAACGCGTCCAACTATATCCTGTTTCTATGTAGTATTAATTTTATTCTACGAATAATAGAGTATCGGAATATCCAAAGTTTGGCTGCACAAAAGTGCACCTAAAAGCAGAAATCTTTGATGAAAATAGAGTAAATTTATATGAAAAATAGTTTTAGAAGCCAAAATATTGATTTTAGGTTATTAGTTACTTCAACAAAAAGTTGTGTTTTAGTGTTACCTGCAAGTTTGTAGAACATATTGATTTAATCAATTAAGGTTTTTATCATAGAAATATCGAAAAACTGATGTTTTGATCATATTTTCAAAAAACAACAATTTTGCCTCAAATTTGAGGTCTGATGTCTGTGGTATCTTAGAAGAAGTTATTCAAAACATAATATTCTTCAACTTTGTCAAAGACATCGACCCTCTAAAACAATTTTTTGAAAAAATGTTTTTTGCTCGGGTACTCTACTTTAGTCCAACAACAAAATATTCTATTTAAAAAGTTGCAGAATAATATTGTGAACATATCCTACAAAGAAATGCTGGCTCTAAAATGACATCTAAGGCCTCAAATAGGTTTTGTCCCACCTTTTTTAGATTGGTCCCACTGTGCGCCGCCCCCCATTGCTTGTCCTAGACCTTGAACGATGTTTATATGGTTATTTTATCAATTTTTCTTCTGCTTGTCCAGACCTTAGTTGTGCCAGACGCAAACAGACAGAGCGTCTGTGGCGCGAAAAGCTCCCAAATGGAGGGTGTTCCTACCAAGCTTCTGCTAGTATTTTTTTTCTTCGAGCGAAAGAGAGAAGAGAAAAAGTCGAGGCCTATCAAATAGAGCACAGAATGCTTTAACGGCTCGATTTCAGTTTTCCGCAAGACCAGCTAGGCAAGCGGGAAATTTTGTTTCAACCGGTTTCTATGTCAAATTAAATGTGGTTCAGGATGTAAAGGATTTAGCAAGAATTAGGGAAAAGTGATTCACTTTTACAATTATAATTTGTAGCGTATAGTCCAGTGTCAATAAAAGTGTTGCAAAATTGTGTATCCCTTTTTCGAGCTAGCGAAAATTCGGAACTAGCTTATTCCTGGCACTAAGTTAGTGTCGGATTCTGATGAGATAAAGTCTAATCGCAAATTTCAGAGCTATTTTAATTTCAGTATCTATCATATGGTTTTTTAAATTGAAAACAGAATCGATAACGCAAAAATCTTGCCCTAAAAGTCACTAATAGCACAGATTTATGGACATGTTGTACTTTCTAAGTTGTATTGATTTAAACACTAATTATAAATTTAGCGCTTATCAAATGAAAGCTTAAATTACCCACAATATTTCATTGGATTTTAAGACAGAACCCCATCTCCTCACCAGTTTACATAGAAAATATACCATAGCAGTTTGATAGTTTTGATAAACACACCACGTTTTCTGAGCGTAATAAGTGACTCGTCCTGAAACGATAAGCGATGATGCGATCACCAAGCCAGGCATCGTTCGCAATGGGTGACACTTGCCTGTATGCCGAAAGGCGTCGTTTATTTAACATTATCATGTTCTAAGATGACTTTTATTATTGTAATTAGAGAAGTTTTTTTTTGCTCAGACAAACCATATAACGATAAAAATGCGACACACACGGAAAATATTTACTGAACGTTGTGAGAGTTATTTTTAATCTCAACCCAATTCGTATCTCATTCAGCTGAATCTCAATTTCGATTCCAATCTACAAAACAATAGTAATCTCCAATTCAATCTGAATCCAAATCTTCTTCTCCGTTTCTATCTCAAGCCCAATCTCGATCCTATTCTCAGTCCTAGTCTCAGTCCCAATCCAACATGTAATTATTTTTTTTGTATCCTTGTTAAGCAAATTTGAGAATTATATGAAAATTTTGGAATCTTCTGAAATATGTAGCAATATTTGGAAATCTTCAGGGCTTCTCAAAAACTTTAGAAATCTTCTGTAATCTTCTGAAATGTACACAAATCTTTTCAAACATGAAACCTTTTAGAATATTAGGGAAGTGTCTATGATCTTATGATATATTCTGTAGTTTTCTGTAATGTAGAGAATTCTTCTGAAATTTACATGAAGCTTCTGAAATCTTCTGAAAAATTATGAGATCTAAACAAGTTTTCTGAAATCTTCTGAAGTCATCTGTTATCATCTCCAATCTTTTCAAATCGTCTGTAATCTTCTTGAATCTTCTGAAATCATTTGAAATCTGCTGTAATTGTCATGCATCGTCTGAAAACATCTGAAGTCATCTGAAATCTTCTGAAATTTTCTGAAATCTTCTGAAATTCTTTGGGATCTTCTAGAATCTTTTGAAATTTTCTAAAACCTTCTCGAATCATCCGAAATCTTCATAAATTTTCTGTAATCTATTTGAATCTTCTGAAATCGTTTGAAATCTTTTGACACCTTCTCAAATCTTCTGTAGCTTCTGAAATCTTCCGAAACATTCTTTATTCTTCTGAAATCTTCCTAAATAGTCTGTAATCTTCTTGAGTCTTCTGAAACCGTTTGAAGTCTTCAGATCTTCTGAAATCTTCATAAATCTTCTCGAATCTTCTGAAATCATTTTAAATCTGCTGTAATTGTCATGAATCGTCTGAAAACATCTGAATTCTTAAATTTTCTGGAATCTTCTAGAATCTTCTGAAACTTTCTAAAACCTTCTCGAATCATCTGAAATCTTCATAAATCTTCTGTCATCTACTTGAATCCTCTGAAATCGTTTGAAATCTTTAGACACCTTCTCAAATCTTCTGTATCATCTGAAATCTTCCGAAGCCTTCTTTATTCTACTGAAGTCTTCCTAAATAGTCTGTAATCTTCTTGAGTCTTCTGAAACTGTTTGAAGTCTTCAGATCTTCTGAAATCTTCATAAATCTTCTTGAATCTTCTGAAATCTTCTTGAATCTTCTGAAATCATTTAAATCTACGGTAATTGTCATGAATCGTCTGAAAACATCTGAAGTCATCTGAATTCTTCTGAAATTTTCTGAAATTCTCTGGAATCTTCTAGAATCTTCTGAAATTTTCTAAAACCTTCTCGAATCATCTGAAATCTTCATAAATCTTCTGTAATCTATTTGAATCTTCTGAAATCGTTTGAAATCTTTTGACACCTTCTCAAATCTTCTGTATCTTAGGAAAATCTTCCGAAACCTTCTTTATTCTTCTGAAATCTTCCTAAATAGTCTGTAATCTTCTTGATTCTTCTGAAACCGTTTGAAGTCTTCAGATCTTCTGAAATCTTCTTGAATCTTCTGAAATCTTCTGTAATCTTCACAAGCTTTCCGAAATCTTCTTAAATCTCTTTTCGGACGGGACATCACGTTTGATCAGTCGCTTTAGTTTTAGGGATTTAGCATCAAGTCTAAGCGCCGACTAATCTATTCCGACAAAAAGTTAATTTCGGTTTCTGATGCGACGAAGTCGAAACGCACCCATGACTTTAATTCTTAAATCTTCTGATATCTTTTAAAATCCTAAATCTTCTATAATCTTCATGAATCTTCCGATTTTTTTAAGATCGGCTGAAATATTCTTGAACCTTCTGAATTTTTCTGAGATCCTCTGAATTCTTCTGAAATCATTATAAATCTTCTGTAATCTTCTGAAGTTTTGTAAAATCTGTAATCTTCTTAAATTTTCTGAAATTTGATTAAATTTACTCAATTTTTTTTAATCTTCTTGAATCTTTTTAAATCTTCTGAAGTCTTTTCCAATCTTCTCAAATTTGCTTAAATCATCTGAAATCTTCTGATTTCTTCTGAAATTTTCCTTTCAAATTTTCCAAATTCTTCTCAAATCATCTGAAATCAAATTTCAAACCCTTCTAAAGTCTCAAGAAATCTTCTAGAATCCTCTGAAATCTATTTAAATAATCTGTAGTCTTCTAGAATGTTATTGAATGGGGTGGGCGTAGCGTAGTTGGTAAATCGTTTGCCTTGCCTTGTCGGGTTCGAGTCCCGACCTCGCACATAGGGTTAAAAAAATTCATAAGAGATTTTTCTAACCCGAAGAGGCGAATGACCTTAAGGTTGAAACCTCTATAATCGAAATAAAAAAAATGTTATTGAATCTTCTGAAATTTTCTCAAATCATCCAAAATATTCTGTAACTTTCTGAAATCTTCTGAAATCCTCTGGAATCTTCCAAAATCAGTTCGGATCTTCTGACACCTTCGGAATTCTTTTTAAATCTTCGAAACTATCGTCTAATCTTCTGTAATCTTCTTGGCTCTTCTGAATTCATCTGTAGTCTCCTTAAATCATCTGAAATCTTTTTAAATCTTCTTAATCCTCTTAAATTTTCTAATATCTTCTAACTCCTTCTGAATCAATCTGGAATTTAATGAACTTTTCTGAAATATTCTCATATATTGTATCATCTTTTGAAATTCACTAAATTTTTTTTAAATGTTCGGTAATCTTCTGAAAATTTATGAAAATTTCTGTAATCGGCTTAATGTTTCTATTGAGAGATCCTCAAAGCTTTCTAAAATCTTTTGTGTTTTTGTGTAGTGTCTTGAAATTTTCTAAAATCTTCGAAATTAATTAAAATTCTCTAAAATATTTCGTGAGCCTCTACCATTTTCTGAAATATTCTCAAATCTTCTATAATCTTCGAAAATCTTCTGAAATTTTTTGAAGTCGTTCTAAATTTTTCTAAATCTTCCCAAATTTTCGCAAATCCTCTACAATCCGCCGAGGATTCCTAAAATCATCTCTAATCGTCTGAGATCTTTCAAAGTTTAGCAATTTTGAAATCAATTTTCGGGAAGCCTGTGAAATCTACTGAGATCTTTTGGAATTTTCAATTTTCATGATCTTCAGAAGTTTGGCTGTACACTTTTGATTTTTTTAAAAATATTTTGACTCTTGCGATGAAATCACAGAAATATTTTTAGAAAGCGCTTTGATAAGTTCACAAACATTTGTTATTAGCGACTAAGATAAATATGCGCTGTTGAGAATTGTGTAAATACAAAATAAAGTAAATAATTTCTTGCAAAAAAAGAAACAAACTGATTTTTTCGACAAATGTGCAGAAATTTTGCAGAAAGTTTTCGAATTTTTGGTATCTTTTAGGACCTCATTAAATCATCTGAAATTTTCTTAAACTCTGAAACCTTCCTCTGAGATCTTTTGAAAGCGCTGAAATTTTCTGAAGTCTTCCGAAAAGGTATGTTTCTGCAATGCAGTCACAAACAAATTGCGTCGTTTGTATGTTATCGTTGCCAATGTTTCGACTCCTGGTTTGGGTTTTCTTCAGGGCTAACAAACAATCGACGCAATCCGTTTGTGACAGCATTGTCGAAATTTACTCTAGGTTCCATAACGACCAGTCAAAGTTTATCTAATTTTGAGAAATTTGTAAAAATATTTTAAAAGAATAGTATTTTAAATAATCTTAATATCTTTAACCCATTCCCCGTGCGTGATGCCATAACCAGGCATGACGTGTGCAATTGTATCGTAATAGCTTGTTTCAACATATTCATCCTGGTATTTTATGCACCAAGCATTGATTTAGCTGTTTTTGATGTGTAAAACATTACAATTTGTTCAACTATCATATCATGAGAATGCTGAGAAAACAACACGCCACCTTTTGGTTTGTGTCTCGCGGTGAATGATAGGTGTATGAATGTTTTTGGTGCTTTGGTTTTTTTGCATCCTTCAAGAGTATTTCGCATTTTGTATAGCAACTGGGCGAACCGATAGATAGTTACAGACCAGAAAACTTATTTTGGAAAGTTTAAGGGCAGTTTTAAGAAACTCGACTTTTTAAAAATTGTATTGAGGCCTTATCCCTAATGCATATTATAACTTTGTAAACCCATTTATACTACCCACGATCGCACATTTGTCCTGTTTTTTATGGGATTTCCTATCTTCATGGGACTGGTTTGTGATCATGGGTAGTATAGTTTTTTAAAATTTAATCAAACTCTTTTTTTTATTCACAATACTAACTGAGCTCAATCGGCATTAGCCATCGCGAAGCCATGATTCTTAAATTAAAATAATAGTTAAAGGTACATAAATAATAAAAATAATAATATTTCATCTGGTTGTGTTAAAATTATTTGTATAACTTTGTTATCGTCCTTTCTTGATGGATTAATCAAACTCTTTATTGATTTTGAATTAAAAACTCCTAAAAAAAATTTCTACGCTTTTTAAACTATTTCCAAAACTCAAAAAAAAAATCTTTCTATAAGCAGCTAGAAAATTTAATACACTGCGACCTCTATATATGGACTCTTTCACAAAAAATTAGATTTACGTATTTTTTACAAAATAAATTTGAAATAACAAACCCTTTTTATGGGCCATGTTCATAAAAAATAGTTGGGTAGTTCTAGGATGGGGTTGACAAGTAGATGACAGAAATCGATGTCTGAAGCCATTTCAGAATCAAAGATGGCTTCCGGCTAAGTAAAATTCTAAATAATCTTACAAAATGGGTATTTGCTCAATGAGGTTGGTGAGTAGATGATGGAAATCGGTGTCTGAAGCCGTTTCAAAATCCAAGATGGCTAAATTAAATTTTCCTTAAGGGGGGCGTCTGGTGAAGAGAGCAAAAATAATCGACTTTTTTCATCCGCTTAATTGTTAGGATTATTGAACCTCTACAAAGGTCTCCCGACATCTTGGTGGCCTCGCTGAACTTCTTTTGTTTTAAATAGCCATGCATTCCACGCGCGTATTTGCTATAACCCACATAGATTTCAATCTATCGGCAACAAATTTCGAAAAAGTGACAGCGATAAAAATACAGTGAAATACCCAACGGGTCATTTTCTACAGCGTTTTTTCCGTGATGCAATTTGATGTGGGACACCCTTTAATAGCGTTTTTCATTTTTTTTTTTTTTTCAAATTGGCGAATAACGATAACTCAAAAACTAATCAACGAATTGACTTAATTTTTTTATGAGGATGCTCATGAACCACAGAAAACTAAATAAAAAATTCTCCTTATTATTTTGAATAAAAATGGGCAAATGAAGCCTTTTTCCGAAACTCGAACTTTTTTCTATTTTTTTTTTTGTGGTTCATCGAGTAACTACTAGTCTAAGCTTTACAAAACTTATTTCATTTCCCACATCAGACAATTTTATCGAGAGTTATCGTGTTCACCGTGGCGCTCCTCGGCTTGGAAATTGTTGGACGCCTACTCTTGGAACGCTGGTATGTGTGGCTCTGCGTGACTGAAAATATTTTTTCCGTACACAATGAATGTATAAAGCAATCCTAACATTACACAAAAGATCTATTGTTATCTTGCCTTCAAAATCGTAACTCAAAAAAACTTTCGTTTTGAGCACTTTACACCAGACGCTCCCCTTAATCTCAACAAAATGGGTATTTTTTAAAAAGGGGTTGATGAGTAGATGACGGAAACCGATGGCTGCCCAGGTTCCCAATAAGCATGCTAAATGCGTCTTTACGGCTATCTGATAAGCATTAAAGCCGTTTTAAATGCTACTTAAAAACACTTTTGGCACTATATTCGGCTACATTACTGCTATGCCATGCAAATGCTTTTTTACTGCTGTAGCGCATTCAGAACGCTGCTCTTTTTTTGTTAGGGGGAACTTTGCCACTGCGACCACTATTCAGGTTATCTTTTGTGGCTGTCTCTGTTTGCTCTACATGTTACAAATCGCCCGAATCCAATGTAGTTGGAAGCGAGTTGTTTGTTTGTCCACATGTGTCGTCCCAACCAGGTAGTACATTATTAATGTAGCTGATGATCCATTTGGGACAGGTATGCCACATCTCGTGAGGCATCATAAGATGCCTTCCGAAGTATCGCTCACTTCGAAGAAATAGTACTGCACACTGGCAGAGAATATGTTTCGAGCTCTCGGGCTCGTAGTTACAAAATCGACAAATGTCATCTTGACATTTGCCATTTTTTTCAGATGATGCTTGGCAGGACAATGTCCCGTAAATATACCTGTGACTATACGTATATTATATTATTATACGATTTATATTATTGACTTGTCAATCTCGTTCCAAAAATGCGCATAGAGTTAGGGCTATCGCGAACCAGAAGTGTCCATCGCAGATTTCATAATGGCGTCGCACATCGATTTTCGTCATCTACTTGCAAACCTTGGGACCTAGGCTTAAGGACGTTCTTGTTTGACCTGTGACATGCGTTGAACTTTATATTATATTGAACGAGACGTCATCAAACTCAAGTAGTATATGAAAGCTAACTGATTACACGATTGTTGATCTTGAGACGTTCATTCCAAGGATTTCTTGGAAGGTATTCTGTGGTTCGTAAATTAAGGTACTAATGCACCTACTTTTTATAACTTTATTAGAGTCTATTTTTTTTTTAAATTGTGTACATTTATCTTAAATATACACTTTTTAATTTAAAAGTAAACTACCATTATTCTAGATTTTTTGTTCGCTTTGTAAATTAATTTTCAATCTTATTACCCCTTTAGAGCATTTTTAAAATGTTTTCAATTCTTTGAAAATTAGGAGTTTTTTAATCTGAAATTTGATTAAATTGCCTATACGTGATGCCGTTGGGTGTAAATTTCTTCAGGGACTGAAAAATAGTTTTGCAGTTTACAATTAACGGGTGTAGCTCACTGTAAGGCTATTTTCTATATCGTGAGTCTGAAGCTTGTGTCAGATCTGCGCCAAAACTTGTTGACATAGTCATTGTACAGAGTCGTTAATTCCTTGTGTATATACCGTCGGATTTTTATGTATAAGATTGCTCGACATGCAGTTTATAAAATATCGAGGACAGATTTTTACCTTCTCTTCTACGTTTCGACAATTCATGTTTGTCTTCCTCAGGGAATTATTATTTTCTGTCTTGTTTGTCTGTGATCTTTTTGCGAAAATATCTAAATTTTCTATTTGTTTGTTTCTGTTGCGCGCCTGGTTACTGATTTTTTTGTTGAAATTATAAATTTAAAACTCATTTTAATAAAAGCTACACTATGGGTCTGAGTGTGACAATAAAGTAATAAATTAATAAATTTAAACTTAACACCAAACAGTTGTTGTTCTAGGGTAGCCTTTACTGATAACCCGCTACGTAACGTTTTCATAGTTCCATCTTTTTCCAACCGATTTAAAATCCTACCAGTCTGTACAGATGATAGTTGGGCAAAGCTTTTTACTTTTTCTGCCCGGATTTTGTTCTAACAGCTGACACCGAACATTAGATAAGTAGACATTTCGAAGCTTCGAACGGTGGCTCGTTGCTTTGGTTCGATTTGGTCATCTTTTAAAATAAAATTTTAAACAAACTAAAACAATTTTCAAGCAATCAATTCAATCCATAACTTTAGATTTATTTTTAATTTGT
The DNA here is from genome assembly GCF_030247195.1 of Topomyia yanbarensis. Classification (NCBI taxonomy): domain Eukaryota; kingdom Metazoa; phylum Arthropoda; class Insecta; order Diptera; family Culicidae; genus Topomyia; species Topomyia yanbarensis. The sequence continues at coordinate 402,287,980 of NC_080672.1, read as the reverse complement.
GTATTTTTCTCTTGAAGCATGACCGTTATTGATTGAATAAAATCAGTTGCACTCTAGCAGCCAGACCCATTGGCCTAAAAACTCTACCTCATGATTGACATTTTTGAACGTTCCCCTAAATTAAAATCGTCGTTCATCTCTTTAAACATGACCGATTCGCAGGCTGTGTTCTGCCTTAACACAAGATAAACTCGTTTCTTGTTTGCACCGTAAAGCTCTTGCGAGCTTCGCTCGCGGCAATCCGTTCGTCGCCGTGGAAATTGCTCCCCCATTTTCTTAGTAGCTACAACTTTCCTACGTGGTGGAGTTGATGCCGGCTCAGGTTGCACGCGAAACGGAAGGAAAAGGCTCATGCCGCGCCGCGCCACTGTTAACATGAACCTGACAAAATATGTTTTTCATTCCCATGTTGCTATGGTTAAAGGAACCTTACTCGTCGGAATGGCTGCTCCGGGCTTGGATTGGTGTTTCTTTTTTTTCGGTACTCTGCTATTCTGCTACTCCTAGCTTGTATCCGTCTCACATTTCGTGACTAATAACAATCGCCACGGGGTGCGTCTGAAAAGTTTGCTATCTCCATTCTTTTCCGGCGCTTCATAAATCTTATTTCGAAGGTGGACTACGCGCGCGTCCAGTAGTGCACTGACTTGTGAGTATCCTCCACCACTCCAACCAAACATAGTCGGCGTCACCGTTGTTGATCCTAGTAGCCCGGGAGAGATTTGCACTATTTTCCTTGCTTGCCTGCCTGGTGCTGCTGGCGTATCGCACACCATCATCATCGACTTCACCCCCCGAAAACGAGGTGTTGAGCGATGACGACAAACTGAACCTTAAGATAGAGAGGATGATAATAGGGACAAGCTTTTAATAAATATATATGTATTTGGGAAAGTGTTCGGGCGACAGCGAGACGAGACACATTGCGAGTCGCATTTCGTTGCGTTCGTTCGCAAGCTTTTCTCTTTTCGGGTTCGCATTTCATGTCTGTCTAAGAAAAATTCATTCAAATGCAAATATGTAGTAAGACGTCTCCGAGTAAGATCAAAGGCGAACTACTTGTTTCTGTTGCTGCTTTTTGTTTCAGATCTTGTAAATCAAACATGAGTTGTTTTATTTTAGTAGGGTTCTCTTAGACAATTCTTAATCGTGAAGAAGAAATTATGTTTTTGCATAGAATACACATCCACTAGCTAAAAGATTGCTAATCCTGATTTACTTTGGAACTCTGGACAGATGACAGATTTTTCATCACGGAAAGTTGTGCACTTGGAACCTTAAAATACTGCGTTTTTCTAATGTCTCTTTTTCCAGTATTTTTATCTACTGGGCTATTTTTTAAGATCTCGTTACAATCAAAAGATCATTAAATGATGATACAACAGTCAAATCATTTTGGAAACTTCTTTTTGAATTGAGAATTTACATTTTTCACACAATTACGCACGTGATGTACCTGTGTAAAGATCACTTTCGTGCGGTTAAGTTGCATTGTCAGCTTTAGGAACTGTTCCTCTTTATGCGCTGACACGAATTTATTTGATGTTAACCGAGACTGTTCTGCGCACCCAGAGGCAACTTATTGTGAAGCGAATAAGCTTTGTACAATTTTCAGTAAATGTATTCAGGACAATGGTAGAGTACTACTGATTCATTTTCAGGAGGATTTTGCCAACAGACGAAAGGCTGCTTTTTTTCCTTTTCAAGTATGACCACTTTTCAGGGGTCTCTTAGTTGAACCTTAAAGAAATGTAAAAATTGATGCCTATTAGTGCCAGTGTTTGTAGTAATGATTATAGTTTTTCTAGTACTAATGTACAATTGTCATGCGCTAGTCGTAAGTTTATCTGTGGATGGGAGATACGAGTTGGTGCGGGGCGATACGTTTAATTTGGTCCACTTTTCATTTTCGATACGTCAGGGTATTTTGGCAGCAGAGGCAGGAAAGGAATGCAGAACTGGTATATATGATGGAAAAGTGCGTAATTTATTGTAACGCATTAGTAAACACAGAGAGACTCTCATTTGCGTTATGCCCTTTTCACATGTTTATCTAGATTTGTTTTTTCTTATACTTTATTAATTTGGTTTTTTTTTATTCATTTCGTTTATTTGATAGGCACAAATGCGTTAGCTTGGCGGTGCCAAATTCTTTTGTTTTTACATTTTGGATATTTTAAAACTAGGAGGTTACAATGTTGAAATATTTGTTTTAAAAGAGAATAATTTTACAGTTATCTTAAGACTAGAAATAAGATTCTATATACAAGAGAAGGGGAAAAGATTTTTTTTAAGAAAAATTTTAAAACAAGGAATTCAATAGTAATAGTTTTTTAGGAAATATTTACAGTTATCTTAAAACTAACAATATAGTTTGATACACAAAAGAGGGAACAAATATTTATGAAAAATTTCACAGGTGTTTTAAAATTAGGGATACAATTCTATTTACAAGATGGGGGACAATAATTTTAACAATGAGGTAAAATTACAACAATCTTAAAACTAGGAATACGGAATACAAATTTAAACTTTTTTACCGGAGACTTATGCTTGGTCAAGATATTCAGAGGGGGCTTATTTCCAAAATCGGTGTAGAAGCAGTTGTATCAAGGACAGGGGAGAGAAAGCGTAGATGGTGACCGGGAGAGAAGAGCAAAACTTGCAACTTTCGGGCAAACGGGAGATCAGCGAAACAAATTAGCGCCTCAGTCTAGTAGGTCGGATTGGCGGATGGTATTCTTCGGACCCGCGGGGAATCCTTCGAAAGTCATCGGACATCGAGTCGCTCTCGCTTCAGTTTCCGTAGTGGTAAGGGCGACGGCGGTTACATAGTGGCAGTCTGGAGCTGATCGGTTCCACAAGGCAGGAGAAAACTTTAAAAAACGAGAAATAAAAAGAGTGGGGTTAAATTGGGATATTTATCGTTTTTATGAAAGTATAAATAAGGGACATATAGGGGAAATCACGATTTGCCAGCATATCTCGGACTGGGACATTGGGTGGTCTACCTCGGGCCCGAAGGCGCATACCCAGACAACGTGCTCGATGTCGTGATAGCCCTCGCACAGCACAGCGCACAGACTACTCTCCGCATTCATTTAATTTTGTGCACGTATATTAGTTTGTTAGAATAGAATAGAATAGAATAGAATAGAATATTAGCTTGCTTTTCTACTAATCATGCATACCAAAAGTAATCTCGGTCAGCTCAAATGCTCCTACTTAAGGACATGTTGAATAGAGTCACAAGATGGTAGCTAAGATGGCTACCGTCGTTTCTGCTTCTTCTTTTTTATTTCATCTTCAAGGTCAAAGCATTGCATTTGCGCGCAAGATAAAATCGTTTGTAACCTAAGTGTCTTTTCTCAGACTGCTTAGAGATTGGATCGATGTATGTAAGCATGTTAGCACATGCAGATGAGTAGATTCTCTTCATGGAATTTTGATTCGTTTGGGAAATTTGCAACCTTTTTATTTTTCAAAATAAATGAAACACGTAGTACAAAAATCGGTCAGCTGATTGCTGAACGAGACGCTTGTGTGCGTACCATGTCCTATCGGTATAGTACATTCTAGATGCACACAGATGCTGAACGTAACCCGAATACACTCAGGTTTTTTTTTACGCGGGGGATACACGCCGCGTAAATGAAAACCGCGTAAATTTCAAAATCCGCGTAAATGAAAACCGCGTAAATTTCAAAATCCGCGTAAATGAAAACCGCGTAAATTTCAAAATCCGCGTAAATGAAGACCACTTAAATTTAGGAATGCGCGTTGAAGGGAACCTTGTTGATGGATACCGCGTAAATTCCAAAATCCGCGTAAATGAAAACCGCGTAAATTTCAAAATCCGCGTAAATGAAAACCGCGTAAATTTCAAAATCCGCATAAATGAAAACCGCGTAAATTTCAAAATCCGCGTAAATGAAAACCGCGTAAATTTCAAAATCCGCGTAAATGAAGACCACTTAAATTTAGGAATTCGCGTTGAAGGGAACCTCGTTGATGGATACCGCGTAAATTCCAAAATCCGCGTAAATGAAAACCGCGTAAATTTCAAAATCCGCGTAAATGAAAACCGCGTAAATTTCAAAATCCGCGTAAATGAAAACCGCGTAAATTTCAAAATCCGCGTAAATGAAGACCACTTAAATTTAGGAATGCGCGTTGAAGGGAACCTTGTTGATGGATACCGCGTAAATTCCAAAATCCGCGTAAATGAAAACCGCGTAAATTTCAAAATCCGCGTAAATGAAAACCGCGTAAATTTCAAAATCCGCATAAATGAAAACCGCGTAAATTTCAAAATCCGCGTAAATGAAAACCGCGTAAATTTCAAAATCCGCGTAAATGAAGACCACTTAAATTTAGGAATTCGCGTTGAAGGGAACCTCGTTGATGGATACCGCGTAAATTCCAAAATCCGCGTAAATGAAAACCGCGTAAATTTCAAAATCCGCGTAAATGAAAGCCGCGTAAATTTCAAAATCCGCGTAAATGAAAACCGCGTTAATTTCAAAACCCGCTTAAAAAAACCGCGTAAAAAAATACCGCGCAAAAAAAACCGTGTAAAAAAACACTTGAGTGTATAACCGAACCTATGTTGTGATTTTGGCATCGCTTCACCTTAATTTCTTTCCATCTTTTTTATCATCATTCGGCATTTTGATTTTCTTTTTCTCACATACTTGCTCACATACAAACATACTCATTCTAAACGTACAAATGCCCGTGGCCTTCGCGATGCTACACACCTTGTCATAAAAGCGAACATGTAATTGCGATCATCAACACATACTTGCGTCCGTGATTTAGCCAATATTGGAGCATCCTAGTGATTATGTGGACGTTTTAGAACTTACAGATTTAAAAACGCGGATTCAAGCATGAACGTCCGTGCTTGCTAAAATCATGAAAGGGCAACGTCCGAAAGTCCCTAACCTCGGTTCTTGCAGCGTACTAGGTTCATGCTTTCAGTTGAATCAATCAAAAATGTACTTATATCCCGAAGAACAGCGGTTCTCAACCTTTTTCATACCACGGTTCCCTTAGAAGTCAACCTATGTTGCTGCGGACCTCCACGGATAATCATCGATTTTGTATGCTATCAATTTTTTTCAGTTTGTTAGAAAACAAGACTAGAAATTTCAATATGCATTCGGATAATATAGCAACGACTTCACGGCCACCTAGGGGTCCGCGGACCCCAGGTTGAGAATCACTGCCCTAGAAAATATGCTCCATGATGACATGACCGGGAATTTTAATGTTAAGGGGGAACTCACAGACTTCCAGTATCTGAACCGTACACTAAAAATGAAGTGTTCACAGATCGCAGGATCCTTCAAGAACACACGCGTATATGCGAATAGCCACACGCTTATAAAATCGGATTCATACTCGCAGAGTTATATACACGCAAGCGGGTGCTACAAACAAACGCCCACGAGATCGAACACGTTAACATGCAAACGTTCGAGTCCTTCGCGATGGTACATGATAAATATAATGTTGAATTATTTTTTTAATTTTTATTAATTTTGCTTAGTTTATTTATTGCATTTACTATATTAATAGTTTTTTTACAAGTAAAACTCGATCCTTCCTCCTAGTCTCTGGTTCAGTAAGCCCTTCGCATAAATCCCGTAAAACAACAAACGATATCTGCAAAATAATGAGATAAATGTCTCATCTCACTACTAGGAAAGGTTGCGGTAATACCGACACTCTTTGACGAGAACCGGTATGCGGTATTGAAACCCTCAGTAGGACCGGTAACTGTAAAATGCAGATACTCGAATATTTCTTGTCGTTAAAAGTTAGAAACAGAGAGAAAGAAAACGTTCAAAATCATGAATTTATGCTTAACAAGCATTCTGACTAGCATGTTTAACATGTCACTTATTTTTGATCTGTATCTCATAGTTGAGCAGAAGATTTTGCTAAAGCGGCACTCTCTTTTATTCCAAGGTCTGGGCTGCTGCGCATGTTTCTACGGATTCAATAGATGGTAGTGCTAGAAAGAAGGATTCTTTTAGAACCTCTTGAGAATAATTCATTGTGACTCAATGCAATAGTGTGCCCCTCCCCCCTCCCTCCTTGGCACCGTTTGGTTTCTTACTCTTACGTACACCAGTTCTTTTAGCTAGCTACTGCCTATTCCGCCTGTCAACAAATAACAAACCGCGCTATTATAAATGACTCATGCACCCATAAAATCCAAACTGATTAGATACTAAGTCGGCGTGCGTTCTTTTATAGATAAAGTAGCAAACCGAATACAGACGTAACTATATCCACCAGGCATTGTATTTATCGCTCATATTAGTAAATGCGCCCAGATAGTTTGCTACTGCGACAATAAAAACTCACATTTTCACACGAAAACTTATTGGCACTCATACAAGTTCTCCGGATAAATACAACGTGTTATTTCTCCGGATAAATAAAACAGCCGGAGAATGAGTGAATGAGTTTATCACGGTATCCTTTTTTCGCTCGCTGCTTTCCGGTCGTTATTCCAAAACACGAAAAAACAAGTCTATCATACTTCTTTGCCGCTTTTCTTTGTAATTAAGTGTATTTTTTGAAGTTTTTATTGATTTCCACGAAATTAAAATTTTATCACCTTCTCCGGACAGAAGGAAAAAGTCAAATAAATTTTATCCGGAAAATCATTCTCACGTTATTTGTGGAGACGGAGAATTTTGCGACTCATCTTATCCCGGAAAGTTGGACATCGGATAAGCTTCTTCTCGCGTGAGTGAGAGAGAATTACAATGCCTGATATCCACAAACTAATTATGTCGGCACACTACGAATAAGGAGAACTTTCGCTTATGATATATTTCCCAAAAATCATATTTTCCATTACAATGGAAAAGTATTCCTGGGATTTTCGGTACCGGTGCTGCGGCATATGGCCGATTTAGCCGAAAGAGTCGAATGGCCGAATTCCATTTGTCCGAATGTCATTTGACCGATGGACCGTTTTGTCGAATAATCATAATTGAGAAATATATAAATATGTACTAATACGTCACAACCGCATTCGTGACGTATTAGTACACCTTAAATTGAATGCTATATGTTTACACTTGGACTTGAAGAATGTGTAATTAATAATTTAAACACTAGAGCATGTAACAAGGTATATTTTATAAAAGTTGATTGAAGAATAATTGAGGCATATGCACGAGAAAATGATCTTATATAATATGAATGGCAAAAGACCCTATTACCCCAACTTCTCGTATTCAGACAAAGGTGGCATAGGTTCCGTTTGATTTCTGAGATTTTTTCACATTAGAAAAACTTCAAAATGTGCATGATTTACAGCACAGAGCAGAAAAATTACTAAAAATAAGGGATTTTGGGGACAAAATTGCCCAGTACCCACTTGCCCATATATTTGAAGAAACGAAAATGTCTCCATTCAAATAGTAGGGTAATTTACTTTTAAAAAAGGCGTGAATTCTACTATACTATATTTTAAGTGCAAAGACTTGCTTTACTAAAAAAATTCGCCCGAGTGAGAAATTTTGGTGTTTTCCCAATTTTTCTCCTTAGGGTGATATATAGCATAGTGCTTTCGCATAGGCCTGCTAAACCAAGACAAGTTTCGGCTTCACTGTGTCTTATCGGCATAAACAGAACTTCTGCTCGGACGGGACATCACGTTTGATCAGTCGTTCGATTGAAACACAAAGTGTGTTTTAGTTTTAGGGATTTGCGAGTGTTACTTAACAATAATATTTAATATGATTTTCCTCCACATTTTCCCATAGTATCAATGTCAAAAACTAGCTAGTGGTGGTCCAAAATTGTGCAAATGATGTGAAATTTGACATCTGAACTTACTTTGACACTTGTCACAATAATAAAGAGGGGATTTTGAGAATTCAAAAAAGTTTTTTTTTGTAATGCCTTACTAAACACTGTGAATATTTTCCTTCTTTTGAATATGAGCTGCCCTTTTCATACCTATATACTGCCCATGGTTGCATATTTGTCCCGTTTTCTATGGGATTTCCTATCTTTATGGGACTGATTTGCGATCGTGGGCAGTGTACCTTTCTTACAAAATAATGGCATAGAAACCGCTAAAACTTTATAAAACTTTTCCACGGCCGGAGGGCCGCTTCTTATACAACAATCGATTCAGTTAGACGAATTGAGATAATATCTTTGTGTGTTTCTCAGGAATGTACCATAGACCACAAATCGATTGTTTTGGTCGAATAGCCACTTTCTATAAAGCGCAAGTACTAGGCATTAAGTATCTTCGGAAGAATTTCTCCTCGATATGTGTACTTTGGTGTAATTAGGGTGAACTGGGGGTGTAAACCAAATTAGGATGACATTCATTATTTAAAGAAAACATTTTTTTCCGTAACAATAAAAGGCAGGAGAATATAATCATTCCTGTATCATCCTTCTTAACTGTAGAGAAACAATGTTTGAGTGACTTGGTTCAATGTGTGTGTATACAATCTACGTACCACTGATCGGCAGTGCTTTTATGGAATAAATTTGTCTGCACCTATTTACGGATATACTCATTTATTTTTATCTAAAAATGCAAACATTTTTTGCTCTGGAGATGAAAGGTGATAGCTCTATTATACCGCCAACAATCCACTTCAAGAATGTCTGATTAGACCACGTACATTCTGAGAGCGCCTTTATGTATAAAATGACATATTTGATTGTGGCATGCACTTAGATCAAGCAAAATATTTTGATGAGCTACAGGTATGCGTCGAAAAATAATATAAAACGATCAATCTCATCAATGTTCGGATCTTAATCAATTAATAGATAGCATTTCGGCGAATATCTCCTTTATTATTGATGAACCAAAACGATGAAACAACCGGTCATATTCAGATGACACTGCAGACGCCAAACGTAATGAATTCGATTCAATATCTAATGACCACACGGCTATAAAATCGAATTTATGAACGCTAATATGCGAATTGCGACACAGTTATGAAAAATAATTTATACGCGCGAAGTTGCAAACACGCTAGCTCGCGCGACACAAAAGTTTTAACTTGAGAACGCTCGAGTCCTTCGCGATCCTCCACGCACGCCGATGCGCGTTATCTCGTGAATAGAATAGCACCCCTAAATAACGGTTTAGATCGTGACTAAATAACGGTTTAGATCGTATAAATTCAGAAACGCTGTCTCAGGAGTGCACCTACAAACGCCCGTGTTCACGTAATCATGAATCGGTTATGTCCAGACGTCGTTATCCTAGGCCCTAGTAGCGGTGCACAAAACAGAAAAATGACACTCATATCCACTAAACAACGCGTTCCATGGCGACAAAAAAGCCGAAACACGCGAAGTCAGATAAACGCGACGAACACGTTAACATACCAACGCTCGAGCTCTTCGCGATCATCCACGCACACCTACATCCGCGATCTTGCAAATCAGAAAGCGCCCCGGTGACTAAGTGAACATTTTAGCCTTTATAAATTTACAAGCGCGGTCTCAAGAGTGAACCCACAAACGTCCGTGTTCGCGCGATCATGAATCGTTTACGTCCGGAAGTCCCTATTTGGCCTTAGCATAGTTGGACCACTAAAAAAACTGAAACTCTTATCCACTAGACAACGTTCCAGGGTGACATGAGCGGAAGCTCTAATGATATGGGAGAACTTTCTGCTACCGTTTGAACTGTGAACTAAAAATTAAGTATGAGGTTCACGGTCCACGCGCGATCATCCAAGAATACACGCGAATATGCGAATGGACACATTGTTATAAAACCGAATTTGTACAGGCGATGTTACATACGCGCCAGAACACGCGACATACAAACGCCCACGCCATCGAACACATTAACATACGAACGCTCGCGACCTTCGCGATGATACACGCGATCGTGAAGTACCTACGCCCATACATATCTGAACCGTATAATGAATATCACATTCAAAATAACGGCCTTAAGCAGTGTTTCAGTGGGTGTGATTTCCCGTCTCGTCTCGACTCGCAATTATAGTAGGTGATTAAGACGAGGTGCCCTTCCGGCAACCTAGCTCTACAGTTCCAATTGGAAAAATCTCGAAAAAGAAATAATGGAACCTCAGTTACTTAAAGGTCTTAAAAAATATTTATTTTATATTATCCTTAAAGTGAATTAGAATTCGAATACTCCATGTAATTTCGACATCAGACTATTTTACAAAACATTGAAATAATACTTGACTACTATGCGTTGAGGTAGAATGTGATACCGGCGCAAAGGATGGCGCACCAGTTTGAAATCGTATCCAACTATGCCTGCAGAAAACATCTTTGGCTTACTTGATGGAATGTAGCTTTGCATTACAAAGATTAAATAATTTAGTAAAAATACCAAAGACTCAAAATGACTCTCCTAAGGGGGCATAAAACTCGCACCAAATTACATGGTTTTGTCTCTGTACGTCTGTCAGTTAGTCTCTAATTTGTATAGACATATCACGATCTGTCAAATATGATTCGATTTAATTTAATTTCCTGGAATTAAAGAGATAGAGCAGGAATCCATACCACGATCAAGTGATAAAGGGTGATTCAATCAAAAATTGGTTATGCAAAAATCTGTGTAAATCACTTATTATATTAAAAAAAATATTAAAAAATCAAATTATGTTTTATTTACAAGTTTAATTCATACAGAATAAAGAAAAATATTGACACTAGCTTCCTGTTTCGCGAATGTGAATTGTTTGATTTCATCCATAAAATTTTGCAGCTTTAGTCACTTTCCTCGCCGCAAAACGCCAGTTCTCGATAACAACTGTCTTTTGCATCTGTTTGAGGTTTCACTTTATGAATTGTCCAATATTTTTCTATTGGGTGTAGTTCTGATGTGTAGGGAGGGTTCATGTCATTGGGCATCACGTGGACGTTATTCGCGGAATCCCGTCCATGGCCTTTTTCTGTAATGGCAAATCTAGCCAATACAGAATGGAATAATTGCAGTCTTGAGACAAAAGACAACAGACGTTTTTCCAAGCACTCCTGCACATAAATTTCTAAGTTGATGGTCTCGATTACGATGTAAACGTCACTCTTCAAACCACAGGAACAGATGGCCTACCATACGAGATATTTCTTTGCGAACTTTGACAGCTTAATGTGTTTGAAAATCTTTGTCACCTTTCCTCTTTCCGTCGACGTGTTATATTCCTGTCCAGGAAGGTGTTTAGAGTAGGTTTCGCGATCCTATACCACACAATCAAACTTCGTTAGCCTCTACATTTACAGCTTCCGCGATCGTTCTCTGGCTGACTTGTTTTGCTTATCGTTACGATTTGGAGTCATATCCTTCTTGTAAGTTGGCTTTCCTTCTCGATAGGTGGTTGTAGACGACGCTTCTAGCCTGCTTGCGACATCTAGGATGGAGACGACGCTTGAAACAGCGGGCCACACTTTTCGTAGTTTTTCCAACCTCCGGTTTTCGATTTCTCCCCAATCCAGTCTTTCAGCCTGTCGACAAACGTTCTCTGAACGTTGGTGCCGGTCAATTTGGTTACGTGCAACAATTTCGCCAACTTGGCCTACGAGTAGTTCAAATTTTCGAAAAACGCGAGTAAAATTTTGTTTCGTTGCCTCTCATACTCTGATGAAATTTTCACAACTGAACAGTAAATGTCAAAAGCAAATAGTAGGTATAAATCTACTAAAGACATGGGTCATTCCATGCGAAGTGATCAAGGCACGTGTAATCGACCTCCACGGATTTGAACAAAATTTAGAGGAATTGTTCATCTAGGGCCAATATATAAAAACCCAAATTTTTGTGACAATTGAACCACCCCTCGGGTCATGGGAGCACCCCCCGTTTTGGCAAATTGTCAAAACCCTTGATTTTCTTTTGATCATATCTCCGGTTCTATTTACTCTAGAATCAAACCACAGGATGGCTTTTGAAGAAAATTGTTCAAGGAGTCTATAAAAAATATTATTTTTTGCCGACAGTGTTGCCAAGTATGCAATTTTTTCAGCTAAATATTAAAAGTTAATTTTTCTCAAAATACGTATATTTTAATTTTGAAAATTTTAATGCCATCGCGTTCCTCAGACATTTCTACATAAAAAACACTTATCATCTCAATATAATATGAGCGCATCCTGAGATACACCGTTTTGAAGAGAAAAAACCGCAATTTCCCATATAAAATCGCAAGCGCACAACACTAAAAAACCAACTTGAGTATTCTGAGTTCAAACATAATTTTTCGTGAAGTAGACGAGAAATGATGAAAAACTACGTATTTGGTTTGCTTCTAGCAGATCAGGGTCGATTTTTATAACAATTTGAAGATTTTCTTAATTTTGGCCAATAAAAATGGATTTTTATATGAGAAAATCCGAGTTTTTCCCTTCAAAACGGTATATCTCAGGATGCGCTCATATTATATTGGGATGATAAGTGTTTTTTATGTAAAAATGTCTGAGGAACGCGATGGCATTAAAATTTTCAAAATTAAAATATACGTATTTTGAGAAAAATTAACTTTTAATATTTAACTGAAAAAATTGCATAGTTGGCAACACTGTCGGCAAAAAATAATATTTTTTATAGTCTCCTTGAACAATTTTCTTCAAAAGCCATCTTGTGGTTTGATTCTAGATTAAATAGAACCGGAGATATGATCAAAAGAAAATCAAGGGTTTTGGCAATTTGCCAAAACGGGGGGTGCTCCCATGACCCGAGGGGTGGTTCAATTGACACAAAAATTTGGGTTTTTATATATTGGCCCTAGATGAACAATTCCTCCAAATTTTGTTCAAATCCGTGAAGGTCGATTTCAAGTTTGCATCTTTTTTTGATCACTTCGCGTGGAATGACCCACATACATCTTTTAAACGAGAGATGCAGTTTTTTTTATTGCACGATGAAAAAATTCGTCAAGTTGAAGTAATAAATAGTAACGAAGTAATAGGATATTAAGGATATTAAATAGTTCAAATGTGTTGGGTGGCAGCTGCCGTTGGGTGTGATCTCGCTTTGCAGGCAGGGTACTATCACTGTCGCCAGTGCGATAATCATTTGTTCTTTCTGATGCGTCATCATATCCCAGGGATATAATAAGGGTTCGTGCATTGGGCCGGAGTCTCAAAGGTTGCGGGTTCGAATTCTACTTCTGGGGGAATTTTTTTCACATAATAGCTTTTGTTTTACTCATCGGTTTTCCCCGTTGGATACCATTAAAAAATACAATTTTGACTTTACTGTGCTAAAAAAATATTTAAAATCGGTTTTTAGTAATATTATAGGTCTATGTAAAAAATAGTTCTATTCTGAAGACATCAAGTCTTGGTTTATTCCATTCACCAACAATTTTCTGTGTTATCTATCCCGCCAGTTCGAAATAATTTTAAAAATAAATTTTAGAGAAAACGTGAAAGTGGAGTGAATGAGTAAGTGGCATTCTCTACGACTCTGCATTCGACTGTACTCGCATACCTGTTTTGCATTCCTAGGCGTTCCGCTATATAGCGTCAAACCTACTTTGGATTTAGATTTTTAATTATCGTTAGGTGATGTAAACAATAAAAATAAACTCGATTTCTTCGATCCTGTAATACCTTAATTCAAGTTCATTTTTAGACTTTTTTGAGGTTTTACGAAGATTTACCTTCACGATGGCTCAACATTTCTTGAAAGGGCGAAGCTCTGGTATATTTGGAATATTCTTAGTTCTGTAGCAATCTAAGACAGTACGGGCATAGTGAATGATTCCGTATCTGGCCAAACCATTCTCGGGTCATTGTGAGATCTCAAGAGCAGAATTCGTTTTTAGAGACACTTGTCCTTATAGATTTGTCCGTAGTTCGTCCCAGATACGATAAAGAGTTGTATCACTAAGCCACATCTACAGTTTGCTTGCTAGACAAAATGTTTTTGTCCAATTTTGATAGCTTCTTCTTCCTATTAATATACAGCTTTCCGGTATAGATCATGAGCACCGTACCGGGAAAGCCGCTCATCCAAACCTCCTGAAATAACTATTTATATTCTTTACAGTATATATTGCAAAAATAACTTTGAAGCGAAATTAAAAAGGATTTTTGACTTTTTTCCGCCACGACATCACTGTGCGGCGGACGTACCTTCAAATCCAAACATACTTGCAGTCACGATTCTGAACACTCGAACTTGTTCGGTCACGCTGATGATAATAAAGAAGTGTGTATAGCTTTATAACTTTTCCACAACACCTTACCGGCTAACCTTGACTTACAAAAGCCCCTGAATATCACACGCATCCTACTACGCAGTTCCCGCAAAAGGTTAGTGGCAAATAATCTTCGGCTACCTACCCAGATCCGGTTCCCTTCCACTACAGCGGCCTCATATCTCATCATGTTTCCAGCATCTGCCTAACCTATATCAAACCCTGGGAAACATGCTAAAAAGCCTACATCCCGCAACAAAACGACGAACGCCACATGAATAAAAGAACAGCCCGGTAAATAAGCCGGAGACGGCCTGGAGGTAAAATATGTATGATGCCGTCTTATGTACAACCGACCGTGCGCCCGTCCTCGCTAGCATTTTTGTATGTGTACACACGGAAGCGGAAGCATTTCACCGGGGGGCGATGACAGAACAACTCGTCTCAACCGAGGAAGCCTTTAAATGGCAAGTACACCACCCGCCTGATGTGGAGCAAGGATATTCTGAAAATGATCAGCTTTTGTTGTTTTGAGTGGAAACTGTTTTTCATCTGGGCGAAATTTATCAAAAGTTTTACCTTTTTGGAACGTTTCACCGGAGTGTTGGGGGCGGGATCCAAGTTCACGCATCAACACTGTATTAGTATATTCTCGTAGCTTAAAAAAGAGGAAATCGTTTTGATTCCTTTTTTAAAGAATCTTGTACCTGTTTTTTACGAAGGCAACCCTTACCTAAGTTAAAAGCAAATTGGCGTTTTTGTCAGTTGTTTTCCGTTTCACACAATCGCGAAGCGTCGAACCAGTCGGCCTGACCTCTTCGAAAAATTAGGCAAAATCCTTGCGTAGGAGGCCGGTCAGTCTCGGTCAAACCAGGCTGGCAACAGTTTCGTACCAAAGGCCAATATATTGTCCATTCCAACTGCAGTGTGTATCTATTTCTAGGCGTCTAGCCATTTTTGGTTGGATACACTCTTATTAATTGAGGGATTAGCACCAGGTTTGGTAGTGAGAATCTGCTAATGCGGGACGTGGGCCACCTTCGTAGATACAGTAATCTCCGGCGTAATGATTGCGGATACGGTGTAAATTCGTACCACGTTGAGATGAATGTCAAGTCCCGCTTGGGGATGTAGTACCATGAAAGAAGAACTAGCTACCAATTGATAAACAAATGAAACCCGTTCCTAACAATTTTCTTTTCTGTTTCTTTACAGGTAAGCCAAACAATCGAAGCTAGTCAGCCTCGTGGCGAAAACCGTTCACCGAACCCGCGCGGATCCCGCACGTCCTCACAAGGGTCTAGATTTGAATAAAATAATCCCGCCTTTCGTACTTGAGAGAACTAGAGCCTTGTTGAGTCCCGGGACACGCCAAGCTAAGATCGAACCTCGCTAGGTCGGCAGTCCGCCGTGGATGCGATACTAAATAATAAATAATTAATAATCCGAATTTCCTAATGAATCGTCTGGAGTTTAAAACCACCCCAATCATCATCGCACCGCAGCACAAATACATACAAACTTACAAAGGCGGTAGATAATAAACAGCAAACCTTAGCAGCGGCGGCATTAGTAGGCGAAAGACTAATCATCTTCTGTCAGCGGAGAAAATTAGCACCATACCGTTTGGTGGGAGGGATCCAATGAATGCTTGAGCGAATCTGTTTGTTTGTTTATGTTTGAAGCTGCTTCGGGACGCAAAAACAGAAACAGAATAAACGGGAGAGAGAGATAGGGAGGGAAAGCGAGATACAGCAAACAGCAGCAACAGCATAAATGGGAAAATCGTTGCAAATTATTCATAAGCTACTTTTCGGGAAAATTTTCCATCGGTGGATGGAACCAAATATCTGGCCATGATGGGCTAGGCTGGGTAGATAAAACGCAAGACGTCATCGTCGTCTGGGTGCGTTTATGGTTGATTGCCGGCAATTATTATACAACAGCCGGCTTTCACAGCTGTTAGTAGCCGGGTGTGAATTTAGGGACGGCATGAGCCCAGACAAATTGGGTGATAGGGTGACAATTAATCGAAGAAGTAAGGAGAATATTTTGGTGTCTGTGTAGCCGCACTGGAAACTGAGAATAATTGTTTTGTCTTTTTTAGCCGTTTCGGCCCGCTTGGGAACTTCCTCAGGGAACATGAACTGTTAGAACTGTTTACTAAAACTTATCAGTTGAATTTAATTAGGTAGACTATAGCGATAATTTGTGCTGTGCTGTCTTGTGCGCTATTGTGTGTGAATATCCGGAACGAGAGTCAATACCTGTCCTTATCTCACTTTAAAACCATCATGCTTTCCTCATTAATTCGATAGTTTTATATGTTTTTTTCGAAATAGGTACAATTAAGAGCGACAAATAGGCTTTGAACGTGAGCCATTTTTGATTAAGTAAATTTTTTATTTTATTTTGACAGATTCAAACATAATTCATTTCGAAATTTAGTAAAACTGTAGCTTTTTGCACAAAAATAGACGATTGTCTAACTCTTCCTTTATACACATCCTATATTTTAATGTGGTTACTAGCACGGACTGCAAAAAATAATTTATGAATCCGAATCCTAATAATCATCTTCTCGTCCAGTTTTGTCATATAGTTTCCGGACATCTGACAAGGTTGGTTTATTAGCAGAAATCGAGTAAAATGACAATTCTTTCTGTTCGAGTTTTGCGGCTCGGTGCATAAAATTAGCGAGAACCAATCACAAACAAGCTTCGGTCAGATGATTTAAAATAGTTTTTTTTCGTGTGTATGCTAAATACGCTTTATCCGAGTGTTCCGCATGGTAGTGAAAATTAGATCATTCAAACGATTTGTTTCGGGAGCTGAGAGTTTTAAGGGCGCTTAAATTGTTGTCATTTCTCATGAACAAGCTTATTTAGGCATTGTCAATTTCATTATATTCAAGCACATGGGTCTGGTTGAGACATGAAGGAATATGGTGCTCATCTCCTTGAAGATGTTACTCACTCGTGACTAACCATAGTTAAATTCTCAACTCCACATATAGAATTACATATTTGTCTCAATTGATTTTACGAACCCGAAAAAAGAGTCAAATGCCTAACGTTTTAATTTTTTCTTTAATTGAAATAAAAAATGTTTCTCCAGAAAACTTGATTTTGCCAAACAGCTTGATATAATCATCGTCGAGTGTGAATGTGTCAATCACAATTAAGGGCTTCACGATTTTTTACCATATAATAGCACAAACTTTGTTACAAAACTTATGTGACAATACGGAGAAGTGGGTTTCATTGAAATTTTGATCATTTTAACCTGATATATCTTCCTGGGCAGCCGCAGCATTCCTTCCTTCATATCTATTGCAACTGGCCCACGCTATGCTCAAAACACTCTATTTACGTACGAGAATTAGACCGCAGTGTGCCATTACTGCATAGGCTGCACACCTCAGAATGCTCTGCACGAAAACTTCTATAACGGTGTCTGCGAAGGCCTTTTTTCTGAAGTTTCATGTTACATAACAGTCAAAATTATGGATTTAAAATTGAACCACACCAGAATCTGTCCTTATGTCGTCACCTGATTCGAAAATATCTTCCCCAATCTATAGAGCCTGAGTGTATGAGCTGAGTACTCATTATGTATTCAAAAAACAATTCTAGAGGTGTTTTGAATGAAGCAACAAAGAGAACGGTAGCGCACAGAGGTTTTAAAGTAGGAAACAAAACTGCTCGTTATAATAAATCAAAACCTGCTGAAGATGGGGTTGTTTCTGTTCCAGTTCCACTTCTAAACTCCTTTATTAAACACTAAATTGCTGAATACATCCTACGGAACCTGATTAATATAATTATAAAAAGCGTTTATGCAAAACACTATAAACCAATCAGTGTTTTATCTTGGTCAGATGGCATTACCCTAGCGTGGACTACCAAGAATCGGTACAGATTAGTTTCGCAACTTGTGGAAACAAACTGAAACTGCTCTAACATAGCTCAATATACTCCCCAACCAAAATCAGATGCTTCAATGATAAAAATAAGCATAACGCATATTCGAAAAATGAAACGTTACTGTCAATAGGCTCATCACCTACAAACCCGCCGAGAACATGTATCAAGCCAACGCATACACGAGCAGGAAAATGTATCCCAATGCAGCTCCCAAGCAACACACACACATGTCGCACCGTACAGTGTTGAACTCAATCCAAAATGCAAATCAAAAACATGCAAACGCCACACGGTCCAACTGTGTACGAGTCAATGCCACCACTGTCGAAATCCCATAGTGAAGGTGACGGAATCACGTCGCACACAGTTAAATCATGCAAACCTTGCACCCGTTTCCCTGCTGTGCTGTGGAGTCTGTCGTGCGCTTCCCACTTCGCCGTGCGAACCGAAACCCTGCATGCACAGGAACGATCGTAGCGTCCGGACAATTTAGCCGTGATATTTCTCGTTTAATATTTGAGCGACGAATGATTAAAACGGACACGCGGCACCCTTCTTTTTGTAAACTACCCATTTTGATTGAGTCACTTAGGTGCGATTGTTTGCATATTCCAACGTTACCATAAATCCACTTATCGTACCGTGCGGGGACACTACAGTCAGCATGTTGCTCGTTTGGCAAGTGAGCCTCGACTGACACAAAACGAGCACGCGTGACCTGTATAAATAATTTTCCCGTATGTGATAAAACGCTTGGATGCTCCTATTTGACGGCTCTGCCTGAATTAGGCTTGTAAATTTTGCATTTTCCCAGTCGTTTTCGAACGATTTTCTAAAAATCCGGTTGTGATATTTATAGTAATTGTACGTTTGACGAAATTGAATACAAATCACATGCACAAATTTCCGATTAGACAGTGTAAAAATATTGCAATCTCGTTCAGTAGAACGAAAGTTATTCGCATTCAAAAACTGGGAAAATTACTTAGCAGAAATTTTTTTGAAACTGGACTCCAATATTGAAACGTTGGATGTATTCTACTTCAAATAGTTTGTATTGACACAATGGGCAATTTATTATATTTAAATACTTATTTCATTGATTTTGAAGTAACTCGACAATTTTTTGAAAGCGATGTTTATTCTAATAGTTGAAAAGACTAAGTTTACGTCCATAGTGTCATAATTATCACTAATGGTAAGCTTTGTTATTTGGTGCTACGTTTTTAGTGGGTAATCCTCCCAGCAGTGAGATTTTTCAATCGACTTTTTGCGTGGATAAAATGAGTTTTGGAGGTTGCTTTTGCGAATATTTTTTGCTGAACACACTAAGTCTCTTTTTTAAATATTTGAGCTGATATAGCTCGCTATTTTTGGAGGTCCCCTTGCCGGAAGCGTGCTGTTGGTCGGGTATCCACCAGGGGCGCCAACCTGGGAGGGACACCGAAATCTTGATCAAAAACCAAAGGGGCGCACAACAAAACAAACACCACGTAGCGCCCTGTCAGTCTCATTCAGATTTATTCACAAAAAATTGCGTTGTTCTAAAATTTAAAGTGGATAAAAGAATTGAAAAAAAGTTTTTGAGTTGTAAGACACGAAAATTTCAACTTCAAACTAAAAAAAGCGAAAATCATTGAAAATGCACAAAAAAATTTGGAATCGTCCAAAATTTTCCCTTTGGGGATTTGCATAATTTCAGGCGTTTGGGTCTTCAAACCACAAGACAGTTTCGGTTCATATTCTTCGTCGGCAAACAGAACTTCTGTGCTTACTATCGAGACATCACTCGGTATAAGCCAGTTGTTTAGTGTTCACACAAGACGTGTGACTTTTTGGATTTTAGTGTCTAACTAGTGCTAATTTGGGTACTAGCTTAGATACATCGTCTAACTAGACACCCAGTTGGTGCTAGTTACTGACGAGGAGAATCCGAAACACTAAAATAAAAAACCGTACTTTATGTAAGGTATGTGCCCTTATGCACAAAAAAATTTGGAATCGTCCAAAATTTTCCCTTTGGGGATTTGCATAATTTCAGGCGTTTGGGTCTTCAAACCACAAGACAGTTTCGGTTCATATTCTTCGTCGGCAAACAGAACTTCTGTGCTTACTATCGAGACATCACTCGGTATAAGCCAGTTGTTTAGTGTTCACACAAGACGTGTGACTTTTTGGATTTTAGTGTCTAACTAGTGCTAATTTGGGTACTAGCTTAGATACATCGTCTAACTAGACACCCAGTTGGTGCTAGTTACTGACGAGGAGAATCCGAAACACTAAAATAAAAAACCGTACTTTATGTAAGGTATGTGCCCTTATGCACAAAAAAATTTGGAATCGTCCAAAATTTTCCCTTTGGGGATTTGCATAATCATTGAAAACTTTATCGCATGTTTTCATAAATTCATAAAATCAGAAGTGCGACAGATAGGTGCTGGTGGTGTCGTGTTCAGTGAAGTAACTCTTCTTAGAATTTCTACCAATGAATGCTTAGAGCGTGTTTTAAGGGAACGCTTTAGATTCCTCGGGCGCTGTTTGCATACGGGGCTTGATAATAAATCATGTGGACTCGACTCATAATAGGCACACATTACAGTATTCCCAGTGTAACAGCCATCCGCATGATTCTCAGTGAAATTGTCACACCGAGCCTTGTTATTACAGCGGGTAATTTCCTTTGTTTAGTGCAATACCTGACGAGGGGTACAAACAACCGAATAGTCAAAGAAGGCGTATTTTTTGGGATCCTCTTACATAATTGTGCAAAAAGTATCTAATGCTTGATAAATTTTTTTTGGAAAAGTAAAATGAATTAAACATGTGCGCTATTCTGGAAAATGTTTATTAAGGTTTCATCTGAAAAATAAAATTTTTCGAGTGTTAGGTTTCAAAAATGGCGGCTCCAGTAAAAGGTGTTTTGAAAACCGACCTCATCTGGGCACGATAAAGGACGCAATTCGTCATCTACAAGAAGAAATTCAAAACGTTCTTGAAGATTATATTCCGTAGAGGTGCCCCAATCTAAAAAATATGTAAAAATTCCATATAGAAACAAAATGACGGTCACTTGAAAATAAAGTTTTTTTTTCGCATGATTTTTCCACTTTAACCGGCTGTAAAAAATCGTTACTGATCAAAATATTTCGATTTTGTAGGTTACAGCGCCCGAGAAGGTTGTCTTTTAGGCGGGCAAATCCCGAAGTTCATTAGTTGAATGGTTCAAAAACGAGAATGCCCGCAGATTCCAAAATTCTTGTCCGAGAAATCCGCTATTTTGGACGCCATTTTTGACACCTTACACTTGAAAATTTTTATTATATAGAAGAAAACTTAATAAACATTTTGTCGAATAGCGCACATGTCTAAAATATTTTACTGCTTCAAAAATAAAAGATTAAACATTAGGTACTTTTTGCCACAATTATATAAGACGACCCCCTTAATGCAAAGCAGTTCCGCCAAAGGTCACCCGATACGAGTTTGAACGGAAACACAATCTCGCCCCCTTCAGTGTGATTGCCATTCAAAATCTGTACCCACTGAAGCAAGGGGTTTTTGAAACAGTCAACCCCGAACGACAAACTCGAACCGGTGACCACACCGTCGATCTCGACTTTCGAGCTATCTATTACTGATTTTCTTCGATCCGAAAGATTAGAAAATCTACCGAGTGCCGTGTGCAAGATTTTAAATGGGAAGTTAGAGTCTTTGATGACGGATCTTGTTCGCCATCCATTTTACTATCAGCTGAGTCTTTTCGTGAGACTGTCTAAGCAGTCTCACGGCGCAAAGTGAAAGCTTAAAGAAGGGACAGAAATTATGGGAGATAAAATAAATTGAACGACAAGTGAGAGGAAAGTATAAAAAAGTGGCCACCTATCTTCACTCGATGTATACTTAGATGGTATCGATTTTCTTAGTAACTGGCATGGAGAATATGTAAAAGCCTTTATCTGAAATAAATCGCAAAGCATCTTTGTTTCACTCGCATCTGTAACAAGATGGGTGGGTAATATCTGGGACATAATTAAAAGGTCGTTACGGCACTTGAACTTAATTTAAATCTAATGATATACATCGTAAATCTAATCATATACACCGTAATCAACAATCCACCAACCAGGTAACAGCTTCTAAAAATTATCTCCTCAGTATACTTATTTTTTATTTTTATTTTATTTATCATCTGACGTAGTTGGTCTTGATGAATATGGGTCATACTGGTCCTGACTAGATGCTATTTTCATCGCCTATCGTCAAACGATTTCACGAATATACAGTTCAAGATTTTCGGCTGGAGTTTACATGAAATGAGCGACAGTCAACAAGGAACGAATTTCGTTCGAATCTTTTGGAAATCGGTATATTTTCAAGTTGTCAACCATACGTAATAAAAATAACGGAAAATATTCAATTAAATCGTCCGCTTCCATTCGATTCCTGGAATTATTTCACCTTAGAAAACTGCACAAAATGTGTGATGTGCAACAGTGGAGTGGTAATGTTATTAAAAATTAGATATTTTGCGAACAAAATATCTCAAAACGCCAACTTCCTGTATTTTTTGAGTAATGGAAATATTTCCACCAAAATACTAAGATTGCTTCCTTTAAAAAAACGTACAAACTTTGATTTTTCAAGTACTACTACAAAAGTTTTAGCATTTAATGTATTTTTTCCCTCATATTTTCTCATAGTGCCAATGGCAAAACCTTTAATCGAAGTGGGCGGATGTCAAAAATTGTGCAAATGATGTGAAATTTGGCTTTTGAGCTTATTTGACATTTGTCACAATATTTAGGAAATGGAGGGATGCTAGCTCTCACAAAAAAAAAACTTTTCGCGATGCCCCAATGTACGGTTGTAGATGACACATCCAGTTTTTTGCGGCATTTCGATTTCGTACGTAGAGACTTTATGGCCTTCGACCAACGTTGCCTCCATTCTTTTTTAAAGTGATTAAACGATTTCACCAACCCGGCACATTCGGGTTTTCGAGATATCCGAGTAAAATTGATTTGATACGTTGCCTTGCTTGCTTGGACACCATTTTGATAACTGAAATAAAATACCAAATTCAGAAGAGAGGAATGATGCCAATGCAAGCACACATCTACAAAATGTGGGCAGTTCAGGTCTTTTGATTATACGATCTAAAGAATTGTGTCAAGTTTATGTTTGACAAAATTTTGATCGCATCAACAGGATCTCTACATGTATTGGCTGTGAATGTGTAGACTAGACTAGAATAGACAAAATTTTGATCGTATCAACCTTTGTTGTATGCTATGAGCTGATATTTTTTCCGTTTTGTTTTAGTTGCAGTCGAGAAAAAATACAGTTTGCTGGCAGATTGGACGCACACCCATCTCAACTTCATAGGTACATACCGTTGCCTGAGCGTAAAGTATTTCGCTGAAAAGGGTAATAACCGATGGGATGAATGAGCGGCCAAAGTAAATTCGAACAATACAAACTTCGTTGTCAGACTAAATAGGAAAATCCTTTAAGTGCAAATAAACTTCTCAAACCTATCAGAGGTAAATGACGATCAACTAAATTTGGCTGCACTATATCGAATTACTACACACATTAGAATGCGATATGTGATACGCTGCAGACTCAAGGATAGTATTGAATCAAAATAAAGAGATTGATATTTCATCGTTTTTAATAAATTTTTGTACCGAGGAATGACTGAATGGATCCAGTTTTTAAATTGTTTTAACTATTGCAGGATATAGAAAAAAAATTAATTAATGTACTGCCGAAAAAAGCTGTTGGTTTTGCACGAAAAGTTCAATTTGAAGCTGGTTTAAATTAATCCTAATCATTTACTCAATCAGACCGTAATATAAAACAATATAAATCAATACAAATGAGCTACGAAATAGTTAACGAGCAGTTTGTTGTAATGTATCCACGTTTTGTGTTAGATGGTGAAATGCTTTACATCGAAAATTTCAAGTATCTTTTAGGATTGGAGACTAGTTAGAAAGATCTTTTTACACTTCAGCTAACCCTTAAATATCTTCTATAAAAATGCAAAAGATGTGATAAAAAATATTGTCTGGCAAGCGATCTGTTCTGATGGCTGGAATTTTAGGTATCGGACACTACAAGTGCAAATGCTTTTGTTCTCTATCCTGAATTAATATTTATCGACAGTACCCGTCTGCAGACGTCTGGGGCCGTTTTGAGGTGCTATTTGTTGGAACTAGGCACAGCCTTTGCCGAGTGGATATGCGTTGCTGCCTATTCAGCAGCTACTATTTGGGCAACCGTTCATAAAGATATTGAGAATCGTAGGTTAGATAGCTAATTACGGGTAGGATTTTTTATTGTGTGCCGTTTGATTTATAAACAAGCACGCAGGAATCTAGTCTTGATAGGTGCTTGAGGTTGTTTGTGTTTTGTATTGTATACTTAAGTAGGAAGGAATAGGGCTTTCGACCTACTTCTTCAGATGATACCGTTAGGATTTTCCGAGAAACAGATTTCTCGTAGTATGTAACCGCTTCTACTTTTTCCAACATATAATTGCTAAATTATTAAACTTCCGGAAGTCGCTCTAGTGCACTGAGTGTACGTTGCTCTGAAAATCTAGCGAAATCGTCTTAGGGCACCAGCGGCTGCTCGTTCAGTGGGCCATATGCGCGACTTCCGGAGGAAGTTAAGGAATGGGGCACATTCAAGTGCATGTATTTTTTGACCTTACCATGAATCGAAAAAGTTTCTTAGGGTAAAACAAAAATAATAACATATTTTTCATGAAAATAACTGAAATAAATCATTCGTTGTAATTTTGAAAAAAAATCGCACTTTCTATTGATGCCGCTCATCAGCCACCACACACTTCCTTCAGTCACTGTCTTGACAAGGTTATTTCACCAATTCGTCATCCGACCATTGTCGCTGTAGGCTGGACCGTTCAGCTTCAGTCTTCGTTTCGTTAACGGTCTTGGATGGAGCTGGATAATTTAGTGCATTTTGCTATTTGGGGGAGTAGCTGCACTCCATTGTCGTTGTACCCTTGTGGCACTTCCTGGCTGCATTGGCAAGTGGTTATATGTGGCCAAAACGTAACTGGACCATCACGGGAATTAATGAAAAGCGACATCCGTCTATTATGTCATTCCGTTTTGTATACTTCTGAATTCATAATCTTATCCGTCACAAAAACGCTGTTTTCTTGCCACAGGAACAGATTCCTTGCCGAATCGTAAATTTTGTCGCGAACTTATCCGCTGAAACAAGCCTATATCTACTGGAAATCTTGCGCCCTGGAATTTGCTGAAACCGGGTTTCGTATAGGTTTCATCGTCGATCAAGACACATCCACCAAGCTTCACCAGCTTACGGGTTCTGACCAATGCACAGTGGTTTTTTTTTCGCCAAAAACATGCGAAAAATTAGCCGCGCAAAAACGGTAAAGCGTATAGCAATGATGTCTTCCAGGATGTTTTATGATGATCCAAGACCTTCAATTAAATTATACAGGGTGCTTGGTTCATGGTTAAGAACCTCTCGGGGGGTAATAGACTGTCATATTTGGAGAAAAAAATCGTTCTACACATACCATCAAATCTCAACCATTACAAAGTTATTGAACTTTTTGTGTTAAAAACCTATTTGTCTTAAAATACCTCTAATTTTAAAAGTATACCTTGTATTTTAAATCTTTTAGTTCCATTCGAAAGGTGAGAAAATTTCCTATTTAATGGTGTTCTCATAACTTTTAGTTGATTGGTTTTAATTACCTTTTAGCTGTGAAGTAGTTAAAAGTTAGTGTTTTTGAGGAGGTTTTTGCTAATTTTCTCGAAATAATGAAGTATGATTATAGCAATATCCATTATCCAAAAGTTTGGTTTAAGGACGATTCATAATTTGTTCTTGGACGTCATATTCCTATCTCTTCTCATTTCTTTGTAATATCATTACTATACTTTTCCTGTAACCGACTTGCAAGTGCTTAAAAGACTATAATCTTAAAAATATGCTTTGTATCGTTATTTACAAGATTTCATTGGAAAGCTGAGAAAATGTCCTATCAGTCTATGTACAAATATCTTTTAGTTAAGTGTACTAAATGATTTTTTACTAACGAAATAACTCAAAATTTGTGTTTTTTGGAGAGTTTTTTAATTATTCTAATTATTAATCAACAAGATTTATCGTTACTATTGTTCATTTGATGCCCCTTAATGTTCTCTATAACTTTTTATTTGACACTTTGTCTATATCTCTTTTCATTTTGCTGGTATTTAATAATTAACACAGCATGACCTCGCCACAAATGTAGTGGGTTCGAAATCGTTATTTTTGCATACGAAACGATATGATAAAAACGATTTTGCGTCGAAACCAATGGAGATAAATAAATGGAGTCAAAGAAAAAACTGTAGAACTTGCTGAGATGCATTATTTCCATGATAATAATGATGATGCTTATTATTTACTATTTTAAGGAAATTAACGAAAATGCTAATAATAGCACTAACTTTAAACTAATTTGCTTCTAAAAGAATACTAAATTCAGTTAACTGAAAGGTATTACAACATTTTTCTCTGTAAAATTTTCCTGGCTTTCGAATAAAAAGAAAAAAAAGTACAATTAGTGCCATACTTTTTCAATTAGAGCTGGTATTAGTGAAAGTAAGATAAAAATATCCGAGTTGAATAACCCAAACTCATGAAAATAAGAAAAGGTAAGTGTATTATGTCAAAAGACGAATTATGCAGCTCTTCAAGACTAACAATCTGGATTATTAAAATGATGAGGTTAACTATTAGGATTTTAAAGAAATGAACGAAAAATCGAATTAAATTAAATAAAATTAAATTTTCAATAAATTACTTTGGAAAGGCTACTTAAACTCATTAGCTGAAACATGTGAGGGCATCACTCAATGCGAAATTTTCTCACCTTCCCAGTGGACCAAAAATATTTGAAATACAAAGTATACTTTTTGAGTTAGAGGTATTTTAAGACAAATAAGTTTTTAACACAAAAAGTTCAATAACTTTGTAATGGTTGAGATTTGATGGTATGTGTAGAACGATTTTTTTCTTTAAATATGACAGTCAATCACCCCTCGAGAGGTTCTTAACCATGAACCAAACACCCTGTATACATAGTTATAGTGATTCATCCTCCTTGAAGTGAGATATTTATTGCATTTTTGTAAAGTAAGGGAAACGCAATGAAGTATTCAGAAATGTCAAAGAACATGTTTTTGCGAACATATTTACCGTAGACCAAAAATCTCCATTTATAGTACACTCGAAGTTACAGACCGTTGTTTGTGAATGACCCCCTTAATTTTTTTTAACATAACTTCTTAAACATCGTAAATAAAGCTTCAGAATGTTCCAGAACGTTATTCGCCTTGTCAAGATACGTATCATACCAGAACTAATCATCGGTATATCTCCAGTGACTTAGAAGTTATTGGGTAATTTTTGATAAAATAAGCGAAATTTTCAAATGTAATAACTTTCAAACGGGCAGCCAGTTCTTATTGCAATTAGAAGTGTTACATCAACCCTTTAAAACTCAATGGACTTAACTTGTATCTCGTTGTCTTCAGTAGAGTTATATATGATTTGAAAAAGCTATTGTTTTTTTTTAAAAAAAAGCCCAATATCTTCGAAAATACACGAGATATGAAAAATTACGCATTAATGAAAATTGTATATTTTGACTTTTTTAAATTTCAACGACATTCAATTAGCTAGAGATTACTGGGAAGGGAATGTTTTGAAAATTTAGAGCCATAGTAGTCAAGCGAGAGCAAGAATATGAAGTATTAAAATCGGAATAGTAGAAGTGGCAGAGTCATTAGAAAAGGCTCAATACCTTACGGACTTAACTTAGGTCTTTTGTGGATGGGGGTTGAACTTAGACAGTATAATTACGAATCACTCAAAAGTCCACCAATATGCCTCCTGGTGACGACAAATTTGTCCCTCTTCACCGTGTGAACCGTGTATTTTAACGATTGGAAGAACTTCATAGAATATACAAAAATTGGCAGGAATGATAATTGAAAAAATATCCCAAAATAATATATTTGGGTGTCATTCGAATACTACGTGCTATAACTTCTGAACTGCCCATGATCTCAAATGAGTCCCATAATGATAGGAAATCCCATAGAAAAAGGGACAAATATGCGATCATGGACAGTATAAGATTTGAAGAAGATACTTAGTGTGTTCGGTAAAGATATTCGCGAAAGTAATCTCAATAACTTTTCCAAAGACGTCAGATCATTTCAACTACCAAATAAAAAATTTCATAATTGTCCGATTTTCTATAGGATTCCCTATCTTTATGGGACTGATTTGCGATCATAGGCAGTATAATTTTAGTGAATAATCTTCCTAAAAGTGAAATTACTTTTAGGAGAATTATTCACTAAAATTATACTGTCTATGATCGCAAATCAGTCCCATGAAGATAGGGAATCCTATAAAAAATGAGACAATTATGCGATTATGGGCAGTATAGCAGCAAATGACCGAGTTTGCTATTTTACATGCATATTCCGCACACACTCACGTAAATTCGGCCGTTTCAACATACATAACCAATCACCATTTGAAACATTATATTTTTCAAAGATGTCCAAATACTTCAAAAAATACGCGAGATCAGCTAATTTTTGTAATAAAGAAAGCTGTCCATTCTGATTATTCAAACCTTTTTACGGAACTTACCCATCTTGTCGAGATGACATTTAAAAAGCTATATTAAAAAAAATTGCTGTTAAGGGGTCATCCACAAACAACAAATATTTGCTGAAGATATTAAAGATGGAGACTTTGTATCTTCAGCAAAGTTGTCGGCTAAAACGAGCACTACAACTTTGCTGACGACATAATCTTATAATATGTACTTTCATGAAAGTTGATAAATATGCCTAAATTTTAGGGTGATTAATCAATAAAATCACAACACCGTATGAAAAGGCTTGTGATGTCCACAAATTCCTTCGAAGACGTCGTTGACCCAAATTTAATTATTTACGCGTAATTAATAGGTCACGCGATTTTGCCGAAAATAACCACTGTGTAATGGTTCAACAAGTGGTGGAAACTTTTCATTTCACAATTACAAACTGCGTGCCAATTTTTTTTGAAGTCCCAGACGATGAATTTTTTTCTCTTTTGTTTTTACAATTCCCAGAACAATCGTTGGTTGAGAACAACCTAATGGTCTTTTAACAACAACAAAACAGATTTGTAATGTAAAACAAACTTTTGTAAATTGCCTAACTTGAGTAAAAAAGAGGATGAAAATGGTGTGGTTTTGTGTTTCAAAGTCACATTTTCATTTCGCTCTGGCATTACACACCGACTAAGTATATTCGCTTAAACTTTGGTGCAATAATTCCATGTATCTTCTTCGTTCGCTATACTGAAAATGTGAAAACGAAAACGACATAAGTTTCGTTGGAATCTAACAACGTAGTGCTATTAACAACCCACAGGTGTAAAATAACCGGAAAAGTTACGTTCTCCTTAGTGCAATGCTCCTCAAACGTTAACATTTCCATCGGCGATTACGTGTGATGGGGTTTGGCATGGCATGCTTTTCTTCGTTAACTGACAAAAAACCAAAACCAAAAACAACAACAAGAACATCACAGAGACATTGACTTCGCCAAAGATTTTTTTGTCCGTAAAGGCAGTCTCGTCAAGCGGAAAACCGCTCCCAGCTGTGTAGTGTAGCACCTGTGCATTTTTCTTTCTCCTATTGCCCCAAAGCGCTTCTTTTGGCTTTCAAGTGTCCTTTCCTCCGTCCCAAAAGGACGTGGGTACACTGCGCACCGCGTTTAGTAACATCCATAGCATTTAATTGAAAATACACTTGCTTCCTGGCCGGCGGTTCTCCTCCCCCACCCATCGGGATCGAGCGCAAAAATCTTCCCGTCATTTGATCATTGAGGACAGTCGGTTTCCGAGGAAAAGTTGATTTTTTTCGGCGAAATAACGTGAGTGTGTGTACGGCACGACACCGGCGCCGAAAGTGTAGATACAACCCTCCGCGGACCGGAAAGCACACACAGAAAGACGGGAGAAATAATTGAAAGAGAATTCATTAAGACTAATGAAAGGAAGTGGCGTGAGCTTTTGATGCTTCTTCTGTTGGTTTCATTCGGAAACATGAGGTACAACCCCCGCATCCAGCCTACCAGGACGAATCCCGGTAGGTGGACGGACGGACGGCGGGGCGCTGGTAAGCGGATGGAATCCGGTGTTCATGCTTGGAGTACAGTTTTCCCCCCACTCGCAGCGGAAATTAATTTCGGGAACGTCTACTTCTTTTCTTTTGTGACGGTGTGTGTGTGTGTGCGGCAGCCCTGAGCTGGTGCGCACGGCCAGCCGGCCGGGAAGAAGGAAGTCAACGAACCCTTCTTCAACTTGCTTCTCAGAAGTCAGTCAGTCAGCAGAAGGATCTGGATTTTCCTCCGCAACTTGTGTTTTGTCTTCATGCCTTATTTCCCGTCCGCCGTTGCTTGCTTGCTTGCCGGCTTCCTTTCAGCAGCAACTGGTTTGGTTTCGTCTGACTCCCTCACTATGGTAACTTTTGAAACCCGCCCAATTCAGCCGACATCCCGAACGCATTCTCCGTCGCCCCCCGCGCCAGGACCCGGGGAGTAGTCAGTCAGTCAAGTGTTTGCGTGTTGTGCCGTCTCGTAATGCGCTACATTTTCGGGGGTTTTCGGCTGGGACGGGGGACATGTAATGGTTTGCAACATCGAGCAGCGAAAAATAACTGCGTCAAAGTAAACAACACTCGACTGTATAAATATATAAAGTATGAATAGCAAATGGGATCGATGTAATGTCCCAGTGAAATTTGCGCTACCAGATACTGTTTGGGAAGGTGTGATGAACTTTATGCATTTTGTAGGGAGTCTGGAAGCTGAAGCAGCAGAGTCGTGTATAATCTGGAAAACTTTGAATCGGTTCACTTCGCAACAAACCAGGCGTCTCCATAATTCACCGATAAGTTTTACAACTTCGAAATGCTTGTAGTTATAGAAGAACACTAACCGTGGTATGGCAATTTCGTACTATTCTGGAAGTTTTTCCAGTAGATTCCGAAGGCTGTCTCTGTCTAGCAGCGAAACGAAATGCCGTGCAGCGCCGTGACTAGACGACATTTTTGTTGCGTACTCTAAGGAATATTTACACAAATTTAAGGGCACATTGTTTGAATCTGTCTGCAGCTGTGCTTCTCTCATTTCTGTCGCTGTCCTGGGAAAATAGGTGATCCGACGGTT
Organism: Topomyia yanbarensis; assembly: GCF_030247195.1. Lineage (NCBI taxonomy): Eukaryota > Metazoa > Arthropoda > Insecta > Diptera > Culicidae > Topomyia > Topomyia yanbarensis. Next base: position 402,256,558 of record NC_080672.1, on the reverse strand, counting down.
TTTTTCCCCAGGACGGTTAGAGCGCATGGGGTGATATCGATGCATCTTTCATTTCGCCACTTCGAGTGCAGTTTGCAGATGTGGTTGGTCCGGGAAAAATTAGCGCCGTTTTTTGTTATTGTCTCCGTGCCGTTGTTTTCAGGTCAGACAGGTTTGACGAGCTTGGATCAATGCCTTGAATTATCGCAGGTTGAGTTAAAGTTGGAGGAATATCATTTCAATGTAATAACCAGCCATTGTAATTCTCACGCGAGAAGGGACTTTTTCAATGTCCAACTTTTCCAGGAAAAGATGAATCGAAATATTCTCCGTCTCCACAAAATTGAGGTGAGAATAATTTAGCCGATAATTCTTTCGGTCCAGAATGACACCAAGGTTCTTGACGGATGCAACTCGTTCTACGAACATGATTGATCACCATGAGCTCGTGTGAAAGTGATTGTACAGCATTTCTAAATATTCACACTTTTTCCGTTTCTGTCACTCCAGTCGATTCTCCTACGATGTCAATTTGAAATGCACGACAGTCTACCATAGTTGTTATAACATGGTAAACCTCTAGATCGCCTGCATACACGACTTTAGACAACGACACTCCACTACTGAGGTCGTTCACAAAGAGCACAAATAGAAGAAGTCCGAGATGACTCCCTTGAGGAACGCTCGATGTAATGTGTGAGAGGCGCTATGGTTCGCAATGTTCGAGGAGACCCAATTAGTCAGCCAGTCCGGCAGTCTAGTCTGCCTTAGCTTTTCCACAGCAAGCTGGTGAGAAACACGGTCGAAAGTTTTTGAGAAACCGACGTACACCGCATCGATCTGTTTTCTGTTTTCCCAATTCTTTAATAAGCGACGACACGTAGTTCATCGTAGTTTGCGAGCGCTTTCTTACAAAACCATGCTGATCCGAAGTGATGATGAGTTTTAATGCGAGATAAATATCATCTAACAACATACTCTCGAAAATTTTTGATAGGCAGCCCAAGATTGAAATTCCTCTATGACATCATGAACATGGCCGGTTTTGTAAATTTATGTTATTAAAGCTTCCGCGAGAGCGATTGAATAGTAGAGACGCCGGTAGCACCAGAGATGAAGAGCAATTCTTGATAAACGATGGTTGAAGCCCGTCCGAAGCCTACAAACTTTCAATAGTCCGTAGATTAATATGTACCTGATATTCGGTGAAATATGTTGTAGGAAGACTTCCCACGGACGGCGACACGTTTGTACCTGTGTACAAAATTTCGTGCACGCGTTCAACCTCAAACATACTTCGTCTCGATGTACAGGTTCGCCTCGAACATCGAACCCAAGCGAACGATGTACAAACTCTAGTTCAAACATCCGTGTACGTACACCGGATGCGTACACGAGAACGATTCGCACAAGGCAAAAAGAGTCAACGCTAGTGATGATGAGATTGAGAAAGAGAAAACGGGTGCCACGAACCTATGTGTACGCACACCGTGTACGTACATGGGGTTCGGTTGTGCAGGCGAAGTGTGGGTTGAACATGAACACAGAACCAGAGCGAACATTGCGTACGATGTTCATTTGGGAAGACTGGTTGTAGGCAAAGTCAGAGTCAGAGTTTTGACATAATGACACGAATAGATTTGCTGAGATAGTTGACGCTTTCCGGGATTCCATCGGAGGACGTTTTGTTCCGCTGATAAGACCAAAATTGGTTAGTCCTTAAAGGTGTAAACCATTTTTTTCAACTTTTCTGAAAATCGTCTCAGCTTTAATACGTTTGGGATGGTTTTTTGCAATGTTGTTTTGAAACAATATTGCACATTCAAGGGTTAAAGTTGTCCTTTATGCTTTCGTTCAATTCCGGAAACATATGAGCGAAACTTTATTGCATTCATAAATTCGAAGTGGCGTTCCTGATTCCCGCATGGCCGTTTTGCCGGTTTCATCTATCCTTCTGAAAAATCTTTTTCGAGCCTTACTGAGACGATTTCGAAGCTATTGTAGATCCGAATTCCACCAAGGTCGTTTATTATCCCGTTTGTATTTCCTTCCAACAGGTGTTCAACAAAAATGAGAATTATTTCAATACCTTTCTGTAATTAAAGTATAGAGCGTAATTTTTTTCCTCTCCAAGAGAATTGCTCTCTGGACTCCCTAAAAATGGATTGCATGTTTCTTTTCGCTCGGGTGCTGTCAGTTTAATCGAAGATGGCGTCGAAACAGCAAGCAGTCCGCGAGCGTGTTGTACGGTTTTACGAAACGCATGGTCATCGTGGAAAAAAGTTTACGGTAGATCACTTTCGAGACGAAAACGTGCCCATGAGTACAGTTTACCGGATCCTGGCATCCCTGAGCGTTGAAAAAGCTGTTCGACAGCAAGGATGGAACAAGTTTGCGGGACGCCGGCCGAAAATATCACTGCTCCCATTCCTTGATTCACCGAACCCTCAAGATGGAGAACATCATCTGTAGGAAGGAGATTCGGTCCTCCGAGTACATGGACGAGCAGATAGCGATCGTGAAATCACAGTGCCGGTGGATGACGAAGAACTACTGCGGGACGTCGTTCGTGCTAGTCGACGAACGTTACTTTCCGCTCTCGAAGACCGACCTTCCAGGAAGTGACAGCTACTATTCCAGCGACAAGTCTGCCGCACCGGCAAACTAAAATATAAGTTTAAACATAAATTTGAAAGAAAAAGTTATGCTCTACATCGCTATATCGGACAGAGGGATTTCAAAGCTGTGATTCAAGCCGAGCGGTAAACCACGAGGAGTGTCTTGAGAAAATTCTTCTGCCGTTAAAGGAGCATCATGTGCATGGAAAGTACGTCTTCTGGCCAGACAAGGCGCACAGTGGTCGGAAACGCCAAAAACGTGATCTTAATTCACTAGAGGCCAAACCATCGAATATATTCACAGGGTGTTTTGGAGGAATTGTTCGTATGAATGTTCCCCTCAATCTGATAACAATTGAAATTAGGCATGGCTTACTATGATCGAACTAAAAATATTAACTTTTTATACTGACGAGGTAGAAAGTTGGTGTCTTCGACAAAGCTTTAGAAATGCTCATAGTGAAGAATTTTGTTTTAGAACTTGAGCTTGTAGGATTAAAGGTTATTGATTTATAAGGCGCTTTCTATGGCAACCCCCTTAAATCTAGTTTTTTTAATAAAACTTTTTTCATTGTGACTTTTCGTTCGTTTTTTCACTGTGAGTTATATTAAAAAAAACTAGATTTAAGGGGCTTGCCATATAAAACGCCTTATAAATCGATAACTTTTAATCCTACAAGCTCAAGTTCTTCAACAAAAATTTTCACTATGAGCATTTCTAAAACTTTGTCGAAGACACCAACTTTCTATCTCGTCAGTATAAAAAGTTAAGTTTTTTAGTTTGATCATAGTAAGCCATGCCTAATTTCAATTGTTATCAGATTGAGGGGAACATTCATACGAACAATTCCTCCAAAAACACCCTGTGAATATATTCGATGGTTTGGTCTCTAGTGAATTAAGTTCACGTTTTTGGCGTTTCCGACCACTGTGGGCGTCTTCCCATAACGACAAGAAGACGCCGGAGTATCTTTAGCAGAAAAGATACCGAACGTGCCGAAAGAAAGGAACCCGACCAACTTGTCCCAGTGCCATCCCATTGAGGATTCTTTCGGCTCCCTCAGTGCCCTAGTGTATCCGGACGATGGACGTCAGTGCCGTCCTGCGCTCTTGTGAGAGTATCGCGACTAAGTTGCGTCGTACGGCCGACCAGGGCCGCTTCTCCAATATTAATTGACGTTTTTTTGAAGAGCAAAGATTGTTTTTAATAAAAATATTGAATTCGCTGAAAAACAAATGGTTTTTCAACTAAATGACTGAAAAATTCTCATTTTTATTGAACAACCGTTACGTCATAGTCATAAACAGATAGAGCCGCAAAAAGTTCGTGTGTTTTTGTACGCAAGCCGTGAACGTTTTGATAATATACAGTGAATGAGCGCTTAGTTTCGTTGATCACGTTGTCTGTCGTCGGGTCAGACTTGAAATTCTTTGATTTCAGCTGAGAATTTACCGCCCGGCTAGTGTTGACGATTGGCGATATACGTCACCAGTTTCACTGGTGTTGAGGTTTTGCTGTACTAAACTTCGTATGTGAAAATGTAAGTTTTTATTGGCGAAGTGACCAATTATCCGAACTCCTATAGAACCTATATGTCAAATGGCTAGGCGTACTATTTTGCTGACTGCAACTTCCAATTACTGCCCAGTGAAAAAAAAAGCTTTTCAAAAACGCTACTTTACTCATTAGGTTGGTAGAAGACAGGTTTGTAAAACGAATCGTTCTATTTTTTTAATTCAATCAAAATAAATAAAAACCACACATTTGAAAGAACTCCATTAGCTGTTACATGAAGGACTTCCAGAATTTCACTCGCAAGAAATTACCATGCGAATGTCAAGAACTGGTAATGACTAGTTTCACATCAAACATTGCATTGTCTCGAGCCGAATTTTATGTGCAGATGAAAATAAAATCTCTGGAATCAGCAATCAGTTGAATAACTTAAAACAATTTTTTGCTTATACCTGAAATTGCATTACAATATATTTTCAAGTTTGTTTTAATTTGGCCGAACTGTTGATTCTTTCCTGTGTGCTGGGTGCGAAAAGATTGTTTTTATTGTGGTAGAGTATTTGAAGCGAACGTGGCAAAAAATGCAACCGTCGTATTCAAGGAGGTAACCAGCCATAGAGCCCGAAGGGTTAGACGTCTCGCCCCCCCCCCCCCCCTCTCCCAGAAACCAAATTGAATTGTGACTTCAAGATTCGTGGTGAAGTTATTATAAAAAATGGAAGATAGTTTTACAGTTGAAAACTAAAGTTTGTATGGGCATGTTCCTTCACAATGGTTTAGTAGAAATCCTAAACCCATAGTAATGTGTGGGTTTCTTCTGTTTCAGTTCGCTGGGAAAATTTTCAAATGCAAAATAAAATTTAGGTAATTTTTTTTTTTAATTTTTTTGATTATAGGTTATTTAACCTTAGGGTTATTCACCTCTTTTCGTGTTAGAAAAATCTCTTTTTGGAAAAATCTCTAACCCTATGTGCTGCGTTGGGAAACGAACCCAGGTGAGCTGCATACAAGGCAATTGATTTACCAACTACGCTATGCCCGTCCCCCTTTTTTGTAATTGATGATATTGAATTTAATAGATTTATGAAAAAATAGCATGTATCTTCATCAAAATATGTTACGATAGCAAACTGAGTTCAAAATTTGATGCAATATGTGAAACAAAAAATTTAACTGAGATCGTTCACATGTACAAAACCACACGCAGCTGCTGAAAAAAAGTTTTTTAGCATTTTCCGTGTTTTCATTATTTGTCATTTTCTCATTTTCTTATTTGAATGACGTCAATGGATTCTATTTATATTATGTATCAATAATTTTTAAAGAATCTAAAATATTCATACTTCTCAAATAAAAGTTGGACCGCTGATTTTCTAGGCGTGTAAATTGTTTTTTTTACCTTGAGTGTAGTGACCTGTTGTATCCCCAGACTTTAAAAAGATCGAAAAAAGTACCTTCGCCTTATTGGATTTAGCTATAAAAATATTTAGCCAGACATAAAATGATTATTGCCAAAAAGTTGCCAGATGTACAACCTTTCTAACGAGTGCTTGTTTATCAAAATCAGTGCAAAAACACCATCGCACTAGCGTGCCTAAAAACAGACCTACTTGACCCCATTTTACTCTAGGTGTCCCATTGCAAAGCGCAATGCAATCAATTTGATTGATTTCGCTGACTGTAATAGTTTTACTTTTTTTAATTCAATAACTTTTTTTCGAAAATTTTACTGATTTATTTGTTTATTCAGCTTGAATAATTTTATTATTTATTTATGTTATTTTTTTCAAATATTAGTTTAATCTATTCTGTCCATTCATTTCGTTTCAATTATTTGAGTATTTTTTATGTTTATTCATTTTATTCATTTGATTTATTTTATTCGCGTTATTTTTTGATTCGTGTTTTTTTTTATTTATGAGGCCTTTCTAATTCCTATACCTTTTTTGCAATCGAAAAACGATATGTGGAACGAAGGTATTTCAAAGAAATCCCGATCTTGACTAGATTAATTTTTAATCAGACCAGTGGGACGCTGGTGACTGTTGCCTTAATCTACATTTTCACCCATTGCTTGTCTATTGAACTAAACTGAGAATAATTTGGTGCATTCAGCTCTCTTAGGATGTGCTGCTCTTCACTGCCGTTGAACCATTGTCGCATGTCAACGCTACAGTAGCAACTGGCCAGATATCTATTTGTTATAGCACCCCATTTTGAACACTTCCAAATTCGTAAACTTATCCGTCCCAATTTCTTGTCACAGGAACAGATCCCTTGCCAAACCACATTTTTTTCGTGAAAACAGTCTTGAATTTGACAAGAAACTTGCCGCGAGCAAGAGCCTTGCAGAACTTTAGCTAGTTTCTCTCATCGGACTCAGGATTTTCTCTGCGGCTGATTTGAAGTCAGGAATTTTCTGCGAATAACCCTCTCGCTTCCTTCAATATTCAAAATCCAAAAATTTAAAATAAAGCACAGATTGTAATATTTGTAAAAGCTCAAGCAAGGTGGGATGATGTGGTATTATGTCGGTATTAAACAGCTATCTTTGCTTTAAGGAACCAGGCTCATTTGTTTAACGAAACGGGCTCTTCGGTAGAAGGATGGTTGAATAATACTACAAAATTCACCACTTAGAGACAAATTCATAACTTTTCACAACGCGTTGTACTTGGCTCTTTAGTAGACTGTTGACCAGCTTCTATTATATACAGTTTTTATCCTGCTTTATTTGAAATCGCTATCGTCGCGTCCCAAACGAAGGAATTTGTCGATCAAATTTCTTTTGTGCAGCAAAATATTTATCCATAAGCAAGAATGAAAAAAAATGTTTTAGCAGTTTAGTATAACAGTAGTGACAGTAAAATGAAGTATAGGTGGCAAAATAGTATTTTTAACTGATTCATGTACAAATTATATATTTTAGGTACACAACAGATTCACAAATATTCAGCTATGACAGATATCTCAAAATTCCGCCCAGGAATATGATGTTCTGTCTAAAACAAGAAAATGACAATACTGGAAACAAGTTTTTTTTAATAAGGTATACCGCGTCTACACGCCCGCTCACATAGATGAGATTGACGGGGTTGACTACTCCACAAGCATCATTCTTTCGGTGACTTTCGGACCGATAAGGCGATATCCCCAGTTCATACAGTGTAACAATATATAAATAAAGAATAGTATAAAACCGCTTTCAAGGTTATTTTGCGGGCTCTTTGCTTCGTCGAATTTTCGTCAATTTTTTACCGTTATATGCAAGTATACAAGTTGACATTACAGGTGGTAAGTCTTTTATGAAAGGTAACCATGTCCACATACCCGCTGACATAGTTGAGATATACGGTGTGGTCGCCGATTTGAATTGGTCTGGCACGGGGTTGACTGTTTCCAGGATACCTTTCTCGAGTGAGTAAAAATTTATGTACCGCTAAAATATGACATTCCCTTTTCTTGTCTCTAATATCATCTTGCACTGGACAATAGGTTCGTACACAAATGACGTTATTCACCTCTTTTCGTGTTAGAAAAATCTCTTTTTGGAAAAATCTCTAACCCTATGTGCTGCGTTGGGAAACGAACCCAGGTGAGCTGCATACAAGGCAATTGATTTACCAACTACGCTATGCCCGTCCCCCTTTTTTGTAATTGATGATATTGAATTTAATAGATTTATGAAAAAATAGCATGTATCTTCATCAAAATATGTTACGATAGCAAACTGAGTTCAAAATTTGATGCAATATTTGAAACAAAAAATTTAACTGAGATCGTTCACATGTACAAAACCACACGCAGCTGCTGAAAAAAAGTTTTTTAGCATTTTCCGTGTTTTCATTATTTGTCATTTTCTCATTTTCTTATTTGAATGACGTCAATGGATTCTATTTATTATATGTATCAATAATTTTTAAAGAATCTAAAATATTCATACTTCTCAAATAAAAGTTGGACCGCTGATTTTCTAGGCGTGTAAATTGTTTTTTTTACCTTGAGTGTAGTGACCTGTTGTATCCCCAGACTTTAAAAAGATCGAAAAAAGTACCTTCGCCTTATTGGATTTAGCTATAAAAATATTTAGCCAGACATAAAATGATTATTGCCAAAAAGTTGCCAGATGTACAACCTTTCTAACGAGTGCTTGTTTATCAAAATCAGTGCAAAAACACCATCGCACTAGCGTGCCTAAAAACAGACCTACTTGACCCCATTTTACTCTAGGTGTCCCATTGCAAAGCGCAATGCAATCAATTTGATTGATTTCGCTGACTGTAATAGTTTTACTTTTTTTAATTCAATAACTTTTTTTCGAAAATTTTACTGATTTATTTGTTTATTCAGCTTGAATAATTTTATTATTTATTTATGTTATTTTTTTCAAATATTAGTTTAATCTATTCTGTCCATTCATTTCGTTTCAATTATTTGAGTATTTTTTATGTTTATTCATTTTATTCATTTGATTTATTTTATTCGCGTTATTTTTTGATTCGTGTTTTTTTTTATTTATGAGGCCTTTCTAATTCCTATACCTTTTTTGCAATCGAAAAACGATATGTGGAACGAAGGTATTTCAAAGAAATCCCGATCTTGACTAGATTAATTTTTAATCAGACCAGTGGGACGCTGGTGACTGTTGCCTTAATCTACATTTTCACCCATTGCTTGTCTATTGAACTAAACTGAGAATAATTTGGTGCATTCAGCTCTCTTAGGATGTGCTGCTCTTCACTGCCGTTGAACCATTGTCGCATGTCAACGCTACAGTAGCAACTGGCCAGATATCTATTTGTTATAGCACCCCATTTTGAACACTTCCAAATTCGTAAACTTATCCGTCCCAATTTCTTGTCACAGGAACAGATCCCTTGCCAAACCACATTTTTTTCGTGAAAACAGTCTTGAATTTGACAAGAAACTTGCCGCGAGCAAGAGCCTTGCAGAACTTTAGCTAGTTTCTCTCATCGGACTCAGGATTTTCTCTGCGGCTGATTTGAAGTCAGGAATTTTCTGCGAATAACCCTCTCGCTTCCTTCAATATTCAAAATCCAAAAATTTAAAATAAAGCACAGATTGTAATATTTGTAAAAGCTCAAGCAAGGTGGGATGATGTGGTATTATGTCGGTATTAAACAGCTATCTTTGCTTTAAGGAACCAGGCTCATTTGTTTAACGAAACGGGCTCTTCGGTAGAAGGATGGTTGAATAATACTACAAAATTCACCACTTAGAGACAAATTCATAACTTTTCACAACGCGTTGTACTTGGCTCTTTAGTAGACTGTTGACCAGCTTCTATTATATACAGTTTTTATCCTGCTTTATTTGAAATCGCTATCGTCGCGTCCCAAACGAAGGAATTTGTCGATCAAATTTCTTTTGTGCAGCAAAATATTTATCCATAAGCAAGAATGAAAAAAAATGTTTTAGCAGTTTAGTATAACAGTAGTGACAGTAAAATGAAGTATAGGTGGCAAAATAGTATTTTTAACTGATTCATGTACAAATTATATATTTTAGGTACACAACAGATTCACAAATATTCAGCTATGACAGATATCTCAAAATTCCGCCCAGGAATATGATGTTCTGTCTAAAACAAGAAAATGACAATACTGGAAACAAGTTTTTTTTAATAAGGTATACCGCGTCTACACGCCCGCTCACATAGATGAGATTGACGGGGTTGACTACTCCACAAGCATCATTCTTTCGGTGACTTTCGGACCGATAAGGCGATATCCCCAGTTCATACAGTGTAACAATATATAAATAAAGAATAGTATAAAACCGCTTTCAAGGTTATTTTGCGGGCTCTTTGCTTCGTCGAATTTTCGTCAATTTTTTACCGTTATATGCAAGTATACAAGTTGACATTACAGGTGGTAAGTCTTTTATGAAAGGTAACCATGTCCACATACCCGCTGACATAGTTGAGATATACGGTGTGGTCGCCGATTTGAATTGGTCTGGCACGGGGTTGACTGTTTCCAGGATACCTTTCTCGAGTGAGTAAAAATTTATGTACCGCTAAAATATGACATTCCCTTTTCTTGTCTCTAATATCATCTTGCACTGGACAATAGGTTCGTACACAAATGACGTTCCCTGATAATACATTGCCTCAAGGCAAGATGGATGTCGACAAAAAAATCGACTCCCTGACTGAAATTGTACCCATGCTATTAGTTATCTTTTTCCGGGCTAATGACGAAAATATTTTGAATCTATTGCAGATTTTTCAAGATCTGACGGAGCGATATTGGGCTGTGCCAGAAATATCGTAAATTCGCGCTGATAAGCATCGGGATAGTTTGAAACAGACAAATGATATTGCTGGTTACGGGTCTATTACGAAGGAATATAGAGTATATGTACCCGCGAATCGGGTTGAATGTGACGAGGTCGTCTTCGATTCGAGTTTGAATTGCACGGATCTGTTGACACATAGGGTTAACTGTTTTAAAGACCCCATGCTTCAGCCAGTGAAGATACTGGACTGCAAACATTTGCATTCAGCAACAGATTCAGACCCATATCTGGTATATCTTATCTGGAATATCAAACTTCCACTATTTCTCCTCTCTGTTAATTCAAACCACCGCAACTATGACTACATACAAAGTTGCATGGTAAAAAGACCCCTAAAACCCCGAAAGTTATGACATTCGGAAATAGCGAAGTCCACACAGTTCTATCTCCAACCCCAAACGCAGCAGCAGAGCAATCGAGGAGAAACACCTCAGCTTCTTCGGGTGAACATCCCACCCAATTACCCAGGTTAATAATCACGTTTCCGTCGTTACTTCCCACCATTTATTCGACGGTACTAGCAAGTACCATTTTGCCAAAACTATCTCCGCCCTTTTCCTCCCCACCCCTCCCGGCCACCGCCTGTAACGGATTTCGAACAAAGGAATCTTCATCCGCCTCCCCGCGAATCCTGCCCATCCTGCGCGAAAGGGAAAGGGTCGGAGGAAAACACGTTTCACTCAATTTCTTATCTTCATCGTTTTACCCTTCACCGTCGACCTCGCAACAACCGGGACCAGTTTTTATCGGGGTGCATTTTTCGTTCCATCTTTCTATTCATTATGGTACCTCCCAGTTTTCTTCGATGGCACTATATATGCTCCACGGATGCACACTGTTATCATCATCGTCTATGCCGGCTATGCTACCGCAACCACCATCACCACCGCCTTCAACAGTAGCAATAGCATCAAAGTGCGACGTCGTCTTCGTCCACGCCGTCAGCAAAACCATCATCATCATCATCAACTATGCGATTCCGTCGACATTTTCCGCAGCCATCCAAGCGCAAAGCAATGATCATAATAATCATGATCAGGGCAGCGTCGCATTCTTTTTTTCCTTCTTTTCGATAGACGAAAAACTACAACAGTACAATATCTACCAGCAGCAGCTCACTGATAATAATATAAGGAAAGAAAGGGGTTGCATCGAGACGCCGCGCCGGGATAGTAAAGATAACAATTTTACTGTGGCAGTAAAAATAAGCTTTTGGTGGGAAGGCGGAAAATTGATGAGGTGTATCGGAAAATGGCAATCGCTAGCTAGCTTCGGTAATTTAATCCTTTGCAGCGAATATGGAAATTTGATTTTCTGCGATTTTAGGTGTTTTGCGCGGTAGGGAAAAGGGACAGCTGCTGATTATGAACAAAATCGTAAAACGGTAGAATACACGCGAATATGCGGACGACCATACGATTTTAATATCAAATTTATGCACGCAAAGTTACATACACACTGATGCAAGCAAAAACACGTTGACATACAAACGCTCGAGCGCTTCGCGATCACCCACGCACACCAACTCCCGCGATCTCGCAAACAGAATAACACCTCGGTGACTAAGTGAACGTTTTAGCAGTTGCAAATTTTCAGTTGGACCAATAAAAAATGACGCTCATATTTACGTTCCTTGACTGAATGAGCAGGAACTTTAGTGATGTGGAAGAACTGACTCTCTTGTAGCATCTCAACCATACACCGAATATGCGAATGGACACACGGTTATGAAATCAAACTTATACACACGAAATTACATACATTTTAGCACACGCGATCGAACACGTTAACGAACAAACGTTCGAGCCTTTCGCGATGATACACGCGATCGTGAAGTCCGCACATATCTAAACCGTACAATGATCATCACATTCAGAATCACGATCCGCTGCTATTTACCTAAAGTGGTTTAGTGGGTGACATTCCCCTTCTCATCGGCAATTGTAACGAGTGACCTGACGGGAGTCCCTTCCAAAACTCTAGCTATACAGCTCTAGTAGGACAACTTTCGAAAATAGGTCGTGTTCTCAAATAATGCACTTTTAAAGACAAGCATAGTGCAATAACAGTTTTTACAGTCAAAATAACATGATTTCGAAACCGCCATCTTCGAATATTTAGAATCTTCGAGGAAGATTTATAACACAATACAGCGCATCTCTTGGAAAAAGTTTTTAGTGATTAATCCACCTAGGAGTAATTATGAAGAATCAACTCTTCAAAAATATAATTTAGACCTTTGGTGTCTTCAGTAAAGTTGTTAATCGTGATATTAGGAACAACTTAGGTTAAGACATGAATTCTCTATGTATTTTTCGGTGAAATATCATTAAGAAAGATAATTTTGTTTTCTCGTTAAAATTTAGCTACATTTTCAACCTGCCGACCGTAGTGGTGTAGTACAATGCCCGCACACTGCTCTGAAAACCACTGCACATCGCCCTTTTCTTAGCGGTACATAAACACAGTATAGAGCTAAAAATTTTCAATCGGGACACCCAAATCAGGTGAAATTACAATTTCTATGAAAGATCCAATGTTTTGGTAGTATTTAGCATTGCGAAAACAAATTCACATGGGTTCCGCCACAAATTTTTTTTTATCATAGAAGAATTTCGCGCCAACTCGAACAAATGTTAGCAGCACCCTCTCAGATTTTATCGAAACTTTCTGTACATGAGAACTTTGTCACAAAAAGCCACTTTGCATTCTTTGTTTTTCCAAAAATTATCTAGACTGTCTTTTGAAAAGGGTCAAACTTTTTTTACAATTTTTTTTGGCTATAGTCTAAAAATTACAAATCCTACAAAAAAATGTTGTATGAGTGATTTTCACAAAATTAGTCAAATTTTTTAATAAAAATATTGAAAAAATTCTTCATCGACTCTTACACTGAACAAATTGCTTTAAAAATTTCGAAAACTGAACTAATGAAAGTCATAATCATCTCAGAATTCAATTTCCCAACAGCTAGTTGCCTTATACATGCAAAAAGTATCAATAACGAATTTGGACTAGAACGAGGCCGAAGGGATTCGTTTATTTGGAGATCTGGTACTAGAATACTTAGCGCACGACCAGACAACATGTTTGATATCGCGATGACCACCACCACAAGTGCAGAGACCGCTCTCCACGATCTCAATACGCTGGAGATGGGCCTTTTACGTATAATGATTGTACATGACCCGAGATAGTACCCGAATGAAGTCATGACCCTCATCCATTCTTTTGGACCAAGGTTTTTTTAAACCTTTGGGATTCCTAAACTTCCGTCGCTCTACGAAATTTGCCAAATTTCGAGTGTCCTCTGAGAAGAAATATTTAAAAACTCGTTGAAGTTACGCGATCTTTCATAAATATCACCTTCTAATGCCTAAATGTCCCCGTTCTCATTATCATTCTAATCCAAGTGTCCGCCTTCTTACCCGGAATGGAGCACTGCGAAAGAATTCAAACGAAGGTAATCTGCTATGAATTTTCAGATAAAGTACTCGAAAACTTCCATGTTTTCCCCAAGAAATGCAGAGTGCTTTTCATGCTCCATCAAATGGAAAGCCTGCTGTAACGATATGGACATGGTAAAACCATCAATTTTGTGGGAAGAATGTTGGCAGCACAGTCTCTTTTATGATTGCACTCAACGCTACTGTCATCATAATTAGCATAAAAGCGATGCGTAGCTGTCATCATATGACGAACATTCCGTGTACTCCAATCACAGGATGAATCGAATACACAACGTAGGGGTTAGCCACCAGACGAAACATTTATTTCTCTGATGATCTGTCCGTTAATCCGTTGACGGATCGGTGCCAATAATCGCGTTTTTCAGCTTTCATCATGTTTTTCATTTGCATTTGTAGTGTCGCGTATATTGGGAAAAATTCCGGCGATCTGACGTTCAAAAGTCCCTTTCGCGTACAATTCTAGGCAATCTCTGCCTACCACAAAGTAGGAGACTTTTCACGGTTGTTCGCGTGGGGTACTCATTTCGTCGGACCTTTAATCGTAGTGCAAATGCATTGTGTTAAACCTGGGGGAAAATATAGGGACACTTGAGGTTTGTGATGCACCATGTAGAAATTCCTGCGAGCTTAGATTACCGAGACCAGGAACCACTTACTTCGGTTTTATAACAGCACCCTTCAAAGAACACTCTCAGGCCTTTACGAGGAAGCTAAGCAGAGAAAACTGATTTTCCACTTTCGGAAATTTATAGGATAGCGAACCAGAATTTTCACTGGCCGAAGCAAAGGGTTCTTCTTCCCATACTTCGCAATTAAGGCCCCTACACCATCAATCTCTACTTCCCAGGCGGGTACATAGACAAGATACTTTTTCGTACACGGCCAAGTGGTATTTAGTTAAATCTCGCATATATCGATGATGTTAAATGGATTATCTTTGCCCTCATTTAAGTTTGTTATGATTATATACCAAATTCGTTACTGATACTTTTTGTATGTATCAGGCAACTAGCAGTTCAAAAATTGGATTCTGAGATGATTATGACTCTCATTGGTTTAGTTTTAGATAAAAATACACTGAAAAAGTAAATTCAGTTTGGACAAGAATTTTTTTTATTCATATAACTTTTTTTTCTTAAAGAGCTATAAAAGTGCCGAACTTGAATTTTCGACGGTAGGTAGGAGACATAATTACCTATCTTGGAACAAAATTTCATCCAAAATCAAAGAAGAGGCGTTTTTGTAAATCGATTTTAAATTTTTAAAATCGATTTTTTTCCAGTGTAGGAGTCGATGAAGAATTTTTTCAATATTTTTATTCAAAAATTTAACTAATTTTGTGTAAATCACTCCTACAATACTTTTTTGTAGGATTTGTCATTTTTAGACTATAGCCGTTTTGATTAAATTGGTAAAAAAAGATTGACCCTTTTCAAAATACAGTCTACATCATTTTTGGAAAAACAAAGTATGTAAAGTGGCTTTTTGTGATAAAGTTCTCATGCGCAAAAAGTTTCATTAAAATCTGAGAGGTTGCTGCTAACTCTAAATGCGATTTAGCGCGAAGTTCGTCCATAATATTGCCATTTGTTGTTTTTAGCCAGCAAATTTTGAAAAAAAAATACTACGAGCGACCTAATTGATCGATTTTAACGAACTAACCAACAATGAATTTGGCGTAAGACACATGTTGTTCGTGGTTTTTCCGATCCGAAAAATAATAATTTTGTATATTGTTTCAACAGTTTTTTCAACAAAATGAAATAAAAAGTTGTCCTGGACCTATGTTTTTGTCTAAAAACAAAAAAAACACATATACTACTTTTAGTATCTACCATGTCGCCAAGAACAATTTGGCCACCCATTTGTAACTAAATTGTTCCACACCGAAGGTTGCCACGCATGTATTTCAATCAACGGATTGAAGGCATAAACAGCTTGCGTTACTGCGACCCCGCATGAACCAACATGGCTGTTGCAGCTTCTGTTGCATTATCAAACGATAATGAGTGGAAGCGTAGGAGCAAGCGCGGGAATCGTTTATTCAGCCTATATCTTTGAATTCAAAACGGCGACATATACATACATATTTATTCATCAATCGATTTCAATTAATGTAGGCTACACTTTATGGAAAACGGTTTTTTAAATTCATTGGAAATATGTCATTGCGTTGATTTCAAAAATATTGGCTTAGATAGTAAAAATTCTAAATATATTCGTAGGTTTCTTATGCTTACTTTCATTTTTTTAAAGAATTTCAAAAAACTTTCTACCATACATTGCAGCCTGCATTAAATGCAATTGAATTTTTTGGCACCTTAATTAATATTTTCTAATGTTTTCTAATTTTTTACGGAAAAAACCGCGTTGATTGGATAATCCGCATAAACAACCGCGTTAATTGGAAAATCCGCGTAAAAAAAACTCACCATAAGACTTAGAATATTTTTGGAAGTTTTTGTTTGCGCGGATTTCGCAATTAACACGGTTTTTGCAAAAAAAACCTTTGTCCTTTTGAATGCAAAAGACTTAGAAGATTTTCGGAAAGATGGAAGATACGGGTCCGCAAGACTCCTTATGGCCCACACCCTAACAATATGGGTATTTTCGGAATGGTCTTGAGGAGTAGGTGCCAGAAATTGATTTTTGACGCCATTTTGAAATCAAAAATGGCGGCTTCCGGTTTAGCTAAATTCACTATAACTCAATCAATATGGATATTTTCGGAATGGTCTTGAAGAGTAAGTGCCAGAAATTGATTTTTGACGCCATTTTGAAATAAAAAAAATGACGACTTCCGGTTTAGTGAAATTTGCTGTAACCCAATCAATATGGGTATTTTCGGAATGGTCTTGACGAGTAGGTGCCAGAAATAGATAAATCTGCACCTTCCCCGCAAGGTTTTCCATGAAAAAATGATTTTTAGCGCCATTTTCAAATCCCAGATGGCAACTTCCGGCTTAGCGAGATTCTCTACAACTCAATCAACATGAGTATTTTCGGAATGGTTTTGACGAGTAGCAGACAAACGTCGATGTTTGGCGTCATTTTAAAATGCTAGATGGCGACATCCAGTTTACCGAAATTCCCCCATGAAAAATCTGGGCAATCATCTAAATCACCCTCAAATATAAGATCTAACCATAAACCAGCAAAACGCAAAATATTTTTATGTGCGGTGAGAATGGAAGAGAGAGAAGAATAAGACGTATGTAGTGTGAGTTGGGGGTTTCAATTTATTCATATTAAACATATTGCTTAAATTTAAGTAAATTAAACTGTTTAATTAAAACTATTTGTACTACAACTTCAACGTCCAAAAATACCCATATTGATTTTAAATCGGAAATCGCCATCTTTGATTTAAAAATGGCGTCAAATATCAATTTTTGGAACTTACTCGTTAAGATCATTCCAAAAATACTCATATTGACTGAGTTATAGTGAATGTGGCTAACTCGAATGTCACCATCTTGGAATTCAAAATGGCGTCAAACATCGATCTTTGTCTCCTATTCCTCAAGACCATTCCGAAAATACCCATATTAAGTGGTTTATACCGAATTTCGCTAAACCAGAAGTCGCCACCTTGGATTTCAAAATGGCGTCAAAAATCAATTTCTGGTACCTACTCTTCAAGACCATTCCGAAAATACGCATATTGTTGGGGTGCGGGCGATAATGAGTCTTCTAGATCCGTCTCTTCCATCTTTTCGAAAATCTTCTAAGTCTTTTGCATTCAAAAGGACTTAGAATATTTTTTGCAGAAACCGCCTTAATTGCGAAATCCGCGCAAAATAAAAACTGCCAAAATTCTTTGTTGCATTTAAAAGGACTTCGATTTTTTTTTCAGAAAAAAAAAGTCTAAGTCTTTTGCATTCAAAAGTACTATTTTGCATAACCCGCGTTAATTGGAAAATCCGCTTTAAAAAACCGCGTTTATTGAAAAATCCGCGTAAAAAAACCTCCTAAAACGCGCAAAAAACCGTGTAAAAACCTGGGTGTATTATATTTTCGCCTTGTCTCAGAGCCCTTTCAATGAAATTCAAGAGACCAGAGTTAGACAGATTTTAAAATTTCGATCTGTTCCTCCAGACCCGTTTTCTCCCATTTCCCTCTGAAGCAGGAAGCTGATATTTAGCCAAAGTCTATCTCGCATATGCCTAAGCGAACGCTGGCGCTTAAAGTCAATCGAATTCATATTTTCCCGTACTACCGAAATGTTTATCATCTGTGGCTCGTACATTTCACCACCCAACCGAGTGAAACAATACTAGACTGTTTGTGCAGTGGATAAGCAACAAAGCGGTAGATCGAAATGTCTGCTAGCTTTACTTTTAGCTGTAGTGGAGTGATTTTTAGATATTGCTCTGTGTCGCGAGAAAACATGGTTGTACCGGTTTATATAGAGAAATCTCCGAAACCGAAAATTCAATCAAACGCCAATTCAATCCTTTAGCGACTGACTGCGGAAAGTTAAAACATTTATATCGTTCAAAATTTTAAAAAATTTGTTAATGGTGGATTAAAAGCGACCTAGGTGCATTACAAATTAATTGTCGAAGGAAAGAAGTAGGAACTACTTCTACTACGATCACTAGTTAAATAAATGTTCAAATACAACATTGCATCTTTAAACTACGAAAAAACACAACATGTTCTTCGAATAACCTATTATTTTAAATTGGCTGCAATTGAGGATACAAAGTTCGCAAGAAATACAAAGTATATTATTGTGGATCACGAACAGGACGCGAAACTGTTGCCGAAGTCACAGTGTTATCTGTGTACAATCTGAAACCTTCGTCCGAGTTAAAAGGTTTGATATAAAATGCTATGATCTGGAAAGCAACTTGTAGCTGTTGCTAAATTTTACAACTGATTCGATGAGCGATGAAATCTTTGTATTGAAATAATGTGTATATCATCCGCGAAGGAAAGCATTTTGTGAGATCCCATGAAGATGGTTCCGTTCCTTTGAACATTAGATCTTCGCATCGCACCTTCAAGCGTTTTATTAAACAGTACATTATGGAGTGTAGTACCCTGTTACAATCCATCTAACGTCACACAATAGTGGAATATATCTCCGGTTATTTTGGTGATTGATTTTTACCCATACGAATAATCAACTTAATCAGTTTTATCGCTAAGCCATGCTCTTGCATAATCTGCAACAGTTCGTTTCGTTTTATTGAATCGTACGCCACTTTAAAATCCACTTTGGTATTCGCCGACAAAGGATTCAGCCAATGGACGTAGTCTGCTAAACAGCATACGGGAGAGTATTTCACAAGCGGTATTGAGGATGGTAATGGTTTGATAGGTAATACACTCGAGTTTGTGACCCTTTTTGTAGAGAAATATTACAGAAATAGAATAGAAATAAACAAATATTTTGAGGAATTGTAGTATAAAACTATTCGTATATCGATTATTCAATGATATTTGACATTTGAGTAAACGATGCAGCTCTGATTATTTTTTTTCACCTCCTTAATTCAACTTGCATAAAATATAAAGTGACCTGAGGGCGGAACAGTCCCTCATTCTGTTAGATATATTATCGAAGTCAATGCTTCCTCACTAAAGAGCGTAATTGATTCCGTAGTTCAACCAATCGCATTTATTGGTACGTGTCTAGTCTAGTGTAGTCTAGTCTACACATACACAGCCAATACATGTAGGGATCCTGAAAAATTTCAGACGCTCGCCTACAATTTTTCTTGTCAATATTACGGGGGGAGGGGTACGACAAGGTGTGACATGTTGTCACGTAGGGGGGAGGGGGAGTAAGCTAGATCGTTACATAACATGTTTTCACCGAAGAAAAAAAAATTCAAGGAATTTGTTACGTAATATGGGAGGCGAGGATGGAGAAATTTGTGACAATTTGTTACATGGGGGGAGGGGGTGTCAATGAAGATGATTCAAAATTATACGGTAACTAAATTATTCATTTAATGAAGAATTTAATCGACGAATCATTTTGAACCTTGAATAAGGTAGAAACGTGGACAACCGTACAGACCGTTTCAATTTGGTGGGGGTTTGAAAAATCGTTGGGAGTGACTGAGCTAAGAGGGATAATGTCACTACTTTGGTCCTGAGATGGGATAGAGGTATTTAGTCCTGTTTGGCTAATGAGCTTAGGATATAGCGCCTTTACTCGCTTAAAAAGCATCCTGGAAAACACTGCAATTATTCTTTAGTGTTTCTATGTCAAGGTTAATATTTGCAGTATATAAAAATATATTACAAATATTAAAATAGCCAAGCCTACTGCACAGAGTTGGATTTTACGATGACATATAATTAAACGATAATTAAATGATTCATTTAATGAATCATTTAACCAACGAGTGAATTTGAGTCTTGAATGATAAAGAAACGAGGACAACCAATCGCATTGGTTAGTACGTGTAGTACAAAAATGTTTAATACAAACAAGTCTTTCATATGGCTTTGCCTTAGTATGTATGTGCCAAAGGTAAATAAAAACTTCATTGATCCTATCGATATTGTAACCATTTTCAACGTAAAGGAACCCAACAGAAAACCATGACCGTGTGATGTAAACAAGGCGTGAAGTTGAAAATGCTTAGTAGAATAAACAGCAATCCTTATGGATCCGCCCATGTTACGTGCAGAGCTTCTGAATCAAGTGACCCAACTTGAAATCAGTTTCCTGTTTATTTATTTATTTGACGTAAAAATCTACCCTCAACAAGTAGCGAATGCCCCCTTAAACGAAAGAAAAAAACGGGAAAAATCTTACACAAAACAGGCGAGAACAAGTAAACAAATTTATTCTACCCGATAAAAGTCAAATACTATTTCGAAAAATGCCAACGACAGGTTTCTACGGCACCGTCCTTCGGCTACACAAAAAAATGAACAAACCAACTAACAACACCGTCCAGAAGCCCAGCTCAGCAGTAACTTTGCCAGTGGGAGAACAGACAAATCCTGTCACGAGCAAGCGTACAAAACTATACATTTTCCCCGCACTCTGTATCGTTTGGGAAAACTCCTAACCGTACTATCATGGGTCGTTTGTTTGTTATCTTCCTCTCTTCTCCTTCTTCATATTGCCAAAGACTGCAATGAAAAGAGACCAATCCGGTTGGAGCTCGGCGGATGTGGAGTCCTGGGCAAACAGAGGAAGAGCCGAGACTCGTCCAAGCAATTCTACCAACCTAGATCCAACTTTTGGAGTTACATCCTCTACTAACAAGACCAGGGGAAAAACATAGTGGAAGGAGGACGGCGACGCATGCCATCCAAGTCTTGCACAAAAAATAAAGGATGCAACCGAACGAAGCAACGAAATTACCATCAGGGAAAATAGCAAATCCTTTGGCTTTTTCCTCTTCTTGACCCGCCTCACGTTTACATAAAGGATGAATTTTCCGCTGCCGAAATCCGGGGAACATTGTAACGAAAATTCGGAGATCCCTTTCGTTCTCTTCCATCATCAAAGACTCCCGCCATCGCGGCCACCCTCCAGCCACTGCACACAGATAAGCAACGACGGTGGCGGCTTTCCGTTCCGTCGCTTCAAAGGATCTGCTTCGTCTTCTACTTGACGGAGAGATCTTGTTTCCTTCATCGGATTTCGTCCGGGAATCTATTTGCACATCGAAACGAATCATCAAATCCTGACTGGAGCATGAGGAGAAGCTATTTTCTGTTAAAACACGAAATTCAAGGGTCCTACAATTGTTTGAAACGGCAGCGTGGCTGCTCCCTGCATTCGAACATCGTCGGACCCCTTGCACCGAATAGGGCTTCTATATTTGTTATATGGATATGTATATACACATCTGCCCAGAATAGTACGATGCAGCCGCCACAACGCCACCGACGATTGAGCTGCGACGTATGGTTGGGTCGGAAACGCAACGATCCCAGGGACGCAAAAGGTTAATGCACCCCTAAAAAATTGAAATGTTCCCCGAAAATGCACAGCCACGCTTCGGTGCAGGCTCTGGGCTCTGGTGGTTGGGAAAGCATTCGAGCGAACACGGGCGGCGGCGTCACAACAGACGACGACGACGACGAAGGTTTCTAGAAATTTTCGTGTAATAATAAAAGTCCGCCCGCTCCCCCTTCCCCACAGCAGCATGACAGTTAACGAAAGGATGGTGGTGGTACTGGTGGAAGCAGGAGGCGTAAAGCTTTCTTAGCTTTCCTTGCGAACTAACATCTTTACTTGTATTCTAGTCGTGTTTTGCGCTTCAGTAGCAACTTGGCATTCAGCAGGATTGGGAAGTTTTGCAAAACACGGACGAATAAGTTTTAGTCGTCGGTGTGGGTGGGGGATGATGGTGGTAATGTGGGGAGAGTCTCTGTTGCCACGGATTTTCACTCTCAACCGAAACGAAACCGAAAGGAACAGACAGGAATACTTTAGCCTAGCGAAGGAGGAGGGACGACGTAAAAGGGCTTAAATAAAACAAATAAACACAAATTGTAGGATCATGCAGCCCTGCATGGGGCCGGAGAGCCGAATCGAAGATGTAGCGATGCGGAGTAGAGATGCTGCTTTGAATACCCAAAACTAGGGGAAAGCGTGCACATTCCCGAAAGCATATCAGAAGTCCCGAACGGATGGTGCGGAGAATGAACATCGTCGGACGACGGCATGTTTGAACAATAAATTTAGCAAACGCTATTACAAGCCATTTTACAGCGTCTGCATTTTTAATGCTAGCTCCCCTCACTTGGTGCGGTCGAGCGTCTCTCCCAAAGGCTGGACGGGAAAATATGGTGTCATTTTTAATGCAATTTTAGTTTTTTTTTCCGTTCCACCGAAGCGGAACGTATCCGAGAAAGCTTGCGATTAGGAGTAGGTCGACGACCGATTACAGTTACTGATGAAGGTTAATTTTTAACTGCAAACATTAAGATCCTTGCGGTACTGCCTATAACTCATATAAGTTTCATAATGAAAAACAGCAATCCGAGAAAAAACGCTATTCAAAATATATTATTTCCGCTGAACCTTGTTTCGATAATTTTCGAGATATATCCTTTAAAGTGGGTCAAATTTTAATTGTGTGTTAGGGCGAATGACCCATCGAGGTTAACGTCCCAATAAATAATAAACAATACAACAATTGTGTATTGTGAATTGATTGTGGCTCTCAAAAAAATCCATAATATAACTCATTATTTACGAAAACTCACTCTTATGGGCAAGACTAATAGGATAGATAAATTGGTCTATTTTTGCCTTTTGTTTTTTGTCACTTGTTGACTCGACACGGCCTAGTACTTTGACATAACTGAGCCGTGGGTCTTTTATAATTTTAGCAATATGTAAAAATAAAAAACAACTTTCAAAATACCTGTCAATCGAGTTTTGTTGTCGCAGTCTGCTACTGCGTGTTGAGATCCCTTTCCTTGGCGGTGAAACATTAGCTGCGTGGACCGCAGTAGGTTTGGTGTCATCTAGTCTGCTTTCTCTTGTGTTTTCGTTCACGTTCATATCGTCATCGAGTCTGCATTCATGTTACTCACTGTCGGATGTTGTTTCTTGTGCTAACTGTCGCTGTTGTAAATCCTCCTTGATCGGTATTTGTTTCTTTAGTAGTGGTGTTGGTTGTTGGTTTGGAGGCATTTGACGTAATTGATGTTACTTCGGTGTTGGTAATGGCTGTTGGTTTAGTGGTGCAGGCTGCAATGGTTGTTGAATTAGTGTTTGTAACTGTTCGATTCACAGTCGTTGTTTTAGCAACCAGTTGTGATTTAGCATACGGTTTTAGTAGTAACAGATGGACTTTCCTTAGCTGCCTCTGCGCATGGTTTGCTGCGCGGTGGTAAAGAATGCCAATTTAACAAGAATTTTAAGCTTTTACTATAAGTAAATAAATTCGCCTTAATATGGCTTTGTGAAAGTTTTCGCAGTTTATCAACCTCTTCTTTTTGTAGATGCAAATATTAGGGTGGTTCAAATTTTACCAGATTAAAAGATTAACTTTTAAATCATTCTACTAGAGCCACACTAGAGATGGCATGGTTTAAATTTTTTCGAACCCAAACGCGACCAAAACCCGAGAGTTTGAAAAACCCGAGCCCGAAATTATAAAGTTTGAAAAACCAGACCCCGACCCGAGCCCGAACATATTAAAATTGAAGAACCCAAACCCGGCCCTAACCCGAGAATTTCAAAATTAGAAAACCCGAACCCGACACAAACCAGAAAACTTATGATTTGACCATCCCGATCCGAACCCGACTTATTAATATGAAGAATCATTCAAAGATCTCGAAGTTTTTTTTAATTTTAGGCACCCGAGCTAGATCCTAGGCTCATCCAAGAATGATAGAAACACTCGAAACAGAAAAAGCATCATACGCGTCTAGTTATAGCCTATGACAAAACAAAATTACTGGCGGGTGGAATTCGCATTTATATTTACTATTATTGAACGCCGAGTTTGTAATATTCTGATAAACTTATAAATCGTCGATATCTTCGCCTTAGAACATCAGCGGCTGCTCGATCATTGGGCCATATGCGCGACTTCCAGAGGGGTAAGATCGTAGAAATTCATATATTTTCATTCAGAAATCCGGATCATGCAACGGCCCAGCCCAGGACAACCTGACAGAAAGTGTTTGTTTCATATGTGTACCACTGACTTGATAGTGGCGCCAGTATACCATCACCATATGAGTGCTATCATTGTTCATGACATTCTAAATTTCTACTCGCTTTGATTTTCTGTACGCAATAGCCGAATTTCAGGTGTTTACTTCGATCGCGGCCTAAGTATCGGCTTCAAAGTATGTCGAAATTCATACTCCATAGTGGAACCCGACCCGAGCCCGATAAGTTTAAATTTATAGAACCCGAAACCCGAACCCGACCATCTCGAAGCCATACCATCTGAAGTTATAGAAAGACTAATTTTAGAAGTCTGCTTATGACTTGTAGGCATTATACGGCATAATTTTCATTTTACAAAAACTTAAAAAGGGTTAAGAGGTTT
The DNA here is from genome assembly GCF_030247195.1 of Topomyia yanbarensis. Classification (NCBI taxonomy): domain Eukaryota; kingdom Metazoa; phylum Arthropoda; class Insecta; order Diptera; family Culicidae; genus Topomyia; species Topomyia yanbarensis. The sequence goes on along the minus strand of NC_080672.1, from coordinate 402,231,651 downwards.
CTTGGTGTTTCTTAACGGGTGTTCAATAAAAATGAGCGCGATTTCAATACCTTTCTGCAATAAAAGTAAAGAGCGTATTTTTTTACTCTCAAAGATAATTGCTCTCTGGACTTCCTAGAAATGGGTGGCATGTTTCTTTTCGCTCGGGTGCTGTCAGTTCAATCGAAGATGGCCTCGAAACACGTGAGCGTGTTGTACGGTTTTACGGAACACATGGTCATCTTGGAAAAAAATTTACGGTAGACCACTTTCGTGACGAAAACGTGCCCGTGAGTACAGTTTACCGGATCCTGGCATTCCTGAGCGTGTAGAGGAAGGCCGTCAGCGGCCGTCCAGCGAAGATAATGACGAAGAAGAAGTAAGCGTTGGAAAATATGTTCGACAACAAGGACGGAACGAGTTTGCGTGACGCCGGCCGAAAATATGACTGCTCCCATACCTTGATTCACCGAACCCTCAAGATGGAGGACATAATCTGTCGGAAGAAGACTCGGTTCCCCGAGTACAAGGAAGAGCAGATAGTGATCGTGAAATCGCATTGTCGGTGGATGACGAAGAACTACCGCGGGACGTCGTTCGTGCTGGACGACGAAAGTTACTTTCCGCTCTCAAAGACCTTCCAGGAAATGACAGCTACTATTCCAGCGACAAAATCGGCCACAACCCCCTCCCCCCCCCCCCCTTCGAAGTAAAATATAAGTTTAAGCATAAATTTGAAAAAAAAAGTTATGCTGTACATCGCCATATCGGACAGAGGGATTTCAAAGCCGTGGTTCAAGTCGAGCGGTCTGGCCATCAATAAATAAGTGTACCAGAAGGAGTGTCATGAGAAAATTCTTCAGCCGTTCTTAAAGAAGTATGATGCGGATGGAAAGTACGTCTTCTGGCTGGACAAGGCGTCTTCCCATTACGCCAAGAAGGCGCTAGAGTATCGATCAGAAAAAAAATACCGTACGTGCCGAAAGTAAGAAACCCGACCAACTTGCCCCAGTGCCGTCCCATTGAGGATTTTTTTTTCGGCTCCCTCAGTGCCCTAGTGTACAAAAATAATCGACGGGGCAAGGATACGAAGCAGTTGGCCACCAGGATCCGGATTTTTTGTTTGTTTTTTAACTACATGACTGAAAAAAATTGACCCTTGGTAATATGTTTAAATTATTTTCACGGCGGTCAAAATAAAAAATATAGTTTGGTTCTCACAGTAAAATTTCACACTTTGTGAAACTGATCTATTATTTAAATAGTGGGTAGGGTTCTGATTCTATTAAAATCTAAAAATTAACTGTTTAATGGTTCGGGGTAGAGTTTCGCCGTCTTGCCAAAAATTGAAAAAAAAAATTTAAATTTAGAATAATTTTGTTGTCTAAGACACTGGATCTCTATGTCTTGTGCCTTTCATTTCACAGTAAAGTAAACAAAAAATAGTGTTTCTGAAAACAAATGGTTTTGTTTATATAATTTTTCCAGTTTTAATCTTTGTAAACATAACTTTAGAAATACTTTCAGATATTTTGAAAGAGAATAGGTTGTCTCCATAGACTGAACGTCTAGCTTTTTTCGGTAGAAAGTTATTTAAACTTTTTACTAAAAATACACTAAATTAGTTATTGGAGAGACGTTTCGAGTTCCTCTCAACAGAATCCGACAGTAACTTAGGGATAGGACTAAGCTAGTACCAGATTGACGCTTTGGAATTTGCGTTTCCAATATTCGGTTAATACCTACCTAACTGAAAGTTTTTACCTAAATTTTCTCCACTAAGGAAAATTCAGCATGGTAAAAATAAACTATTGAATATTGCAAGATATAAAAAATGTCGACTTGCCATGTTTTGATGATGTATACCACAAAATATATTTCATATGGCAGAAACGGAAATAGCTGAGTAATTGGTGTATATTATTCGCACTAAAAGAATTCTCAAATTGCCCAAAGGTTACTTTAGTGTAAATTAAAACTACAAAAGTTATTTAAATAAATCCGTTTTTGAAGGAACACGCTAAAGTTTGCACTTGGATTTCTCCTGCAATGGAAGGTATTAAAGATAGAGCATACGTCTCTTCAGCAAATTTGTCTAAAATGTGTTGTTCTACAACTTCATTGAAGTCAGCTGTGCTCTTCCTCGCAACGTAAAAATGTTTAATTTTAAAGCGTGCTAAAATTAGAACCACCCTAGCTTATGTTTAACCCTCAAAAAGGCAACCGGGTCCCAGAGGCCCGGCACGTTACAATTTTTTAGTTACAAAAAAATGTGTATGCAGTATAAGCTTGGGCATGGAAATTTTGATAAGTAGCTTTGAAATCTATAACAAAAATAAAGAATTGTGAAATTTTCATCGATGGAGTGATGCGCAGCTATGTTTGAATTTTTTATATGCACAAAAAGGCAAACCGGGCCTGGCAGGCCCGGTGTGCATGCAACATTTACTAGGAATACCACGGGTTTTATACATTAATATTTATCCAACATTTTGAAGAGTTCATCTTCAAATTAGCAGGATTTTTTTTCATGTTTTGATTGATTTTATCTTTTTACATTTTCTTAAAAGAAAAAAATCTTGAAAGTTTGAGCGAATTCTATACATTTCATTTATAAGAAATGTAAAAATAGCATACGATAGTGACGTGTGTCATATTTTTTGGGTAAATACTTTTATGTCACCCACTGTGGTCTACTTGACAATTATTTGGATACAACATAACCTAACTCTGTCGTTATTGTCTATTCTTTGTGTTATAGTTGTCGTAATTATTCAAATTGTAGGATCTAAAAGCAACAAAAAAATTAAATGGCTATAAAACGATATGCCCATGTTTTCAATCGTCTCAAAGAATCTGAAATAATGGAAGAAATTCGAGCAAATTCAACAGCAGATGATGCCGAAGCTGATATGCTAAGCGAGGAAGAAGATGCGAATGATATTGCTTCCGACAATGAATCTGATACAGACTGGGAAGAAGAATCTAAATATGTAGGGGAGAGAGGGTAACAGTGGATCAGCAGGAACTATGAAACATTCGCAATAAAATCACAATGCATGATCGGAATCGTCTAATTCCCTCATATTTCACAATTTCTAATTCTTTACACGTGTTGCTATATTTTGGAAGAGATCTGATAACTCTATCTCTTTTAATGGATATTTGTTTGTTTTGTGATAGCCAGAGTAAATTTGCAATGATAAACATTATTCCATCTTTATGAATTACCATTCATTGAATAAATGTTTAGTCTATTGCTATTTATTGCAAATTTTATGCTCAACATTTGCCGCGAACAAAGTTTTTTGGTAACTACTCATGGTTCTGTGTGATTTCACAATTTTCATGAATAGACCCATTGGGTAACTGTGAAACGATGGCGTATGGGGAACAGTGATTTTTGTTTGTTTTTGTGGTCTGTCTCAAAATGTCAATGGGTTCCGATTTTCCACACTAAATACTACTCATATAGTGCAAAATTAGTAAATTTGGCCAAATTTTGTAGAAATTGTCTCTTATTTCAGGATTGCAGCTAATATGCATATATGGTGGTTCGATGTTACGCGATGATATAGTGGATTCTTTCGTAAACAAACGATTTTCGCCTCAATATAACTTTAATTCAAAGCGTTAGGATCATTCTTCGTCAAAACAAAAGAATAAAATTTATAAGTAGAATATTTCACTATAGACGACATCGTGTTTCATAGTTCCTACCCATGGGGCACACTGATACATTTTACCACCAACTGTTTATTATCCAAAAAATGTTATTTCCCGTGAATTTTACCAGCTGGAAAAAATATATGTATTAGTTAACAACATAGTGGCACTATGTATCACTTTTGATTACACAAATAACATGTATTATCATCAAAATTAAATTGTAGAAAAAATGTGTTTCATTGTTACCCTCTCTCCCCTACTCCGGTTATGCATCAGAAGAAATTAATAGCAACCCAGAAACATTTATTGGTCGTGTTCAAACGAAATGGAGCTCAGAACCAATCGACAGTCGACGTGATCTTCCGAGTACTCACCTTTTGGAAAAAAAATTTGACCTTTTTACATCCATCGCCTTATACACTGAAATCGGGATTTACTGCGTGTTCGTACTCATCATCCTGTAATTCCGGAACCGGAAGTCGGATCAATTAGAAATTCAACAGGAACCAATGGGAATGCTGTACGTTTCATTTGAAACCAAGTTTGTAAAAATCGGTAAAGAATTCGCTGAGAAATAGGTATGACATTATTTTAGGAACTTGGTAAGTTCCCCCGATGCATCAAGAACCGCCATAGCTGGCCAATGTGGTCGAAGTGCCTTCGGTGGGTCATTAATGATCTAGACATGCAAAGCCAAGTAATGTTGCACATATTTTAATATATATTGCATCATTTGGACATCATGGTGGTATCAGTTTCTATGGAAATTTGCAGTGTGATTGTACTCTTCAACACGTAACTCCAGAACCGAAAGTCGGATCAATAAAAAAATCAATAGCGACCGATGGGAAGGCTGCACCTTTCATTTGAGACTAAATTTGTACAAATCGGTCCAGCCACCTTAGAGAAAAATCGGTGAGATTGTTTGGCACATACATACATCCATATATACATACATACACGCACACATACAGACATTTTACGACCTCGACGAACTGAGTCGAATGGTATAAGAGATTTGGCTCGCGCGGGTCTCGGTTAAAAAGTCGAAATTTCGACCGATTGCATAACCTTTCTATATGAGAACGGCAAAAAGGAGCTTGAATTTAGACGGGCCTGAGAGGCCCGGCTTGCCCTTTAATGTTAGGATTTTAGCTTGCCTTCACAAGGGTTAAACGAAAAGTTTGGCCTTGCAAAATACAACAGATTTCTTTAGCATATTATCAGGCTAAGTTATTTAGCTTTAGCAAAAAATAATACTATATTTACCTTCTGTAACACAGGTACAGTGTCGATTCCTGCACGAATAAAACCTCGACTAAAATAAATAAAATTAACAAACTTAAGAAAAAAATTAAAAAAAATAAAATTAATAACATTAGTAGAATTTTTAAATAAAAATAAATAATAAAATAAATAAAGCGATTAATAAAACACAACCAATAAAGTAAATAATATGAATCTGATGAAAAAATTAATAAAAACCAATGAAAGTTGTAATAAATTACTAAATAGTATTTATAAAATGAAAATACTCAAACACAACTAATCCTAATGAACTGATTAAATTTAATAAAATGAACCGCATGGATCCAGTGACTCAAATTAATTATATGAGAAATTAAATTGAGCTAAATAAATCAAACCAATAAACAAATAAATATAAGAACAATTAATAAAACTAATAAAATAAATAATGTCCGATCACTTGGCAAAATACTATTTGGCCGAACGCTATTTGGTCGACTGCTACTTGGCCGAATGAGTCTTTTACCCGAATGGGTCATTTACCTGAATGGGTCATTTGGCCGAATGGGTCATTTGGCCGAATGGGTCATTTGGCCGAATGGGTCATTTGGCCGAATGGGTCATTTGGCCGAATGGGTCTTTTGGCCGAATGGGTCTTTTGGCCGAATGGGTCATTTGGCCGAATGGGTCATTTGGCCGAATGGGTCATTTGGCCGAATGGGTCATTTGGTCGAATGGGTCATTTGGCCGAATGGGTCATTTGGCCGAATGGGTCATTTGGCCGAATGGGTCATTTGGCCGAATGGGTCATTTGGACGAATGGGTCATTTGGCCGAATGGGTCATTTGGCCGAATGGGTCATTTGGCCGAATGGGTCATTTGGCCGAATGGGTCATTTGACCGAATGGGTCATTTGGCCGAATGGGTCATTTGGCCGAATGGGTCATTTGACCGAATGGGTCATTTGGCCGAATGGGTCATTTGGCCGAATGGGTCATTTGGCCGAATGGGTCATTTGGCCGAATGGGTCATTTGGCTGAATGGGTCATTTGGCCGAATGGGTCATTTGGCCGAATGGGTCATTTGGCCGAATGGGTCATTTGGCCGAATGGGTCATTTGGCCGAATGGGTCATTTGGCCGAATGGGTCATTTGGCCGAATGGGTCATTTGGCCGAATGGGTCATTTGGCCGAATGGGTCATTTGGCCGAATGGGTCATTTGGCCGAATGGGTCATTTGGCCGAATGGGTCATTTGGCCGAATGGGTCTTTTGGCCGAATGGGTCTTTTGGCCGAATGGGTCATTTGGCCGAATGGGTCATTTGGCCGAATGGGTCATTTGGCCGAATGGGTCATTTGGCCGAATGGGTCATTTGGCCGAATGGGTCATTTGGCCGAATGGGTCATTTGGCCGAATGGGTCATTTGGCCGAATGGGTCATTTGGCCGAATGGGTCATTTGGCCGAATGGGTCATTTGGCCGAATGGGTCATTTGGCCGAATGGGTCATTTGGCCGAATGGGTCATTTGGCCGAATGGGTCATTTGGCCGAATGGGTCATTTGGCCGAATGGGTCATTTGGCCGAATGGGTCATTTGGCCGAATGGGTCATTTGACCGAATGGGTCATTTGGCCGAATGGGTCATTTGGCCGAATGGGTCATTTGGCCGAATGGGTCATTTGGCCGAATGGGTCATTTGGCCGAATGGGTCATTTGGCCGAATGGGTCATTTGGCCGAATGGGTCATTGGCCGAATGGGTCATTTGCCAATAGATCAACACGCTTAAGCTCCTTAGCACCAAAATTTCTCCTTAACCCTTTCATGCCCAACTTTTTTCTAGTGCATGTAGGATTTTAAAACTGTTTTTCCTTGAAAGCGGTAGGGCCAAGAAACACGAAAAGCTATTTTTCATAAAGGTGCTTCCTTTGCAGTGCTAGAAGCTGCTCAATTTTTACCTTCCAATACTCAATACAATTCTCCTAGAATATTTACAATAGTCCACTTGCGTGGAAAACGTAGCCAAAGGCACTCTAAATTGATAAGTTTTGCCAGTTTTCAATAATATTGCAACATAACGAAGATATATGAAAAATTCATTTTTCGTCGTCAACGTAAACTGTCCCTGCTCCTATGGAATGTAATCAGACTAACTGCAATAACTTCAGTTCTAAAGCTGATCCTTGTAACTGTTAATACTGAAATGAAAGACAATAGTCACATTTATTAGCGTTACTTGTTTTTGTGAGCAAATCTTGCCTCAATCAAAAGTTATAGCTATTTAAAAACGCTGTTGTCCACAAACGCATGGGCATGAATGGGTTAAGGAGAAACAGGTATTTGGTTATGTGAATAACTTTTTCCGTTACTATTTTGATTTAAGTAAGCCATTTTATTTGGTTTTAATTGTTCGTTGAAAAGATGATATTGTGAACGGGAACGTCTCCATCGGTAGAATCGAGCTGACGCATCTTTGTATCGAGCAAACTGATTTATTTGCTTATTGCGTGTTTTATTGGACCAACTAAGGAATTATTCCATGGAGTATTTCTTGTGTGCGGGAAATACGCATGGTACTGATTGAGTGGAATGGTAGCTTTTGAATCACTTAGTACCTGCGATATCTATTATCAATTTCCATGTTCACTTTATTTCATCATTTGAGCTATAACATTATAGCTTTGTTTACTGGATTTTCGGCTTTTCGGTTTGTTCTAGTTGGACTGACTGCGAATTTCTGACAGCTTATTAAACTCAAATGCTTTTTGCATAATTCGATCATAGAAACTACAACCGATGATTTTTGGTTTTTGAACAAAGATTAATTAATACATTATTTCAGCAAAATTATCCATTTGATTAAATTACATCGTAAAAGTAAGTAACTAGTTGGTGTAATTATTTAGATAACTGTCACGAACTTTTATTGAAGTCGAACTTCTAATGCGGCACCCGCGATTACCCGCAATCACACTACACTCATTCGAAACTTTTTTTTTTTTATTTTCTCTTGAAAATGAGTCTGTAGTGCTTTTACGGAAACTTGTGATAAGCAGTCAAAATTAAAAAAAAATCAGTGGAGACGAATTCGAGCGAACAGAGTGGTTTTTAGACTGTGACAGTATTAAGACTGTTTGAAATTCACATATTTTTAACCTATTGAAACATGTCATAAAATTTTCGTGGCACTTTTTCTTGTTAACTTACGCAGCAACTGTCAAATTGAAAGAACACAATTGAGTTCTAGTCATCAGAATTTACCCAACTAAAATAAGATATTTTTTTAATTAACCGTGTGGGCAAAAAATGAATATTAAATTATATTTCACGTAAGATATGAAATAGACACCCTAAGTTACTTAAAACACATTATTCAAAACTTTGCGAAAAAAAATCGATAATAACCCTGTTGATTAGTGAATACAATTAAACATTACAGCAAGTCAACTAAAAAATTTTAAATTACAGCAAGTCAGCTAATTTTTTTTTATTTTTTCATAAAAAGTGGTCAAACTTATGCGAACATATGTTATTTAACCCGTTAAAACAAAATAACAATTTTTGCAGTATCATAATGAGATGTAAATCAATTCGTTTCAACATTAAAAATAATAAATTAAGTACACTATAATTACTAATGAAAAAAGCGTACCGCGTAATGATGAAATACTTTTTTCTGAGCCACCCTAATCAGTGGTAAAGTAATTTCAAATATATTTTGTAAATAAAACAGGAATTCGGCGTACACAGATTTCTTTGTAAGAATTATAAATTTTCGCGTTAGAATTATTATGCTTTAAAGGTTTTTTCTAACAAACGATAATATCAAAAACGTTTCAGTGCACGGAAATAATCATTCAAAAATTCAATGAAAATTTTCGACAAAAAAATATTTTTGAGCCACCCTAATGAATATTTAATCTGTATTTTTAATATGATTTCATATCAGAAACAAATTCAGAGTACCAAAATTACGACAGCCGGCTGCCCGGAGTTGAAGTTGCCATTTTTGCGAATTGAGAATTTCGGAATTAATTCATCAGACGATAAATATATCATAAATTCTCGGCATCCGGCTGCCCAGAGAAATAAACACATGATTACACTACTGAGTGTTCTAGGCAACTCGCGTCACTTATTAAGGTGAATCGTGATTTGTGTAACTTCCCATGGAGATGCTGAGATAAGTATACACGTTCTTTATAGCGACGTTCATTACACCAACACTCATTTCCTTCACCGATTACTGTAAGCATATGGCCGTCACCGATATGCAAATTTCAAAGTATCGAACGCTCGAAACGTGTACAGTAGAGTGACAAGAAAAAGCGATAATATGATGCATGCAGTGCCACCTAGCGGCGAAAATGTGAGCTAGAGTGTAAATTATCGAAAAATCCCATTAAAATTTTAGGCACATTGATCCGGTAGCTAGACTTGTCCGATTTGCTTCAAATTACTCCTGGTAGGACTAGGAATCGACTCAGGGGCGGGCCGATAGGGGTCATTTTTTTCTTGTCACTCTAGTGTACAGTAATGGTGGATACAACTACTCTCAGGTTCCATTCGTTGGTTTTCTGTGCAATTTCTCTAGTTGTGGTCAAACACCGAGTAGCAACTACAAATTGTCCGGTCATCATACTCATGCTTAGAATCTGACACTAACAGAAAAACCGGATTAATTTAGCGCCGAGGGGCGGGCATAGCGCAGTTGGTAAATCCGTTGTCTTGTACGCTGCTCATCTGGGTTAGATTCCCATCCCCGCATTGAGTTGGAAATTTTTCAAAAAGATATTTTTCTAACCCGAAAAAGGGGCTAATGAACCTAAGATTGTAAATAAAAGAAATAGTGCTGGATTGACACTAGATTCAAGACGGAAATATAATTTGTGTTCCGAAGTGAACGACTAGTTAAACATTCAAAAATTACAAATATTAGTGTTCGCTCAGTTTTTATCCTTAGGAAGAAATATAGAAACCTATGTCTCCTAGCACTAATATTCGGGTTTTAAAGCTTCAACTGTGCTCGATGTCCAAGCTTCATGTATATAGTACAACATACCTTAAAACAGTTTTTCAAAACTATCTTTAAATTTAACTTCTATTCAAATACTCCCAGAAACGGACACGCCCAACATCAAAAATTCTCGAAACCCGGGGAATACCTGCTAACCGGAACTTTCACATCGAACTCCTCCACGTGCAGCGAGAAAAAAACACGCCTCCAACACAGACCAGAAGTTGTGAGATTCCTTGTGTGGAGGAGGGAGAACTCAACCAAAAACCGATTCCAAGAAAAATCTCAGGCAACTGTTGAATTGAAATGTCTTCCCCAAGCTCTGAGGATTCGCCTTTGCCTCTCTCTGTTTTGCCTATGTTTTTTTTGCTCCTCCCAAAGTGTGCGATACTTGTTACCGTTCTCGGAATCCGGAGCCCCCCACCTTGCTTGGAAGCACAGCAGCATCGTCGTTCTCTTTAGAAAATGCAACCGAGCAAGCAGCCAGTAATAGAAAACAACCAGATGAGCAATCTTGATGGGGAGGGTGGGGGGTTGGATCCTGCCGCCAGCTCCCCCAGGGTAGACTGATGTTTTTTCACATGCTATAATAATAATAATAATAATAGCATTAATAATAATGATATTCCTTTCTGTGACGTGAACTTCATTGTGCTATAACGGGAGAGTTCGGAAGGCGGCGTCGACGGCGGCCAGGATCTTGCATGGATCCGTCTTTATTTTTATTTCATTTTGGTGTCTCCGAAAAATGTGCGAAATTTGCTCGATTCTATGCAGGTAGCTGCCTAGCATTTTCATTTTCTGCGGATCCGTCCTGGAAAGGTTAGCCTGACTTGGCGATGGAGCAAAAGATGATTCCGATATCTATTGGATTGGGTGCTCTCATACGCACGCATTGGCTGCTGAAGGCAGCGAGACCGGGTTGACGTGGTTACTGATATGGGGAGTGTGAAATGGGTCCTGGCAGGCTACGTTACAACGGCGTCGAGACGGCTGCCAGGAGATCAACGCGATACGTGAATGGGGATATTGAATGGAGCTTATAATAAATATGATATGTTTGCTGGAGTGGGTATTAGACATTAGCAAGAACATTATCACCTAATTGTGATTTTGAATAAGCTCTCACCGGTATATAACAGAAGAGTCAAATTGGATTTATTTACCTGCGGATTGAGGAGTAATTGGGGAAATATTGACACTGCGTGAATCTTCCCAGAAACTGCCGGTAGGTAAGCTTCTATCTTTAATTAATTGTATGTTTTCTGTGGGAACATTTCTGGAACTCATCCCACGAAAAAAATATTTAATAACACGACAGATTTGAATCACAACGTACAGCTCGCTGAGTCAGTGAACCTCAATCGTGGAAAAAACGATCAGAAATTAATTTTCATTCAACATACTCTGCAACGAACATCTTTTAAATGGCTTATCCCGGAAATTAATGCTATAAGAGTTCGAAATTAATTGCTCTTCAGGTAAAGCTCTCCTCCACAGCCAGTTTTCGACAGGAAACGGGGGAAAATGGAATGAAAATGATCCTTTTCAGTTTACTACCTTCCAAGCGAAACCGCAACCATCTCGCAGGGATGATGTAATTTAATTAATCCTTTCCGCTTACATTTCGCCTCACACCAAAACGAACAGCAAAAGCTGTTCCAAACACTCCCACATTTTCCACATTTTAAATTTCCACACCGTGATGGAAGAAAAATCAAGTTAAATAGAATTCACCCCTGTTTTGCTTCTGCTATATTATCGCTTTTTTCTTCTTTTCGTGTTTTTTACTCCCTGCTCCACCAAAAAAGGAAACTCAATTCCAATTCCGCTACTGCTGCTTGGAAAAGTTAAACAAAGAAGCAACAATATCTATGAAGCAGCAGCAACCAAGCAAATATTGACTCGAATACGATTCACGGAATTTTTGACCATACAGCTGAGCTGATTCCTTTGTACCGGCTCGGTTCTTTGGATCGGAAGATCATCATCAACAGCAAAGGACGGAGCTGAATTTAATTTGATTAAATCGAACGAACAATCGAACAGAGAACTGGTATTAATCGGCATTGAGTGTGATTGGTTGGTGGGAAAGGGGTCGGTTGAGGGAAGTGGGGGAATCTGATTTTTAACGGGGTTTTGCTAGGAAGAATGTTCGAACATATTGGATCTAAGCAGCTGGAACTATAATACAATTGATTGTGTAGCAAATAAGCGAATGACAATTTCTTCCCTTTTCCGAAAGAGGCTCAATTTCGTAGATATCGTAGCAGAAATTTACCATTTTGGTTTGTCATATGAAAGCGCAAGGTGATCTGGTCTTTCCCCAAATGTAATATTTTGGTACCCTTTTAATTCTAAAATTTATTTAATTTTAATGGATGTAGACTGGCTTCACTTAAACTCGCTTTAAACAGAAGGTGGCGGGGAATTGTTATTGTACTTTCCTATATTCATTGTACCTGTAGCTATGAAAGTTTGGCTATTTCAGTCGTAAGTGCAAATTACTTGCCAAACACAAATATTTATTTTTTTGTTAGTGGTAATACCTCTGTAAATATCTACAATGCTGAGGCATTTTTTGCCCCTACATTATTAAAAGCTTGTACTGAAACCTGTTTAACCCTTATTTTTTCAAATTTTCTGAAAATTGTCTAACAGTTTTAATACGTTACTATGATAATTTTGAGATGGTTTTCGCAATGTTGTTTTAAAACAACATTGCGCATTTAAGGGTTAAAATATTCTTAGATGAATGATAGTGGGTAATTTCACACAATTTACATTTATTAAATTTTCGTTGCGCTGCGTTTTGGCATGTAACCATTGAACAATGAAAAATATAGATAAATGAGTAAAATTAATAAAATGAATGATCTTAGTGAAGTAAATAAAAAATAAACTAAATACAATATATACGCGAACGGAGGTCTTAGTGGAATGTACGTAATGGTTCAAAGGTTTTCTTCCATTTAATTCCACTAAACATAGTGGAATTAAATGGAAGAAAACCTTTGAAACATTTAACTAAATACGATAAATTAACTGAAATGGGCGAATAAAATTATGGGAATGAAAAAGAAGAATACCACGAATTTAGTAAACAATATGAGTAAAACGAATTATAGCCTGATAACGTTTGACAAATTGGCTCATTAGTTATACATTACAACCTTAAACACGCTGTTTACAGTGACAGTTTTTGAATTAAAAATTTTGTCTATATGAACGATGAAAAAGTTGATGTTCGGCTACATGATCTGGCACCGTTTATTAGCAATGTTTTCATAGAAAAATTCATCCCGCAATTCGGAGAAGTGAAATTTGTTACTAAAGACACATGGATAAATTGCTTCACACCTATCGCCAATGGTGTTTTTGTAGTGAGAATGTTGGGCCGACTAATTTCTACATGGTCCGAGAATGGAAAAAGGAATGCGGTCCTATTATGCATACTACTCTTTGCACATTTAAAAGCTGAATTAATAGTGCCAGTTCGGTGATCAGGCTGCTCAATACCATCCTCAGAAACCACTACGCAAAATTAACCTACTTACTATTATCTGAACTGCAATAAGTAATACTTATGGTTGCTGTTTCGGTTATAATGCCAACTGCGAAAACTGCATCCAATACCTCTAAATTAACAGCCGGCACTATCAGCGAGTAAGCGAAAGACGACGGGTTCACACTCGTTACCTCTAAAGTGCGAGTAACTTTCAGGTACGGAATCTGCTTTGTGGTATTTTTAAGGAAACGGGTGCCTAGATTAATTTAATTCCAGCAGAGCTCAACGTACGGATTAAAACACAGGTTTTGCTAAAATATATGTTGGTTACCCGTCGGTTGACAGATCGTCAGTACTCTTAACTATATTATTATGCCCAATAACATTATAGCCGTTTCGAGAAGTAGAGAACGAGTCTACCATAAAACCACCCACGAAAACGTTCGGACAAATGAGACCTGTCACTTGTGACTTAGCACTTTAGGTCCAATATGGAGGCTTGTTGACCGTCACACGTAAAAATCTAACAACTTAATATTTTTTTTGTAAAACCAATTAATGTGCATTATAACGCCTTGTGCGATTTCCATCGAGGTTTTGTGCGTAAATAATGCTGTTCTACCCAATTACATCGTAACCATTGGCCGCCGAATTTTGTCACACCGAGCTCCACGGTCCCAGAATTCCATCATCCCCTATTATGGTCAATAACCGATTTCCATTACTTCGAGTTCTACAGCCACAAATTTCATTATTCTGAATTCCATTACCCCCGAATGTTACCCAATCTGCCTTAAATTTCATCGCGGACAGCAAGCCTAATTTTATTCTTCCTTCTTTACTACAAGAGCTGTTCTTCATAGGCCACGAACTGGTTTCTTAAATATCTTATTCCAAATTGAATTTTTTTACTCTACAGTTTGTAGACTGAACTGAGCTTTCTCTATCAATACTCAACCTGTTTTAAGCTCGAATTTTAAAATTTCCCTTTTTTGCGTAGTAAAACAGTTCAAAATAGTGCATTTCTACTAAAATTAAGTAAAAATATGTATGCAACTTTACTGAAAAATTTTTAGATGCTTTTAAATTTTTTTTGAAGATTTAACTAAAGTTTCTAATATTTCAATAAAGTTTAACGAAGATTTTACTAATATTTTATTGAAACTTTTCTAAAATCTCGCTAATTTTTCTAAAATTTTATTGGAAATGTTGTAAAATATTTCTAAAAATGTTGTAGAATATTTCTAAATTGTCTTTAACAGAGAATAATTTTTTTTTAAATCTGACTATAATTTTCCTGACAATTTCCAATATTTTAAAAATTCATTTATTTTATTAGAATTTAACGAAGATTTTATTAAAATATTATTGATACTTTGCTAAATTATACTAAAATTCTGCAAATATTTCGGAAAAAAATTACTAAAATTTATCTGATGCTTTCTAAAATATTACTAAAATTTAAGTTAAGTTTAACTATAATATTACTGAAGTTATAGTTAAATATTTCTAAAACTTTTCTAAAATTGCATTTCAGCGAATATTTATTGATAATTTGTTGAAATTTCCCTATTTTTTCTACAAAGTCTTGTTAAAATACGTTAACTTTGATTTTACTCAGATTTTACGAAATATTTTCTGAAACCATCACAAAATTTTTGTGAATTTTTTCCAACACTTTTCGAAAATATTATTAAAATTTTATAAATACTCTAACTAATATATCACTAAAAAATTTCTTCACGCTTTTGTACTGAGTACACGTTGCTCTCAAAAATCAGAGAAATGGTCTCTAAGCACTAGCGGCTGCTAGTTCAGTGAACCTTTTACGTAATTTTCGGAAGGATAAGTTTTACTAAAGTTTTGTTAAAATTCTACTAAAGTTGTTGTGAATTATTTCAAAAAATTTTCTAAATGGTACTTAAATTATGATAACATTTCGCTAAAATTGTATTAAAGTTTTCCCAGATTCAAATTAATATTTTCTTGTTAATTTTATAATTGTATTGCGGTTCTGCGAAGATTTTACTAGGATACTGTGATTGTACTAAAATTCAGCTAATATTAAAGTAAAATTTCTTTGGAAATTATCTAAAATTTTAGCAAAACTTTAGTTTTACCAAAATTTCATTGAAATTTTACTGAATTTATTGTGAAGTATTTCTAAAGCTGTTCAGTGTTCCTAAAATTTTACTACAATCTTGCAAAAATTTCAGCAAACATTTTCAAAAAAATTAAAAGCTTAACTAAAAAATTTCTATTCCCTAATTTTCTAGAATTAAATTAAAATATCACAAATATTTTATTATTAATTTACTGAAATTTTGCTAAAATATTACTAAAACATCCTAGATTTTAACAAAATTTCGCAAAAAATTTTCTAGAATCTTGCTAATTTTATATTAAATTTTACAAAAATTTCACAAAAACTGCACTAAAATTTGTCTGAAATTATTGTAAAATTGTACTTAAGTTTGTTTTTTTATTTATTTAATACTAAAATTTTATTAAAAGCTTGCTGCAATTTTTTAAAATATTCCAAGATTAAACTGAATTTTCTTAAGGTGCTACTAATATTTAAGCAAAATTTCACTAACATTTTACTTAAATTTTACTACAATATTACTTAAATTTTTAAAATTTTGTTGAAATTGTAAATTTTTCAATAATTATTTCTAGACTAAAGTGAAACTTTTGTAATGAACTTTGAAATGTTTTTCAAATTTTCGAGGTTTTTTTTTAAATTTTTATTAAAATGTTACTATAAGTTTATAAATTTCATTAAAATTTTATTAAAATTCAACCAGCATTAAAAAAAAATTTCACCAAATTTTTTTAAAAAACTCTAAAATTTTATTAAGTTGAAGTTATTAAGTATTAGATTAAGTTTACTGAAATAATTACTATGCTACATAGTATGAAATAATTATTCAAAATTTTACCAAAAAATTTCTATTTAATATTAAAAGTTTGTTAAAAATTTTCAAAGATTTTATTGCTGACATTTTACTAAAATTTTACTTAAGTTTACTACAATTTTAGTTATATTTTTAGAAGTTAACTGAAATGATTATAAAATCTTTTGATTTTTTTTTAAATTTTCCAAGATTCACTTGATGTTTAATAAAATATCTCCAAGATTTTTTTAATTTCACTGAAATTTTACTATATTTTTGCTGAAATTTTACTGCTAAATACATTTTCCAAGCATAAGCTTGAATTCTTTTATTTAATTTTTAAAAGTTTCTGAAATTTTTTCGAAGATTTTTGTAAAATTTTCGGAAATTTTACTCAAATTATAATAATATTTAAACAAATTTCACTAAAATATAATTTATATCTTGTTCAAATTTTACCTCAATTTTACTAACTTTATTGCAAAATAATTTTTGAAATTTTTCGAAAATTCAACCAAAATTGTAAAAAAAATTCGTTAATTATTTTCCATAATTTTCCGAGCTTTAACTAAAATTTTTCTAACACTTTCTTTTAAATTTTATTAAAACTTGAGATTTGACTAAAATTTCACTGAAATTTTACATAAACTCTACCAGTTTTAATGCAAATTTCATCAAGATATTAATAATATATTAATAAAATTACACTAAATTTTCGCTGAAGTTTTATTAAAAATTTTATTCGAATTCATTGTAAAATATATCCAAAATTTTCATGAAACTACTCTTAAATGTTACTGAAATGTCAATAAAATCCACAAGTAAAACTACGATTTCACTGCAATTTTCCAAGATTAGACTAAAAACTTTCAAAATAATTCAAAAATTGTTTTAAAATTGTAGGACAATTGTTTAATATTTACTGAAATTTTGCCAAAACTCGCCTAATATTAAACTAAAATTTCAGTAATTTTTTCCTACTATTTCACCAAAATTTCTCAAAAACTTAGCTAAAATTTTGTTTTATTAAAATTTTACTACAAGTTCACTGAAACTACTGTAAAAGATTACTATAATTTTTCCAAAGTTCTACTTAAATGTTCAAAAAAATACTAAAGTTGCGCTTGAATTTTTCTAATCATTTCTTGAATTCAATTAAAATTTTACAAAGATTGCGATAAAATTTTACTTAATTTTTTTAATTCCACTAATATTCCCGCTTAAATTTTACTGACATTTTATGGAAAAAAATTAAAAATATTTCTACAATTTTCCAAGATTAAATCAAAGTTTTTCTGTTTAATTTTAAAAGTTTATTAATTCGAAGACCTTTCAAAATTCAAGAAGTTTTCTAAATTTGTAATTTATTGTAAAATATTTATAATACATATTTGATTTTTTCCTAAATCTTGCTGAAGTTTCACTTTTTTTTCTAAATTGTCCAAAATTACTTAAAATTTTTCTAATTGCTTATAAAATGTTATTAAACATTGTTGAAGATTTTACTAAAATTTTGCTGTAATTTTACCAAAAATTCTCGCTAAAAGTTTTATTAAATTCAAACTGAATTGATTGTACAATATTTCGAAAAAAATTATAAAACTTACTCCAGTTTCACCAAAATTTCTAATATTTATTTATAAAATTTCTAAATAACCCTAAGATCGCTTAAAAATTTTAAAAATGTTAAATGTTTAATAATCTTCGTATTATTACACATTTAGGCACTGAAATTTTTATCAAAATTCTACCAATGTTCAGCTAAAATTTCAGTAACAAATTTTCTAACATCTCGTTAAAATTTTTCTAAAATTCTATTTAAGTTTCATCAAAAATTTTCTAAAATTTTACTGAAATTATTGTAAAATATTTGGAAATTTGCCCCAAAGTTCTACTTAGGGTAAAGCGCTAATTTTGGCTCTATTAGGGTGGGTGCCACACTATTCCATTAGTTTTTCGGCCTACAATGAATGGAATGCATATTAATATTAATCAACATGCTTGCTTCGTTCATAAGTACCACTATTAGACCAAAAATGGCAAGAAAACAGTGAAGTACCCGTGTTTCAATGCAGTGAAAACTCGAATCGAATACCCCATTTATCGCCCTACCATTTGAGCTAATGCGTGAAACAAAGATATAATCAACGGCTTCAAATGGGTAGAGTGATAATAGAAATAGTGCCAAAATAGGCTAATTACCTTAAATGGTTCAAATTTTACCGAATTCTTGATAAAATTGTGGATAACTTTTCTGAATATTTCTGAAATTTACAAATATTTGACTAAAATAACTGATTTTTTCAGTTATACTAATAAATAACTTAAATTTTGCTTAAATGTTTCTATAATTCTACTAAAATCTTACTAAAATTTAGCTAATTTTTTTTCGAAAATTTCACCAAATTCAAAACTAGAATCTAAAGTTCGATTCTAGTTTTAAATTTGGTTTAAAACCCTTCTAAAACCTTTCAAAACAAGAAAAATAAAGCTCCTGTGGTCATAAATAACGACGAACTGGTCGTTACGACAGTTTGCGCAGGCTTCTATTTTGTTAAAATAGTTACTTAAATTGCGCTCAAATTCAATATAGTTGAACGAGCTTCTACTATAGCGCTAAGCCAATACGACATCCCAGTGGCGAGTGAGTCAGGCCCCTTTTTCTACCGACAAAATTTGAATAGCATTACACATTCTCATGAACCGCTCAAAAAAAACTGGAAAAAAAATTTCGCTGTAGACAGGATTCGAACCTGTGCAGGTAGAACCCAATGGATTTCAAGTCCATCTCCTTAACCGCTCGGACACCACAGCAGCTGCTTCTCCCGTGTGTCTGTATTCCATGCTCACACGAATATGAGATGATCCGATCACACCACCATCCTTATCAGAGCTCTAAATAAAGATCTATCAGTAGCAGGTAGCAGCAAAATGGAACTGTTTGATCAATCACCAATCAATTTGTGTGCAGCATCATGCCCCTCCTCCTCCTCCCGGTTAAAGACATCCAGCTTGAGATGACCTTTATGTCGTCTCTGTAGTGGCTACCAAAACAGCTCGCAGCGATCGAACGATGCCCTGTTCTCTAACTGCGTGCCAGGTGCCCACCGTTAGAGCTGTAAAGAAGAAAATTTATTTAAACGCTTTAATTTTTAACGCGAGAATAAATATCACTTTGAGTTTGCCTCCCCCGACCCCCGGGTCAGGTCTCAATATCTCCTCTTTCTACTGCTCCCGACCGGACCAGTTCGAACGACGCGTAACGTCCTGAGGAGTGATTTGTGGGTTGACTGGAAGCACCTCCACCACAAATCGGAGGCGGTGTGGCGATGTGATGGTGTGTGTGTGGCTTTCGACCCAGAAGTGAAACTTGCTCTACTCTGGCTCTGGCTGGATGGTTAGTTGGCTGGATTGGCTGGTGGATAGTGGCGTTCAACAGACGGTTTCGAGAACGGTGAAAAAGTGCAATGCCTTGCAAAATAGTCTTTTGTCTCCGGCTGGTTGCTTGTTTGGTTACTGTATTTTTTTTTTTTTTTTCAAAAACTGATCCTAAAAGAGGACAGAATTTCATGCGTCATCAAATTAAAGTTTGTCATACAGGGCTGCACCGTTTTGGTCGAGGTGAGCATCGGAGTAAATCTAGTTCAGCGAAGTTGGTTGCTTGGCTGCGGGTAAGGGGGTATTGAAGAGGGAGGAAAAAAGTTTTCCACGTTGTGTCTGGCAATGACGACCGAAGCATGGCAAATTCAGACTGTTGCATTTTCTTTCCGTTTTATTTTATTTTTTTGGTTTAATGTAGTTGTACGTGGAACAATGTTCGGCGATAATGGGTGGGAGGTGGATTGGTGGTGTGGTTTCACACGAAATTGAATTTAATTAAATTTTCCCTGAGCTTTGCTAGTTTCTTTTGATATGACAGGAGAGCAGTTGCTGATTGCTCAATTCAGTGGGATAGCTGTGGGCGTGTGTTTGTAAGTTTGCTGCAGGACTTTTATTCCTGAATGGGACATAAAGGTGGAAAAACTCCTGAAAAGGTAGTGGTATTGGTCATATTTTGCTACCAAGAAAGAGGTTATTGATTCTTTAATTAAATAAATAGTTGAGTCAATAAAAAAACAGAACCACGAAATGTTATAAGCAGAATCTTTGAAGTGAATGCTTTGCTAATGGAAATTCATCCGTTTGAAATATACAGAGCTTTGCGAATTATCAAACACGAATCACTAAAATCTTGTTGCAGATATTTATTGACTTAGACGAGTACCCAAAGTCATTAGGCATTAAGTTCTAATCTAATGCTATGTTGGTTTGCTTGAAAATTGATCATTTCCCGCCTAAATAAACACCTGCAGTTACGGTTCCGAAGCAGCCATTGGAACAAACTAGCTCTATTTGGAAATTTACCTGGTTTAATTTGGCCAGGTTTATTTCACGCTTTGCTAATCGTTGGGTAGACATTAAAGTCTGTCTTGCTCTGCAGTTGTAATCCAAATTATTGTAATTTTTCTGTGAGTATTCATCAAGATAGACAGTATATTGTCTCTTTAAAGCGCCCTCACTCAATTACATTTTTCCTATATCCTTCTTAATATAAAGTATTTAAACTTAATGGTGATGTGATCCGATAAGCTAACATTCCCATTAAAAAGCACCCCCAAGCCACGAATAGAGTCCGCTCTTTCGATAACGCGGTCTTGGAACAAATATTCATGATAGCTTAGAGTGAACGATCGCCTTGAAACTTATCATCTGACAATGGTCGACGTTTACCTGCATGCCATTCAACATTTTGTTCAATATTAACTACGCCATCTTAAAGTGCAGCAAAGTCAAACCTAGAAGCAATGGAACGAAAAATCTTTAAACTATCAACGTACAATAATTTTCCAAAATTGATACGAGTGCAGATGTCGTTTATAAATAAAACGAAAATCAAAAGCCCTAGTTGACTTCTTCGAGGGACTCCGGTTGATGTAACAAGTAAGCTAGAACGTGTTGAACACATTCTACTGGAAGCTCATCGACTAGATAGGCGGAATTGCAAACATCTAGCTAATTACGGAGAAAATCCTAGGCTCTGCAGTTTCAGAAGAGCAATATTGTAAGGCAGTTTATCGCATACTTTTGAGAAAGTTAAAATATAATGCGTCGGTTTGTTAACGCTTCTCCGCTCGTTTGTTAGGAACCAAACAGTATTGTATGCAGTTCCGTAGAGCATCGCGGCAGCATAATCCAGATCGTTTCCACTTAACAAGTCACACTAGTGAACAGCATCGAAGGCCACGGAAATTTTATGAAAACTACAGTGATGGAAGTTGAAATTGAGACTGTCGATGGATTCGGCAAAAGCGTTGCGTATCAAACCTCAGCACGAAGGGTTTACGGTGAACGTCCGCTTTAAGCATCGAGGTCGGAGTCTCAAGAAATTTGACTCATTCTGTGTAGTTCACGAATTCCAGATCGAGCGTCCGGCGAGAAAGAGTTTACAACGATAAACTGTGTAGTTCATTGAAAGTCCTAAGTTCTATATGTCAGTGCGCAATAAGGTTCGTATGAGAACAAAAACATCATAATCGAAAGAAGAGAGGGCCACGAAGAAATCATGAGTTTTTGTTCTCATTCCTCGGACATTTTGATAGTAGACAAACAAGAAACCGTTAGATTTAGAATTGACTGCTTGTGTGGAGAGGCGGAGCAGAATGGTTCCGATTCCGCTGCACTTCAAGGCTGTTGGTGTCCAGTCTTAACTTGATCATTTCTACCGTATTATCTGGGTCATGTGGCAATACTTCCAATAGGTATATCCGAAAAATTGGCTCCCCTTTTTAAGTGGAAGTTATTGCAATCTATGAAGTGTTTCTCTCTTTTTGGAGTCTTTAGAATGTTGTTCACAGCCATTTAAAATTTCTGCGAATTTCAGACTCCAAATAGCGTCACAGTTATCAGTGTTAGGAGCCTTGACAATACTTTCATTAGCTGAATCGATCTCTGAAGCACAATTGCGAGTCTAGAAGAATACCACGATTAACATTCACATGACCGATTCCCCAGAAATATTCTAGCTCCAGTTTTTTCTTTGCGTTGTGTGAACAGATTTTTTAGATACACTACGAATCAGCAAATTGTTATGACACCAATCACAGAAATCATCTTGTGTCGCTGTAGAGCAATGCAATATGTTATGGACAGTAGAATAAGAAATAGTTTGAGGTCATCAGCGTATGTATCCTAGTGCATTTCGCACAGGGCTCGTCATTGAAGAACAGCGAAAATAGCAAAGGCCACAGATTGTTTCCTCGAGGCAGACCCGAGGTGATAATAATAAATAACGTATTATGGAGAGCGATCTACGAAATATGATTTAAAGGGACCACTGAAGAATTAAAAAAAATCGAATTTTTATCTATCGGTCTAAAATGTGTTTTAGGGTGGTAGAAATGATGTCCCAACAAATGGAAGACATAAATGTTCAAATTTTCAATTCTGTCGCAAAGCCTCTTGCGTATACCCCGAGTGTACTAAAAACTTTATTCGCGTTTTTCTCGCAACCACTTTTTTACAGCTGGCCGGAAATATAACTCGACCAATTGATTTTTGATCGCTTCGAAATTTTTACCGTATATTCGAAATTGATTTCTCCAGCGACGTACGTAGGATTTCATTATTATATTGCTTAATTCTTTTCAATTACCTAATTTGTGTCGTTTTTACATTTTCGACGTTTTTTCACTCAAAAGTGTGCTATTTCGTGGAAAATCAAAATATCGAAAAAACTCTACATACGTCGCTTGCGATTGTCATAAGGAATCAAAAAAATTGAAGTTATGGGAACTAGTTTATCGGCTTTTGACCCCTTCCAAAAAAACGCGCATGGGGGAAATGTTACACAACTGCCATCTTTTGGTAAAAAACACAAACATTTTTTATGATTCATTACTTTGCTATAAATCCTATTTAACAAGCTCTCGATTTATCTCTATATTGCGTTAAGAAGATTTCCCAAAATATTCCTATTTTTTCGTGCTCTACAGTGGTGTAAGTAAGTCTTAGTCGAACTAAGTCGTGTACATATTTTTTTTTTCAAGATTTCTCTCGGAAACTCGAAAACATATTTTTTTTTAAACTTGGTCTTTCAAGCCCTCAGGTTTACTCTCTCAAACTATCTGGTTTATTCAAGCCCTAACTTCATCTCGTAGACTTTGAAACGAAATTTCTTTAAAGGTCAACATAATTCATTGGATCTACAAGCTTACTCTTTCAAAACCAGAAACTTGTCTCTCCAACTCTCAACTTACTCTCGTACATTCTCTCCTACATTCTCTCCCAGACTTGGTCCCTCAAACTTATTCTCTCAAAAGTACTCTCGTAAACTTTCTCCTTCAAATTTATTCTCCCTTATTGTTAATCTTTCAAACTTACCGCCAAGCATACTGTCTATAATGTATTCTCTCAATCTTACTCTCTTAAAGTTTTACCCTATAACTTACTATCTCTTTTTCCCTCTTTCTCTTTAACTCTTAAACATATGCTTCCAAGCAATTAATCTCACTGCCTCTTACTAACAATCCAATTCTAAAACACTCTTGTTTACTTTCTCTAAATATCTCAGAGTAAATTACTCTGCAAAATTTGCTCCCAAAAGGCAAACATATTAGATTAAGCCAATTTGTGAACACCTGACGTGGATAAAAGTGGGTTTTAGAGTTTCGAATTCAGTTTCATCAGTGATCAGCACAAAATTGGTGCCAGTTAGATGATATGAAAATTCACACTAACACAAAATCGGCACCGGTTAGATACTAAAACCAAACAGTCAAATAATTTGCGTGAACGGTTAAAGCAACATGCTGACCCCTAGTGGTGTCTTGCATAGCAAACACAGATGCTGTTGCACCAAGTTGGTGCTGATTACTGATGAGATGAATTTGGAACATAAACATCCAGGTTTACTCTCTCAAATTCTCAATCAGCTGTCCTAAACTCACAAACTATCAAAGGAACTCTTCCCATTTTCTAACTTACTCTCTCAAACTCTCAAATTCACTTTTTTGACGTATTCCCCGCGTGAAACAAATGATAAAAGCATGCTCTTATCTTAGTATTTTTATAATTACGGAGGACGGGCATAGTGTAGTTGATAAATCGATTGCCTTGTACGCAGTTCACCTGGGCTCGATTCCCAACACCGCAGATAAGGTTTAGATTTTTCCTAAAGAGATTTCTCTAACCCGAAATGAAGCGAATGACCCCAAGGTTAAAACCTCTAATCAAAATTTAAAAAAATAAAAATTAAGATTACGACATGATAGTTGTACTTTTGTTTATTCTTTTTTTTAATTTTTATTAACGTGACTTTAAATTTTTATTCATTCATCACGATGATGGTTGTACGAATTTCGATGTATTATACAACAAAAAACAGCTTAATCTATCCTCTATTCATTATGTATAAGAACCAGTTCGAATATGTTCAAACAAGCTATTACGATAAAATTACACAAGTCAGGTCCGATGATGCCATATAGCATTACGCTCGGGGAAGGGCTATTAAACTTACTAGTTCATACCCTCAAACTGGATCTCACAAACTCTCAAACTTAATCTCCTAACCTCCGATACTTTCTTTCTAAACCTTGCTCTCGCTAATATACTCTCGTTGTTAGGCTTTCAAATTTACTCCCTCATATTTTGTCTCCCAAATTTACTCTCGGATATATACTCTTCCTCAAACCTATTCCCTAAAAATATTGTTTATCTCAAAATTGCTCAAAATTGAAGTATTACAGTCTTAAACCTACACTCCAAAAAAAATTTACTCTCTCAAACTTGCACCCTAAAGGTTGCTCTTAATTTTACTCTCTCAAACTTGCTCCCTAAAGATTGCTCTTATCAAATACTCAGACTTACTCTCCTGAACTCTAAAACTCTCTGAAAAATTCTCTCAATATTCAAGCTAACTCTCTCAAACTGTCAATCTTGCTCTTTTAAACTCTCATATTTTCTCTCTCATACATAATCCAGAAAACATTCAAATTTACTCCCCCATATTTAGTCTCTCATAGTTACCCTCAAACTTATTCCATGAAAATTGTTTTCTCTCGAATAGTTCCACACTTACAGTCTTAAACATACGCTCCCAAACGTACTTTCTTGAACTTCAACTCTCTCGTGTTGCGTTATGTAACGACAACGATTTTGACGGATCACATGCTGAAACTCAGGAAATGATACTTGGGAGTTAAGGAGTCCTCTATTCACGAGGCCAGAAATTTAGCTATTTTTGGGGAATAAATTGCAATGTATCGACTTGGTAGATTTTGAATTTTCATTTTTAACTTTGTTTCTACGTGTTTGGACCTAAAATTTCAATTTTGAAGTCCAGAAAAAAAACATTGACGACCTTGAAATAATGTTCAAACTACTGCCGAGTAAGACTTTTCATAAAAGTATTGGTCCGCTTTCATTTTTTTTAAATTTTCAGTAAACATACCGCTGTTATTTTATTTTGCGATACAAAATTTAAGAAACAATTTGTCAATTTTTTTTAATTTTGAGGTCATTTTTTGACATATTAACCCTTTCATGCCCAACTTTTTTCTAGTGCATGTAGGGTTTCAAAACTATTTTTCCTTACAAACGGTGAGGTGAAGAAACACGAAAAGCCTATTTTCAAAAAGATGGGTGCCTCCCTCGCAGTGGTAGAAGCTTCTCAATTTTTAACTTCCAACGCTCAATACAATTCTCCTAGAATATTTACAATAGTACAATTGTATGAAAAACGTAGCCAAAGACAGTATAAACTTATAAGTTTTATCTGTTTTCAATAATATTGCAACATAACGAAGATATATGAAAAATTCATTTTCCGCCGTCAACGTAAACTGTCCCTGGCAGCACTGCTCCATCGGAATCCAATCAAACAAATTGCAATAACTTAAGTTCTATAGCTGATCCTTGTAACTGTTAATACTCAAATGAAAGGCAATAATTACATTTATTAGCCTTACTTGTTTTTGTGAGCAAATCTTCCCTCAGTCAAAAGTTATAGCTGTTTAAAAATGTTGTCCACAAACAACATGGGCACGAAGAGGTTAAGTCCATATCAACATTTGAATAGGGCTAATAAGATTTGTAAACAAACTTTTGTTTTGCTGATTTCTCTTAATTTGTTGTCATTTCAACACAGAAAACATTTGAAATTGATTCTGCCAAGGGTAAAGATGTTGATTCATGTATATTTTTCATAAAATTCAACTCGTTGGCGGAATAATGAGCGAAATAAGTTTGTTTACAAAAGTCTCATTAGCCCTTTTGAAGAATTACTATTGAAGTGTCATTGAAATAGAACAAAAATATTTTTCAAATCTGCCATGGGAAAAAATAGCGGTATGTTTATTGAACAATTTTAAAAAAAATATTGAGATTGGACCAATTCTTTTATGAAAAGTCTTACTCGGCAGTAGTTATAACATTCATGTAATCAATGACATTTTAAAGCCGCTGATTATTTAACCTGGGATTAAAAATTATAATTTGAAATTCAAAACATCTAGCTTTAAAATAAACCAAAAAAAAAATACTCAACTCAACTGAAAATTCAAAATCTATGCAGTAGATACTTTGCAATTTATTTCCCAAAAACAGCTCACTTGTGGGCTTCGAAAGTAAAGGATCACCTTAATCCAAATTCAATCCCAAATTAAAACCACAATAGCATGAAAATCAACATTACCAGCTTTTCCCTTCTCCATAGGTCATTGTAAATAATAAAGGATATGGTAGAAAGGTAAAGTGTTGATGCTTCGCCTACTAAACGGAAGGACGACGATTCATCACACTTTACCATACACACCTACGTCGCGGAGTCGAAGTTTTGGAAGGGTATAAGGGCTAGGATTCAACCTACGTCTAATCTACGTACCTAGTCTACGAGTAGGGCTTCTCGAACAAGAATAGAAAGTCTTGTTTAGTTCTTGATGTATTCAATATCTGGGCAGCCAGTTACCGAGAGTGTTGTGCAAATGTGTAAATTCTTGGGCGTTTTTGTGCCTTTCTCATATAGAAAGGTTATGCAATCACTCTAAAAATCTTCAACCTAATCCCTCAGTCTCAGTTCGTCGAGATCGGAAAATGTCTGTGTGTGCATATGTGTGTATGTGGAAAAAAATGTCAGCTCTGTTTCTCAGAGTTGGCTGGACCGATTTGCACAAACTTAGTCTTAAATGAAAGGTACAACCTTCCCATCGGCTGCTATTGAATTTTTTATTGATTGGACTTCCGGTTCCAGAGTTACGGGTTGAAGAGTGCGTCCACACAGCAAATTCCCTTATAAACTAAAATGAAAAATTCTCAAAGGGGGGAGTAAGGGAAAATTTCAAAATCGAATTTGCATTTTTGATGCCAAATGACTTTAAAATACATGAAACGTTGAGATTTGATGAAATCTCTAAAAAAATGTTTTTGACTAAAATTGACTTTTTTGGACTTTGGCACCTTTTTGCCTTTCTCATATAGAAAGGTATTGCAATCACTCTAAAAATCCTCAAACTAATCCCGGCCCGGAGGGCCGAATGCCATATACCATTCGACTCAGTTCGTCGAGATCGGAAAATGTCTGTGTGGGTATGTATGTGTGTGTGTGATTTTTTTTTTGACTTTTTAGGCGTAGGTAGGAGTATCCAGTGAGGGGTTGCTACTTTAAAATTAAAACTAGTTTAAAACTTCTTAACAAGTTGAAAATTTTCGACAGGGTCCGGACCCCCCGGATCCTCTTCCTTGATCCGCCGCTGGTTTTAAGCGATGTTTCAGTGTCGACACATAGCATCTCAAGATCGTGGCTGTCGATTGCACCACTAGGTGGATTAAAACAGGTTTTTTTTTCAAGAAGACATATCTACAATGAGTGACTCTCATTGTTTACTTTCTCTTCTGTTAATAATTCGGTCGCTTTAACATTTATCCCACAACTCTTTGCATAATATACTAGTTAAAACCACCGTCTTTCGATCTGTACTCCTAAATAAGTGAAAAATGTTATAGTGACGCCGTAAAAATCAAAAGAGAGTCACTCATTGTAGATATTTCGTTTTGAATGAAAGCTCTAGAATTGTTATTTGCTTAAATTGCTTAAACTTTCAGCTACTATACATAATTGACTGTACAAATATGAAAGAGCAAATAAAACAATTGCTTTACGCATTAGTATACAGTGAAAAGTCGATTTCAACAACTTTTTGGTTCGGTTTTTGCCAGCCTATTGAATTTGACACAAATTGATGCCCATCGAGTATCAAATGGTGTGTTAAAATTGGAATAATCATTAATTGTTACTTCAATACCGGGAGAGTTCTTAGGTTATCACGTAGTTCATTCATAAATTGATATAAATTTAAAATGGAGGATTGTTAATAATTTTTATCAAGTATTGTGGTAAAAAACATGCCAAAAGGGGAGGAACAGGTCAAGTTAACTCTCATGAA